>NC_141879.1:624348678-624651708 GCF_056163025.1 Triticum urartu | reverse complement strand
ATTTATTTTTTTCAACATCATTTGAAGATATTTTACGCTATCATCAATTACATTATGTTTCATAGACTCTGTGCCTGCTGAATTCTCATATTAGATATACTTATGCAACATTTGGTACTACATGTAGGTCCTAAGTGACGACATCGACAGTGACCAAGAAACCCAGAGGATTTACAGGAGGCAGAAGGCGAGGGAGCTGAACAGTGGTGTGCTCGAGAAACGTATCAGGCCAAGAATCGGAAGGGGGGCTACGGATGCCCTTACTGCAACAAGCTGATGAAAGGCGACCTGAGAAGTACCATCAACCATGCAGTCGGAACATCCCAAGGCAGCATCAAGAATGGCTACGCTTTCAGGGTGAAGCACGCCGCGTATGCCGAGTACTTGATGAGGCTTCTTTGAGGCTTTAGGGAAGTGCGCACCCTCGCAGCTAGAACTGATGCTCTTTTGGTTTTAACTATGCTAAGTACTACCCTATGCTATACTTTGTTGGTGAACGTTTATGGTCGAACTATGTGCACCAGTACTACTAAGTGGTGCTTGCTTTTGTATGTATGGAAGTGTTGAACTAAGGTAGAACTATGTTAATTGGTGTGTGGTTTGGCATCTCTGCTTGTTAAACTCGTGCTCATTAATCATCGGCTCATTTAGATTAAGTAGCATAAAACCCTAATTGGCTAGGTTCGTTTGAAGCTAGTTAAGCTTGTGAGCGCTCGTTAACAGATTCTGATGTGTTATGGTATACATGATGAGTGTGTACATGTGGTTTTCAAGAAGGAAGATGGTGACTCAAAAAGGAAATGTCTGGTCTGTCCTTTTCTCTATTTTTGGGGAAGGACAGGGTTTCTTTTTTTCTTTAATCGATGAGATGCCTATCCAGATTGTGTAGATGTGTTACCTAACTTGCTAGGTTACATGTGTTGAGCACTTTAGAGGTCATTTTTTGATCTATATAAATAGTTCTGCTAATAATCCGGCTATGGTTGGTTATTGTGCTTATACTATTTCGTAGCTGCACCTTGGAATTGAATTTCCTATGCAGATGATTGTGATAATAACATAAATATTGATTTGCGCTGAGCACGAGTTATGCACTAGGCAAATAAGGTCTTAAAATTTTCAATCCCCAACCCATCCACCCCGGACATGAACTTTGGATTGCATCACGTAGATGTAAAAAATCCAGTTCCTAGCGCCTGCCCCAAGCGCCTACGATTGTGATTTTTTTCCAGGATCCTAATTAAGCGCCTAAATAAGCCGGCTGCATTGTAGGTGCCCAACGCCAAAGTATTTCCGCTATAGTAGGTAACTACCAATTACTCCCTGCATCTCTCCCCCTAGGGCACACTCTAAAACTATCGCCGCCGCTCACACGCCCGCCTCGCTGCCGCCGGATATGAAATCCACTCGTGGAGGTTGATTAGCCGTCGTGACAGAGCGGGGCCATGGACGTGGGGGCCTGTCATGGACGCCGTCGTGACAGATCATGGACTTGCGGAGCTAACCACCGACGTCGTCATCCATCGCATGGATGAGGATCCCCACGAGAAAGCTTTGGACTACTCGGTGTCCGACCCAGAGAAGCATCGTGTCAACGAGGTGCAGTACTCCGTCGTCGATCACAAGCAACAGCACATGCACGGCATGGACTGGAATTCTGTTACGGTAATTTTAATTTTTTAACCCTAGATATGTCTTCAAGTTTAAGGTTAGAGGTTAATCATTAAACCATCAATACATTGTTGAATTGGCATAATGGAATCTAGCTCTAAATATAATGTTGATCATCAGTACGTAATGATCATTATTTATTCAATCAATCTTTGAGAAATTAATGGTTCATCCACTCCACAATTTAGTGCGTTTTGGTTTTATGCTAAAAGTCAGACATCATAAAGGTTGTGCATGTTTATTGACAATTTTTTTAAAAGTACATCATATGATTTATGCTTTCATATGGATTTGATATTGCTTTTTTCTCCTTAAATTTTCAAAGTTAATAAATATTTACTTTAAAAATAATTTATAGGCACTACAGTATGAAACTTAGGGAATATTAGGTACTGTAAACAATGGTGCAGCTTATATCATACATAGTTTAAACTTGCAGCCTTATTCTCATGATTATGCGGACATTTCCGAAGGAGAGATGGATGCACACACTCAGAAAACCCTTGAAGAATTGCAGGATGGACAGTGCAATGTGCTTAAGCGTATGGCATATCGTTGCGCGTTCTGTGGCAAATATCTGGACCCGGCTTTCGTTAGTATTCTTGAGCACGCCGAAGGAGTTGCCAAAGGATACCAAATGAAGCATGGTGTGAGGGCGAAACACAAGGCTCCCAATATCTCAGGAATTTGTCGGACAAAGAGAAGGTCTGAAGAAGGCGTTATGAGAACCAGCATGCCAAAGAATAGATGAATAAACGAAACCATGAAGAAGTTCTGGTTGGCATAAGTAGTCATTCGTGGGTTTTTTTAAAATACCAATGAATATTTTAATTTATCATATTTTTTGCAAAAATGTTACATTTATTAAATTTAATCATAAAAATACATACAATTCAATTATTCATTTTTTCAAATATTTGCAACCTTGCATCTAATAGTTTACCATTTTATTGGTTAACCATTATTTTCATATATATATATATATACTGTGGAGTGCTTAAAATTATTCAAGATCAATTGGTACTGAAAGACTCATCCACATGCAATATGAACAGCAGTGTATTTTTAGGGTTTCTTTAAAAGAACACCTGTGGTCATGCTGATCTTTTGTGTTTGGCCAGAATTGGTAAAGCTGCCAAATCTGCATTGATCAGGCCCAACACTTTGTTCCTTTTGTGGGCCTGCACAAATGGGAGGCAGAGAGAAAAGCAAGCGATGGCCCCAACCCCAACCCCACCCCCATTCCCAATCCCACCACACTTCGTTCTTTGCAGAGACAGAGAGGCAACGCGGAGGACGACGGCTAGGGTTTGCCAAGCCGTCACCTTGGCCGCCCCCGTCGTCGTCAAATCGGCCGGATCCGCGAGGCCACCCACTCGCCCCTGCTCCAACCACGATTCTCCACTGCTTCGTCGACAGCAAGGTCCGACAACGGCACCTCTTCTCCCCAATCCTTGTCACGCCGCCCGAAGCTCCAGTGGTGCCAGCTTCGAACAAGTCTACTCCAGCCCCATCTGGTACCACTTCGCAGGTAAGATTGTTCTTCCCTGCCCTTCTAATGTCGATCTGACCTTAATTTTGCGATCTAGCAGCACCGCCCAAGTTAAAATCTGACACTTGCTTGTGTGCATGTTTCGGTTATTCGCAGATTTACTGTCAACTAGTAGGTCATATTGCAACAACTAATTTTACAGCAAGATAATCTAACAATGTACTGCGTAATCATGGTTTTACTTGTTCGTATGGGTAGTAATGGGTAAACACTTTCATGCAAGTAAGAGAAAAAGGTGGGTGTTGGCCAGCATACCTTGCTCGTCGACATAGCCTTCGCTATGCTATCATCTTGCTTGACAGATGCTATCAAGTACTTTTTCCCCTGGAAAATGGCCCCCCGCTGCTAGATATAGAAAAAGTATATTCACAGGAGCATACACATGTTTTGGTTTGTTGGGATAGTTTGAAGACTGTGTATATGTATTTGCTGATGCTTAGTTATTAAAAACTAAAAAGGCAAGCACAGAAGCAGTCCATGAGGAAATTTGTAATGATGGAATGAGGATCAGTTATAGTTTCATGTATTACTCGATGGTAGTATGATGATTAGTGCATATTTTGAAGGATTTGTCAAGTATAGACTGCTCTTGATTGGTGCATGTTTTTGATGATATGTGCACACATGTAATATTTTTGGTTGGTGCATATTTTTGCTGATTGTTGTTACTGCTTACTTGAATTATGTCAGCCTATCTCCAAGATATGGTATGGGCTTGTTGGGGTCAATGAAAATTTCCTGTGAGCTAGTAGTACACATTGCAACAAATTCCTCAATGTTGGATTTTCTGACATTATACTTCATAATCATGGTTTTACTTGTTGGTATGGGTAGTAATGAGTAAATAAATAGCAAGTATACAAAAGAGTGACAATTGGTCAACATACCTTGCTCGTTCTCATAGCCTTCACTATGCTGTCATCTTGCTTGAGGGATTCTATCATGTCCTTATTCTCACTGGAAATTGGAAAATTAACCTCCACAGCTACCTCTAAAAATGTTATGTAAAGCAGCAAATGCATTATTTGTTTTGTTGGGACAATTTAAAGACTTTATATTTATTACCTGATGGTACCACACAACAGCCCATCAGGAAATTTGCAGTGATCAAAGGCAGATCAGTTATAGTTTCACGTATTGCTCGATGAGAGCAGTCAATCATGGTTCATTTTTACATGGCTACTAATTGGTTGGTTACCAAGTTTTCTTGTCCAGCTCACAAAATTGTAACCTTGAAATATCATAATTGGTTATGTCTGCCCAATGATTATGAGTCTAACCACTAGTCTTGACTAGTCGTGCGAATAGTTGTCGACTAGCTTTTTCGTGTAGATGTTTATACATGAACTACGTACTTAGCAAGAAGTATGCGAAAAGATTATTCACATTGTATATGGTGCTAACAAGTCATAATGGAAGACTGATTTCATATATCAACAACTAACATTTGTTCATTGCAATGCATGCAACAGGTTTGAATGGCAAGGGAAACCATCCTCATCAGCAGTGAAGAGAGTGATCACCGGACCACCTCAGATGATGCTTCAGATGGCACTTCACGTGGGAGTGACGGCTATAGCGGTGATGGCGACACCTCTAGCGACTATGACACTGATGATAGTTCTGATGGAGATGGAGATGTGGACCACGATCCTATCTTGGCACTACGGGGTAAAGTTCTATTTGGCTGGTCAGATATTAAATGAACCGTGAAATATCGAAAGTTGATGTTTGAGTGACACTTGATTACCACACATTACTCTGTTTGGGTTCTAAATGACCTTCCAAATCAACATTGACTGAACTAGAGCTTACATAGAGCAGTGTTTAGTTGTTAGTTTAAATAAATCAAATATTCAATTTGCCCATGTTTCTACAAGATATTGCTGGGTGGATGTGATTGGGTTATCTATGTCCTTCATTTCTTGATCATTGGAGTAGGCATTGATCATTAACCCAGTGCTGATGTTCTAGATCTTACATATGAAATTATTTACTACTCTGTCATCTTAATTTTTTTTATACAGGTCCGGGATACCATGTGAGAAAAGGAACTTTCGAGGATCGCATCTTCTACGGCAACCATGTATTGCTAAACGAGGATCGGTGGGACTATCTCAAATCCATAGTAAAGCAGTGCCAACCTCCCATACCATACTATGTCAGCACCGTCACTTGCTCGGCAGTCATCAGAGGGAAGAGCAAGATGGTAAACACTTGAACTTTTCTTTTTGCAAATCATACTTCACTAGTGAAAATGCCATCATGTAGAGACAGAGAGGAGGACGGGCGTGGTTGTGCAAATCATTCTTACTTTCTTTGTGCAAATTATACTTCATTTTTATGTAACATTATTTATTTCCCTGTGCAATCAGTGCTTCTCAAAGGAGTACAGTCAGGCCTACCTCAAAGATTATCTGCGAAAGCCCATGGTTGTGCGTGTCACCAGCGAACATTTTGAAGGTAATAAAAAGGTCTTGTTCAAGATGGGCAAGAAGGATGGGCGAGCGATCATGACGAAGAACTGGAGAGAAGTCGTTGAGGGCGCCAGAATGAAATAAGATCAAATGGCTATCTTCAGGTTCATGGAAAGGAGTGGAGGTGGGCTTAGGGTGAACATGGTTAGTGGCATGAGGATTGGTTGACCCGCCGCAGTAGTTTGACGCTAGTTTTATAATCTGTATGTACTAGCCAGTAACTGCAAGTTGGTAGTATCAGCTTTAGGGTCCAGTAAGTGCAACTTAGTAGTAATTGGTACTTGGTAGTAACTGGTACTTTGGTGGTATAACTTTTGGGTCCGACTGGATATGAAGATCGTCCAGTAAGTGGAACTTGGCAGTAACTTGGTGGTAGTATGAACCTTATGTGGCGTAATGTACTTGCTATGCAAGTCTATATATATAACGCACCCTGGTACCCTCCTTGATATAATTACCTTTATGGACTGCAATTATATTTCCTTTTTTTGCCACAGTGATGCTAGTATTTTTAGAATCAAATCTAAATGGGTTTCAAATGGATTAGACACTACTTTCATTTTTGAACAAGGTTTGTGTGTTGGCTAGTACGAGTTCTTTTGAATATGTTGTTTTTAAAAATAGCATGCTGATTTCAAAATCAGCACACTCCTTTCAAAACAGCATATTTTAAAAAGCATGTATTTTTTGAAATCAGTTTAAAAACAGCGTTATATTTTAAAAATAGCGTTGTATTTTTAGAATGAGGTTGTTATTTTGAAATCAGCATGCTATTTTTAAAAACAACATATTCAAAAGAACATGATTTTTTGAAATCAACATGCTATTTTTGAAATCAGCGTGCTATTTTTTTAAAATCAGCATGTTATTTTTGAAATCAGCAAGCTATTTTAAAAGTAGCATATTGGAAGCATTATATTTTTAAAATAAGCATGCTATTTTTAAAAAATATCATGCTGATTTCAAAAACAGCATGCTATTTTAAAAGTAGCATATTGAAAAGAGCATTATATTTTTAAAAGTACCATGCTATTTTTAAAATTAGCATGCTATTTTTAAAATTAGCATGCTATTTTTGAAATTAGCATGTTATTTTAAAAGTAGCATAATTTTAAAATCAGCATGATATTTTTAAATCAGTATATTCATTATATTTTATTTTCAATTGAACATGTTTTTTTAAATGAGCATGCTATTTTTAAAATATCAGTATGCTTATTTTCTATTTCAAAATAAACGATTTTCAATGTTATTTGAAAACGAGGTTTCTATTAACGTTCTGTTTTCTTATATATATAAATTTTCGGTTTCTATTTTATATTTCAAGTATGAAATTTGACTACACTTTGAACAAATTTCAGCAATATATTATGTAAAAAATGAAAAAATATATAGAAAACCAACTGCACTAAAATGCATTGTTTCATCGATGTTGATAAATCATAACTAGCCTACCATGTCGACCCGTCCATAATAAAATGAGGGTGTACCAATCAAAAGAGGAATTCAGAAAAATAGTGGCAGTCCATCAAATAGGTCTAATACATGAGAAACGAGGTGGATCACGGCATGGAAAACTGTCTACTTTAGTTTGTTCTCAATTTTTCGACCCCTGAAATCCTTTTGTTTTCTCTGCTTGACCCTGTGCATCTAAACATCCTGTCTCGACTTCACTTTAGCTTTCCTGCATGAAACAACGTTTGTTAATAGGATAGCAAAGAAGATTTGAGCATGTACAGTACACTATAACAGAAAAAACACTAACTTCACTGATTTTCTCTTCATAGCTACAGAAGTTAACTTGACAGCTCTTATTCGCTCAGCCTGTGGTACATTCCTATCAGGCCTTTTTGTCTTCATCACCCATTTGGCTTGTTCTTTACCACCCTTACTAGAGTCTTTCCTAGAAAAGTTAAGAAACGTCAACACAGTACTAGCAAATACCCGACTTCTAGAGCGGACATGTAAGTATAGACACTAACTTCACTAGTTTTCCTCGCGCACCCTTGTCATCGTTCTTTTTCGTCCTCCCAGCCAGCATTCAAAAACATGTTTAAGTACGCACAATTGTGCTAATGCCCACTTGTTTGGTTTTGCGTAATCCTCTTCTGCAACCTCCAATGGTCTCTTTCTAGCCCTCCTCAGCCCACCATCTTCTGCATCCGAATCTTCCTCTTCTTCCTCATCTGAATCTCCCTCTTCTTATGCATCTGAATCTCCCTCTTCTTCTGCATCTGAATCTTCCTCTTCTTATGTACCTGAATCTTCCTCTTCTTCTGTACCTGAATCTTCCTCTTCTTCTGTATCTGCCTCTGTATCTTCTTCTGTATCTGCCTCTGTCTCTTCTTCTGTATCTGACTCTATCTCTTCTTTTTGCTTCTTCCTCCTTGTGCTATTTGATTTCCCCGATTTTTTCCTGCGTAAATTGAAGAAAAACATGTGAACACTCTCCAGGAGAACATATTAACACTATAAGCATGTATGGAAATGAACAATGAGATAAATATGTGCACTAATTTTGTTGCTTTTTTTGAATATTCCTCTTCTTCTATATCTGAATCTGTGTCTTCTTATGTCTCTGAGTCTTTGTCTTTTCGCTTCTTCCTCCTTGTGACCTTTGATTTCCCCGATTTGTTTCTGAGTAAATTGAAGAAAAAGAGAGAACATAGTAACATTGTTAGCATGTATGGAAATGAACATTGAGATAAACATGTGCACTAACTTCGTTGCTTTTTTCCCTCTCATCCGCTCGCGCCTGGATTTAATCCTCTTGTTCGATTCTTCGGTAGTTGGTCTCCCTTTTGGAACTATTTTGATTGGATTTTCCACGTCATCAGTGCAGCATTCACGAGCAGCAGAGAAGTATGCCGGCAAAGGAACAAACGATTTATGGCCTTCATCCAAATCAGTTTTTTCTCCATCAACCAATATACTCCAAAGAAACTCCATCACCTGTTCTGACTGTGAATCGCTAGCTGCGGCTGTGAATAAAGCGTCACTAGCCATGTTGCGTAGTTGATGATACTTATTCATGTGATCAGACCATACATGAGTATTCGCAGTCCTCGAAGAAGGGAACGCTGGCTTGGCCTGCATTGTCCATCTTTTCTTGACAAATTTTTTTGGAAATGTGCGTACACCAAGATGATCCAGAACGCAGAATATATGTGCGCATGGGTAATCCTGACTTTCCAACTTTTTACATTTACAAGCTGCATCATCCAGTCTTGCTCCTGTAAACAGACAAGTCACGTGATATATAAAATCCACAGGCTTAGCATCCACGCCTTGTGCATCCAACTTTTTTGCTCCAACTCCTCACTGTCCTTACCTTCCAAGTGATTGGGATCCTTAGCATCCAGGTTTTTGGCATGCAAGTCCACACCATCCTTGCCTTCCAAGTCATTGGGATCCTCAGCATCCAAGTTTTTTGCATGCAAGTCCTCAGCATCCTTACCTTCCAAGTCTTTGGGATCCTCAGCATCCAAGTTTTTTGCATGCAAGTCCTCAGCATCCTTACCTTCCAAGTCATTGGGATCCTCAGCATCCAATTTTTTGCATGCAAGTCCTCAGCATCCTTACCTTCCAAGTCATTGGGATCCTCAGCATCCAATTTTTTTGCATTCAAGTCCTCAGCATACTTACCTTCCTTACCTTGCAATTCTCTAGCATCCCTGCCATATGGGACTTTATCATATGGGGCTTTGCGCAAAACTCCAAACACGACCAAACCATCACATGCTACCCGCTCCGTGACCTGCCAATTTGTCCCTTCGACAATCTGACGTTTTACCTTTGGAAACATCACAGTTGTATAAATATAAGAGGCAGCAATCTCCAGAGGGTGTGCATTCAGCTTAGTGAAGGGTATCATATGTGTTGCTACTGCGTCTAATGCTGCTTCAGTCTTACGCATTATGGATACACAGTGCTCAACATGCTGCAACAAATCAACAAGCTGCATCTTCCTGTTCAGGTGCACATGAAGCCTTGAGTTGAGAGACTCACTCCTCTGATTACTCATCATGCCTAGGAAATATCTACCCTTTGTGTACACAGTAGCCCATTTGTGTCGCGGCTCGTACATCCTGTTAACCCATGACGACCTCTTGCTCGTTGGTTTTATTTTGAACCGAACCTTATAAGCCTCCCATCTTTTCTCAAACTCATCAACATCCCAACGACGGTAAATGAATTCCCTAAATTGCTCCAGCTTTTACTTGCGGAGGTGCATCACCATATTCTCCTCGATATGCCACGTGCACAAACGATAATCTGTTCCGGTCCAGACAGTAGCTATTGCTTTAGCCATTGCACCATCCCCATCGGTGATTGCTGAAATTGGTGCCGTCTGGGACATTGCCTCCAAAAATACATGAAGAAGCCACTGGTATGATGCAACTGTCTCGTCTGACACTAGACCGACCCCAAACAAAACTGTGCTGTGGTGATGGTTCAGACCAACAAATGGAACAAACGGAAGCCTGTACTTGTCAGATCGATGTGTACTGTCGAACACCACGACACCACCAAAGGCAACATAGTCGATGCGGGATTGTGAGTCAGCCCAGAATATGTTCCTCAAATGGCCTTCGCTGTCTTTTGTGTATTTGAAAAAGAATTTCAGGTCTGCTTTTTTCTGTGCAATCATATAGGTGAGCAAATATCTAGCGTCACTGCCTTCTATCTTGCGCTTCTTCTGGACTGAAACATGGTTGTATAGATCTCGATCTATAAATCCAAGCTTGTCGGGACCTCCGGCATTCTTCTTCATTACATTCATAATCTGATGTGTTCGAAGTCCACCGATAGCATACTCGATGACATCGGCCTTTTGTGCGTCAGTCATTCTACGATGAGCCGACAAGTACGGAGTCAGGTCAGCAGGGACAAACAGATGGTTATGCTTGTCCACAAAATTCTTGACGAACCAGAGGCCACTGCTATCTTGTAGCTCAACCTGAAAAAGAGCGGGACACCCACACCGAGAAAGACCCCTCGGTGTTCTTTTTCTTCCAGTTCTGTTAAAGTGCTTAAGGGTCCGCCATCCTTGTTTGCAGAACTTGTATGTCCTTCTGTATGCATTTTGTTTCGGACCCGGACCCCTGTACTTCAGATCATCCTTTCTAACACCAAATCCTTTTTTTCTCGCATAGCCTACGTAGAACATGTAGGCTTCTTCCTCAATCCTGAACGTCTTCTTCACAATCTCTAAGTATTCCATACACTCATTCAGGTCTGAACCAGCCATGCCTTTATTATCAATTCCTTTACCTTGTATGTGTACATCATCCATGTCTATGCCATCCTTGCCTGCATCCTCATTATCCTTATCATCCATGCACATACCATCCATTCCTTTGGGGTCCATGCCTTTGCCTTTGTTTCCTCTATGACCCATGTCCTTGTCGTCCTTGCCTGTATCACCCAAGTTTTTGCCATTGTTGCCTTTATCATCCATGTCATTATGCTGCCAGCGGAAACAGATAGTCAATGTTACGGATGGATAGCATACGTTACCGAAATTATGCACTACTCTGCTTAAATAATTGATTTAATTTTTCATATCGGATTCGTGTACCTAACTCAGTCCTTCAAAAGCTGTAAGTAAATATGCCCTGACTAAATCTAGAAATTTGTAATTGATTGTACTAGCTCTAACTGATGATCTCCTAACTAAATCCAAAGTCCACGAGTCCTTCAAATGCCTTGATAGATCCACCCTAATAGATCAATTATCTCCAAACTTCATTCAAAATTATATCCTAACTAAATCCAAATTATCTCGTAACAAAATCCAAAAGTATGTCCTAACTAAATCCAAATTATCTCCTAACTAAATCCAAAATAAGTCCAAACTCCATACAAAATAATTATCTCCTAACTAAATCCAAAATATCTCGAAACTCAATTCAAAAGTTGAATCCAAATCTGCTGACAACTTTCTCATGTCACATAATCCTAACTAAGTCCTTCAATATGTCGTAGCTACATCCGACTTACACTTCCTTTCAATCGTAATCTCATCACAACTTTCTGAAAAGATAAACCCTAATCCTCAGATGACATATCCTAAACCCTAACCAAATCCGACCGTAATCTCCTCACAACTTTCTGAAACGATAACCCCTAAACCTCACATGACATATCCTAAACCCGAATCAAATCCGACCCCTATTGGTTCTATATGCAGAAGGGACCAGAAAAGATTTGAGATGGCTAGGCACTTAAAGCGAAGATCCGGCGTGAAAAAGTTGATGCACGTCGATGAGGATGATGTGGCCTCTCGGGTCGGGGAAGGTGGCGTCCGCTCAGGGAAGGATCTGGCGCCGCGACCCGACTGGGGTGACTTGCGATGGAGGGAGTGAGGGGGGGTAGGGGCAGGAGGGGTAGACACGGCGAGTGCGATCGGCGGCGATCGAGGGCGCCGGGGGCGATCGAGGGCGCCGGAGGCGATCGGCAGAGATCGAGTGCGCCCAAGGTTAGGGCTCGAGAGGAGGAGAGAGGACGAACCGCTCGAACCGAAATTCAAAAGAGTACGCACGAGGATGGGACCTCTATAATGAAGTGATTTATTAATGCAATTAATTTAATCAAAAAATTTAGGACGATAATACCCCTGGACCAAATTGGACCGATTAAAGGTTAAAAAAATTAGGTCGAAAATACCCTTGGGCCTAAAAAGGCCCAATTATTCTCATCCGTTAGATCGGCCATATAATACATGTGCTCTGGTGTATTATAATGCACCGTAAAATCTCCCTTTAGGACGATAATACCCCTGGACCAAATTGGACCGATTAAAGGTAAAAAAAAATTAGGTCGAAAATACCCTTGGGCCTAAAAAGGCCCAATTATTCTCATCCGTTAGATCGGCCATATAATACATGTGCTTTGGTGTATTATAATGCACCGTAAAATCTCCCAGTTATTTTGCTTCTGGCCCTTGGAATTCTTCGTCTCCAGCAGGAAATCCTTGCATTCGTTTGTTTGGCAGGGTCAGGGCGACTCGCGCGCGTCACCTATTTTGGTCCCGGTTGAGCAGCCGTGCGTACGTGACTCACTGCATGTATCAATGTATCATGGATCATTGATCAGTGTTCAGTACCAGCATGTTATCAGTTAGGAGCGAGATCGAGCTTCTTTTTCTTTTGGAGATATGATGTTATCAGTTATGACTAGGCTAGGTAGGCACACGTACATGAGCTCCCCTTCTACGCCAAGTTGTTTACATGTCATGTCCTGTATCAAATAGCTAGCGTGAGACAGCCTTGCATGCTCATCCGATAAGGGGAATTCATGAAGCACCTAATTGTGGGCTAATTAGGAATGACAATCATGTATCAACGCATATTTATGAAGAATTTAATTGCATTGTCTGCGGACGCCGTGACCTTCTTGAAGGCGTCGAAGGGCTGCAGCCCTACTTCTCTCCGCTAGAGACAGCTCCGGGGAAACCCCAGACCCGATGAGGTCGGACGATGGTGGCGTTTCCATATTGTTCCCCTTTTGAGGGCAAGCTCAACAAGTTGTGACGATTTTTTCTTCTGGTCTTTTGCTAATTAACCAGGTAACCTTTTTCTTCCTAATTAATGGATAAAACAAATCTCTTGGCCCCGTTTAAAAAAATCATGGTCTAACATTTGCATACATATACATCGGTCATGGTTGCAAGATTTCGACCACACTTGATATTCCGTCGCTACACCTATGTATTATATCCATTTGATGAAACAATTGTGTAGTATTTACCAAGGCGCGCTTGACGTTTCAAGGTGTTTGATGTTTGACTTTGATTTGGGAAAGCTATCATTGTATTAACCTTGCAAATGATTTTACTTTATTTCTGTCTTCATACTTATTTATAGACATATTTTAAATGAAACCATACTCAAAGTTGTATGTCGAAGACCATAAAAGCCAAGCTCACAATATATTTAGGGAAGGAAGGGGCAGAGAACGCTTTTTACCACAGTACAAACGCGAATGATCATGTATACACACATACACTCACCATATAAACACACGCACACCCTATGTATGAGCATGTCTAAGATACTGAGCTGGCACAACATATTGAGATTGATAAAGTCATCACAAACGTCTTGGTAGTCGATGGGAACATCTTCTCTCACTGAACGGACATCACCGGAAAGCCTGAAATAAATTCAAAAAAAATGCATGTGTGAGCACCAGTGATAAGTCTAGAACTTGAACCCTGGTGCTTCCACCACAAGGAATCTAACCATCAAAGCTATGCTCAGATAAGCTACTATATATATAAAGGGAATTTGGTGTTCAAACTTTTTTGCCGGGGAATTTGGTGTTCAATTTTTTTGGAATGGGAATTTGGTGTTCTGTTGTGTCAATCTAATTATAATTTGACTAATGCATAAAGAACTATCACTCCGTTCCTAAATATAAGTCTTTTTACAGATTTCAATATGGAGTACATCACCAAGCTGCTCCCGCGTCGCTCCCGCGGGCGGCTCGGGAGCAAACCCTAGCCGCCGCCGGCAGCACCAACTACCACCCCTTCCTCCCCTCGCCGCCGCCAGCAGCGGTCGCCGGGCAAAGCCCGCGCGGCTGGGCGGCGGCGGGGGCCCCTTCTCCTTCTGCCCGAAAGTGTTGGCGCGGGCCGGAGACTTTCGGCGGGAGCTCGAGTGGTTGCGCGCGCTCGGGACGGCCCTGCTGGCCGGCGAGGCAGCGCACGGAGGCGTGGGCGCGCGGTGGCGCAGGCGCGCGGGGCGCTGGGCGCGGATCTGGCGCGGGCGCGCGGCAACGCGGCCATGCGGGTCGCAGGGCGCAGATCTGCGGTGTGGTTGCGATGGAGGGGCTCCTCTGGCGCGGGCGTGCTGGTGAGCGGCGCGGGCGGGGCTGGCGGCGCGCGTCGAGCGGCAGGCCGGAGGGCGCGGCAAGTCACGCCGGGCACGAGCGAGGGCTGGTGCGCGCGTGCCTCCAGCGGGAGCTGCGGAAGGCCTCCGCCGAGCGGGCTCGAGGTCTGCGCTGCGGCAGGAGAGAAGGGTCGGGCGGGCGCGAGTCCTCGGATTCGGCATGGGCTGGCGGGGCGGCGCCCCTCCGGCGTGTGGCGGCCGGATCTGGACGAACCTGGCCAGATCCTTGGTGTGTTGGACGCGCGCCGGCCCTGCGCGTTGGTCCTGTGATGCTGGAGCAGGCGGCTCCGGCCGTGATAGATGCGGGATGCAGGGACTGTTCTGGTCACTGTAGGCTCGCCGTGGGCGGGGTGGACCATGACTCCATGACTTCTACGACTAGGTTCTGCGGCGGTGGCGGTGCGAGGCTGCATGGACAAGCTTGTGTGGGCACGAGCGAACGTGTGCGGCGAGACGGACGAAAGTCCTGCACGACCACAGATCGGTGGCGATGGCGCCTGTGGGTGTCATTTTCCTCCTTGGAGGCGTCACCTGAGGTGTGTCGGCATCTTCCTCGTGCTCGGATGATGGTTTGTCTCCGGGCGAAATCCTAGGTCCGGTGTTGGATCGGCGTGATGGCGGCGTGTTTGACGTCGTTCCTCTGTTGAGAGCATCACGTTTGGAGACATTTCCTGGAAGCTCTTTGCGGCGCTTCTCCGATGCTCGCCGTTGTCCAAGGTGAAGCTCCAGGCGCAATGTACGAATTCATTGATGAGTCAAGACGAAGCTCTTCCTGGGATCGACCAAGTCCCGCTATCCACCCCCTGCTTTCAGGGTGGATGGTGCGTTGGCAAGGAAAGTTGTAGTTGGAGCTGCTGCTGTCTTCGGAGGTGATCGGCGTTGTTCGAGACACGGCGGTGATGCTTAGCTTAGGACATGTGCTTCGGTTGTGTAGTCGTGTTGTTTGTGGTGGCTGTAGCTCTCTGCAGCTATCAGGACTGCAGTTTTTCCTTTCTCTTTTGATCTTCGGATCTTTATCATGTTGTTCTTCCGCTGTTTTCTGCTAAATCTGAATCAAGCCAGCATTTTGCTGGATCTTTTAAAAAAATGTAGAGTACATACGGAGCAAAATGAGTGTATCTACATTCTAAAATATGTCTATATACATCCGTATTTAGTTTATATAGAAATCTCTAAAAAGACTTAATAGTATTTAGGAACCGAGGGAGTACACATCTGCATATAGTACATCTTTTGCGTTTTCTGTTGAGATAATTTATTTTCCAAATAAACAAATTTGCTGATTAAAGCAAAGCACATAGTGAAGCTTTTGCGTTGAAGTAGCATACACTTTCCACTTACGCGTTCAAGAGAAAGTTGGGTGGGCATCATAGTTGTGCTACGTGGAGAGTCCCAGAGCAATCACCAATGGGAATATGATCATGGGATATGGTCATCGGGCCACTTAATTTGCACACCATGCGCCACACACACTAAAGCTAGCTGCTAGAATACGGCGCATTTTATGCCGACCATGGCCAGGCCGGCGCCTCAACTTTGATTCTTTGAAGTTCCGACCAGAACACCACGGACCCACCGTAGACAGTGCTAGTTGTACGTAGTACACCAGTGCATGCGGCACCGGCCGGTAACAATTCCTTGATGCTGATGACCATCATTTCTTTTTGTTTCCCGTGTCGATATGACCCCCTCCCGAGTGCAAGCACGGTGCAAGTAATCAAGCACCGAAGGAGTACGCGGGTTGCTTCCCAGATCGAACTTCCATCGAATAGCAAAAGCGCTGCCGTCTCTCCAAGTATGATCAAATAGTTGACAACACGTACGTACGTCGCGGTGCCATCAACATCCTGCAGAAATTCCAACGCACGCCGCCCGTATAATCAGCATGCATTGCATGTACGCATGCACATCTCCATCGATCGATCTTGTTCCAGAGGTGCCCTGGCCGAGCACTCCACTCCACTCCACATAGCCTTATCGTCGATCCACCCAACCAAATGCTCATCCCATTCAATCTTCGCCACTATCTTTAGCCCTTGTTGAACCCATCTTTTCCGATAAGATAAAGGAAGGCACGCACCACGCAGGACTACTCGTATTGCAACAGCGTTGGGGACCGGCCGAACGTCGCCGTCGATCAAATGGAGTCGCCGATCGGTCCCTAGGCTAGCTAAGCTGCTGATGATCATGGGCCGGCCGTTAGTTAAAGTGGGGCAACTTCCCGTGTCTTTTCTAGCCTTGTGCCACTAGCTAGGCTGTTATCGCCATTGGCCACACTAGCGACATGATTGCTGCTAATGGACGAGATCACGTCTTGTTGCTGACCGGCAGGTTTACCTCAGAGGGACACGTATGAGACGTAGTTTTCCGAGCTTTAGGTAACTGATAATGGTGGAACGGTCGTGTCGTTTGTTAGCCCAGAGTAAGGCTTGACTGTTGCTTTAACTTGGATTGTATGGACCGTTGCTTTATTTATAAAGCGGGGTGAAAACCTATTTCGAGAAGGTAATGATGACCACAGAACACTCAACACGTACTCCCAATGCCCAACACCTGGTACTTGGTTTCTAGCACCAGTTATCTTTCTTTTTCTAAGTTCTTTTTTGTTTTCGCAAGGAAATATTAACTGGTGGATGTTCGCCGGCGGAGGTCCCAACGAACGCCCGCACAACCGTGTGATCGGTATCGAACAAAATGACATTTAAAAGACACACACATTGCATTCGCCGGCAATCCTTTCCTACACATGGCAAGTTTCCCTTCTGTGCATGGCAAGTCCCTAATAAACGCATGGCATTTTTTGGTTGGTTTAGGGCGTATTTGGTAACCCTCCACAACTCCACAACCCAAAACCAGCAGCCAGCTTCTCGTTAAAAATCCTGGAGTTAGACATACGTTCGCCTCGACAGTTTCTACTTCCGGTCGCTAAAGCTGGCTGACAGCCAATTTACGTGACTGGCCCATTAGTGCTGCAGCCCATTTATGCCACTAGCCCATGAAGAAATGAGGTAACGACGAGATGAGAGGAGGAAACAAAGCGAACCGGTATCTTGCAATTCACTTGGCGGTGGCATTACACTGTAATATTCGACAACTCCAGCTTCCCTATTTTGGTGGAGCGCTGATTTCCCAGCTCCTCGACTCCTCACATTTTGTACTGAGAAAATAGCCAGCTTCTCTCAGGAAACTCCAGGAGTTTGACCGTTCGGTTCAACTCTGGACGTGGAGTTGGAGGAGCCAGGAGCTGGAGAGCTCCCGAACACACCCTTAGCATGGCAACTCCGGTGTTTGCTGGTAATTTTGCTCTCGGCGAACGTTCGCCAGATATTCTCGTCCTTTTATAAAGGAGGAGAAGTTCTCTCACAGTCCGTGAATGGACCAACACACAAAGACTTCAAATCTAAGAGCATTGCGATGAAACTAATAAACTTGTAGTACCAAAAACAAAGTGACAAAAGTTTGTCGAAGTACATCCACCTTCCGCAAAATCAACCGTACAGGTGAATGAACTTAAAATGAGAACACTTAGGCCTCTTTTGGTTCATAGGATAGGATTATCATAGGAATAGGAATCTTGTAGGAAATGAGATGACATGTATCTCAAATCCTATGAGTAGGAATAGGAAACAAGATGTCATTTGATTGACACCAAAGGAATTTTTCCATTGAGTCTAGACTCTTTTTTATTTTTCTATGAAATATGAAGGATAGGAACCAATCCTATGTAGGAATAGGAATCCATTCCTATGAACCAAAGGGCTCTAAAGGAAAAAATCCTATAAGAATCGTATCCTCTAGAATTCCTATGAAATTCCTCTAAACCAAAGGAAGCCTTAGACGGCTATATCAAGGATTTGAAGCCATGTCCAACAAATGAAGGTTATAGCAACGACATCCATTCCAAGAAGCAAATTGCTATCTTTCAGCACAACGGTTTGAAAGAGAAATAGAAATGTGTCTACTTTTATCCCCCAACTAACTGATTTATCCAGTTTACATACCTTAAGTTTAAACTAGGCATTCTGCAAGTTGAACTTTTAAAACTGGACTAGTTTCATCCCTCAATCAAACTAATTAGAGTGGTTTCTCTGATGACGTGACGATGTATTTTCACGAGGGACAGACACACCAGAAAAAGAGTACATCACAATGATGGAGAGGCAACCCCCTCTAGAAAAAAAAAACAAAAGACTAAACACAAACAAAAAAAGTGACTAAAACAAAATAGAAGTTCAGGCAACCAAAAGTAGCAAGACCAGAAATTTATTATACCACTTTTGACTATCAATTTATATGGAAAAAAGACTGATTGAACTTTCCAACGGACTCATTCCATCAGTAAATGATTGAATGGGATTCGCTTGGGCACCATCACTTCTCTACATACTTGCTTTCAGAGCTAGACGCCGAAGGGTCACAGATTGACCATAGACCCTGTTCAATAAGTGAAACATCCCCAAAGCGGAATTGACCGGTGGTAGTTGGTCGTAACCCATTGGAAACTCTCTTTGAGATTCATTATCTGTCCCGAGCGTAGCATACAACTCCCTGTTGTACTTGCGCTCTGCCGAACTATATTGATCAACTATAGGAAATTGGCTTGGTCCGATAAGCTAATTATAGGTCCTTCTCTCCATCCTTTGGAGATTCAGGGATAATGAATCAATTGAACACGTCATCTGCTCATGATATAGAAGAAGAAGAAATGTCAGAAGAAAGCAGCAGCAGATACTACGATTTTATTTTTGACCATATCGGATCTTATTTAGCTTTTATGAGTTGATTGGTGCACGTAACACAAATCAATTAGGCCCAATTTGGAGCAAAGGAAAAAACATAGCAATTTGGGAGGATATGAGTCCTATAGAATTTTTCCTTTCGTATCGCTTGCGGCAAGGGAATTGCTGGACTGTGTTATTCCATAGGAATATAGGAGGAAACCAAATATGAGGTCCTACCTCATGTTTCCTTCTCTTTGTATCTACAATCTCTGCATGACATTCAAACGACAGTTTTCTAGTTTCCCGTGGTTCATTCTAATTCCTGCGTATTTTCTATTTCTATGTTTTGAATTTCTGTGTTCTTGGGGTGTGGGGGGCTAAGTAGCATCTCATTTCCACGGCGCCGGTCGAAAACTCAGACCCTCCTGACGACTCACGTCTACCATCTGATTTCACGGCTCATGATGCTCTAGAGTTTTGATGAGTTTTGAGGGGCATCTCTGACATCAGATGCATTTTGTAGGCCGAGACAGAGGAATAGTTCGTGCACGTATGCCTAGCAGGCTAGCAGCATCCCGCACAATTCCCAACACTTGAGCTAGAAATCGAGAATGATTGTGGGGTGATGCCGATGAGCTCGGTCGAGCATGGGTCGCCGATGGGGCGAAGGGCGGCTCGATCGGTCGTTGGCGGTCACTCAAATCGCTAGGCCACACCTCCAGAATTGAACATCACTGTCGACCGGCCTGTCTCCTTGTGCATTTGCCTTTTTCTTACCGGACATCACGATCAACTTTTCTTTACTGGTGCTCGCTTGCACTTCCTCCTCTAGGCTGGAACAAACACAATCTTGTAGAGTAGGCTGTAGCCAAGATCTATCTCCAGTTTCTACTCAGGCTCAGCGGTGCACAACTTCACACTTTTAGACGCTCTGGGCATTCGAGCAACGCACGAATGTACTACATGGGTTCAGGCAAAGCTGGAGTTAACCTGGCAGAAAGGAAGGAAGGAACTGAACGAAAGCGTGCTCTGTCCATGCACCTGTCAGTCAGCGTGTCACACCAAATCAATCGACGAAACGGCATACCAGCCTCCAACGCCCGACCGTGCCTGCCCTACCGGTGCTACGACGTCGCGTGCCCGGCCACGCGAGCCCTGATTAATCTCTGAAGCATATCTGCATGCGTGCGTGGAGACGACACGCTGGGCAGACCATTCATGATCCTCATGTACGTACGTGCCATCGACCGGACTCTGCACCAACCGGGACATGCACACACGTCGAGTTCACGGGAGACTTGGATTGGCCGGAGGCACGCCCAACGTCCGTCCTTTCCATCTTCCATGAATGCTCCTGCCAGACCTATATATCTCTGCCGTGCCGGTATGCATGACAAACCGTATACAGACCCATCACGAGAACGACGTACGCCGCCGTATTCAGGAGGCGAGCTGGAGGCAGCTGGCCGGGACTAGGCCCTCTCTGTCGTCGACCAATTCCGTTGATCTCCCAACAGTAGTACTGTATTTGCTAGTGGTCGCCGTGCGTGCATGTAAATCGCCAGCACTGTCGGAAAGGGAGGCGTGGGAGAACCGTGGGGAGCTCAATTTTGATTTTTTGAGGGAGGGTGCTGAGCTGATGAAGATAATGCTGGGAGAATTTTTGAATTGTTTGCACATCCGTTTCTGTTTATTGGTCAAGTGTCGTCGCGGGTTGATGCGTCGATGGGAACGTTGGATGGACAGACAGACACGCTGTACTATGCATATGCAGATCGGAACAAGTGTATGGTCGCACATGACTACCTGGGCGCTTTCTTTGTTTTTGGATTTTTTTTTCGAATGACCCAAACAGGATTAGTATAGTCTGGATAAGCAGAGGAGTAAATCAACTACTTAGTTTGTTGAACCGTACAATAGAAGAGTCAGCGAGGACGAACCAACTTGTGATTGAATGATTAGACGGACAGTGGTATTCTTAACCCATCAGGTTTCAAGTCATAATGCTCACATTTATCCTTAAATTATCGCGTCTACAGTGACTTTGTAAAATCTCAAAATTATATGGCGACTCAGTCTCTCAGACGTGTTCATAAGAATAGAGTGTGCATATGTGCGTTCATAAGGATGAGTGTATGCACGTATATATTAGCGTTTGCGTCTGTACAGTGTTAAAAAACATGAGTCGGAGAGGAGAAGAAAGATTCTTAAAAATGGTGAAAATATCTTTTTTCTAAATCCGGTATAAATGTAGACGCTCATATACACTCACACCTGTAAACGCACAACCTATAGGTTAATTCCACACAAAAACTAACAATCTGAGCCACACCCGGTTCGCAATATCTTCTTAAATATGAAGACAAAATAATGTACCATTTATGTTTCAATTTTGTTCACACAATTTTGAGACGTGCCATTCTATAGCACAACAAAAGAAGGGCATGTGGTTGACCCACTTGGCTTTCATTCTGGTTTGGCATCAAATAAAAAACCCATACCATTTTGGGAAAATGTTCTGACCTATCACAAAAAAGTTGTGTACCAACATTTTCTCTCACCAGTGTCCATGGAATATATTTCGGAAGGAATGCTCATGTGTTTAACCAACATGTTCTTGTATTTTAGAAAAATATTCATGACCTTTAAAAGTGTTTATCTGTGTCAACGACCTGTAATACTTGTTTCAATACCTAAAATTTCTACATATGAAAAGAAAAAATATTAATATATTCCACCATGCATTAAAATTATTATTTCTTTTTAGAACGTCTACTAATACTGAATAATACATGTTAATGAATAGTAATATTTTTCCAGATATATGAAGATAACACACAGGTCAAAGAAAATATAATATTTTTTATTTCTAGTAAAATTTAAAAAATGCAAATGAAAACAAAAATGATAAATAATTCTTGAAAAAGAAATTAATGATAAAAACTGAAAATTAAAAATAAAATAAGTAGGAAAAACAAAACCAAAACCAAAAGAAGTATTAAGGAAAACACAAAGGTAAAACCGAATGCAAAATAAGAAAGCGGTCCCTCAAAAAATAAACTGACATGAGCCGCAACCCAGCACAGATGGGCATGTGGTCATGCGTATTTTGGACAAGGTTGGGATACGATTTGCAGAATCTAGAGTCCAAAAATTAATTTGTTTGAAAGTTCTATCTTCTCGGCAAACCACATGACATGAGGTATCAGCCTAGCCCATGTTTTTCATGGTCGAATATCATCCCAAAAAAGTGGCTAGCTTTTGTGTCGCTTGTAGCGAGCCATAAACCTAGCTCCCCTACATGTGAGCAGTAAATTCATAAAAAAAGTAGTAAATTCAAAAAATATATGTTTTTAATCAAGATGCTCAAATGCTAGTGTCTACAAAAGTTTGTGGTGAAATGATATCCGAGAAGCTCTCAGAAAAAAGCAAAATTTGAATGTCAAAGAAACTTTGAAAAAGTGCATTGTTAATGCCTGGTTTTGTTTTTTCTTGTCGATAATTCCTTCAATATCAATTTACCATGAAAATATTTCACGCGCCTAGTGCATTAGAGCATCTTAGATGCCAACAAATTTAAGTATTTTTTGAATTGTTATGCATTTTTTATGAGTTTACTATTCATCGGAGCGGATCAACCTGGACTCGGTCGTGGATTACCGATTCTATTAATATTAATTAATCAATCAATAAATAAGTAAATAATAATAATATATTTCAAGAAATACATGGTTACACAATTCAAATGGTTTGTGCAATTTAAAAGTGCTTATAAAGTTCTTAATATTCTTGAGTGTGAAACTTTTGCAAGAATAAAATTAAATATATGACAAAAAAATGTACATATTGTTTCACAAAAACAAATATGTTATTTCCTTAGGGAAATAATAACCATGTTTCTTGAATTGATATTGATGTTTAGAGCATAAGTATTCAAGTGTTTATAAAAATGTTCTAGGATATCTCGAGACTAATATATTTTTGCTAGGGAAAACAAAGAACAAAAATATTAAAATGGGAAATACAACATTGTTGGTGTAATGGCCCGACAATGTAGCCATGTTGGGTAACAAATTTTTTGAACACATTACAGACGCGAAGGCTCATATGTATGCACATACATTCATCCTTATAAACGAACCCACATGCACGCACAACCTAACAACTGTGAGCGGACATTATATATGGTACATCATCACCATGTCAGACATCTCAATGTTTTGAAACTCCAGTGAAAAGCTTAGCCCCATTTCTCGCAAAACTGGGACAACTGACGCCCGTCATATGCTTTCAAAGCCTTGTTATAGGGTCAACTATAGTGAGTAATCTTGACTCAACGGCTATTGCGTCAAATTGACGCCACTTTGCACAGGAAGGAGCTCGCCAAAGTTTCCTTGATGCCTACTCCTTTCGTTTCAAATTACTCGTCATAGAAATGGATATATCTAGACCTAAAATACATCTAAATACATTTATACATGCGACAAGTAATTCGAAACGAAAGGAGTATCATTTAGAGCACATGTACGTTATGTTTCGTGACCGTAAGGTTCCTGTCCGAATGGAACCACACGGCGGCGACGCACGAGCTTGATCCAGCTCGTGTCGTGGCGGAGTCATGTGTGGTATGCACATTTAGCAACATCAAAAATATTGAATAAAAAGAATCAAGAACACGGTGCAGTGGCGCAGGCGCGGAGGCGCGCAGCCATGTGAAAGGTGCCGTAGCACCACGCACGCGGGGCCCCCAGCCTACGCTGTTCCCGCGGATCGCCGTCGATGGGCGTCGTCCAGCCCCGGGGAAATATCTGGTACTCTTATCCCTAGGTGCTCCCAATGCTCCAAAACTCGGTAGCACATCTTTAAATGTTCGAAAAATTCTGAAAAAATCCATCACATTAACACAACATCAAAGTATGTTGTCATTTTTATATCTCGAGCAATGTTTCGAATTTTGATTTGAAATTCTTTAACAACATACATTGATGTTGTGTCAATGTGCTCGATTTTTTTCAAAAAATTTTAAACATTTTAAAATGTGCTACCGAGTTTGGAGCACCGGGAGCACCCTAGGGATGGGAGTAGTAGATATTTCCCTGTCCAGCCGCCTACTCCTACACCGCGCACGTAAATGCTTGCCACAGCTCGGTCGACCCAGCCGGGATGCTATTCGCATTCAAATCTCCGAACCAACCGGCCGCGGCCGGCCCGCCGTGATCACATCCCCCGTCCGATGCTTCGTGCCGCGCACTCATCTCAGTCATGCACCCTCCCCGCCGGCCCGTTTTCAGCACGCCACCGTGAAAGATACGAGTAATCATTTACGCGACTGCCACGTCGTATCGCACAGCAGCCACGTCGTAGTACCTGCCGGCTGCCGGAGAGATGAGCCAGCGCGACCCATACAGCCACGGGCACACAGCATGTCCCACTGACCCGATCCCCCGGTGCCGTCGACTCTGTAGCCCCGTCGTGTTGCCGAGACGCGACGTCCCGGCCACACGGCCGTGGCCACATAAACGCGGCGCCCATGCCGGCCCGCCCCGTCCCCGCACCCGCTGGCACTTGGCGAAAGCGCCCACGACGGTGCCCTTAAATTGTTCACGAGCCCCCGTCGCCCCACTCCTCTCGCTTTCTCGCCACATCTCGCCGTCGACCGCCACCCCGTTTCAAAAACCACAGGAGAGATGCCGCGCGGCTCCATCTGTTGGCTGCTGCTGGCCGTGGCGCTGGCGGCGGCCGCCGTGGAGGCCGGCCGGAGCCGGAGCCTGCACCGGGACTTCGACGCCGTGTGGGGGAAGCGCAATGCGCGCTTCTTCGACGACGGCCGGGTGGTGGAGCTGGCGCTGGACCGGGAGACCGGGTCCAGGCTGGAGTCCAAGGACCGGTACCTCTTCGGGCGGTTCGACCTCGACATCAGGCTCGTCGCCGGCGAGTCCGCGGGCACCATCACCTCCTTCTACGTAAGTGTACATGGATCTCTCTGCTGGTCGACTGCATTTTCCTTCTCGTTTCCGCCTGCCTGATTAACCGGCATTGGCCATTTCGTTAACTGGGAGTAGTAAAAAAAAGAGTTGGGCATGTTCAGAGTTCAGACAGCCCAGTTACCCACACGAGTTCGACACTCGTCATTCCTAGGGTGAATTTCGCTTGAGAAAGCAAAGGGTAAAAAATCTCGAGCAGATTAAGGTGAAAATTGTCTTGTTTGGGTCCCCTGCATTTGTCGCTAAAACGTAGTCCCCGGAGGAAACAAGTGTGAATTCAGAAGCTCGCCGATTGGGAGGTTAACTGACGCCCAACTGCAGTGAATTCTGTTCTGGTTGACGCATAAATGTTTGCATAATTGATGAATTCAATTGGGCTTTTGCAATGAATTGGGGCGCCAAGTAGTAGTACCAGTAGGGACACAGATCTGCCGTGCTACACTTAATTGTGTGTACCTACATGTCCTAAAGCCTAAGGATACGACAGAATTTCATGTTCTTTTGGAAAATGTGAGAGCGTCACCATAAAAAAACAGAGAGAGAGAGAGCATCGTCCTCTCCCGGCAGTTAACACATGGTGTACATTGTCTTAATTAAGTCTTGAATTCTATTAAAGAAACATTCATGCTCAACTAGCCGGGTCTGTCTTAGACGTGAATTCCAGTAAGCCCGACTAGACACCATCTGAATACTGTATTCTTCAGGAGATAGAGTCTGGTTCTGCATTATTCAGGCGACAGAATCTGAAACTATTCTGCCGTTTTGAGGAGGGGAAAACAATAATTTTCTCGGGCATAAGTAGTCATGGTGAACTAGCCAGGCTATTCTTAGGCATGAACAGCCAGGTTTGTTCTTACGTGGATTCCACTAAGGCCGACTAAACACTATCTGAATATTGTATGTATTCTTCAGGAGAAGCAACCTTGATTCTGTATTCTTCGGGCGACAGAATCTGGAATTGTTGTGCCCCTTTGAGCATATGTAGTTCATGGTGTCCACGTTAAATCTTCTTTGCGTTCCATTTCAGTGTATAACTAATAAGAAAGATAATCGACGTTGGTGCAGATCTGCACGGGTGGCGCGCGGCACGACGAGGTGGACTTCGAGTTCCTGGGCAACGTGAGCGGCGAGCCCTACATCCTGCACACCAACATCTTCAGCGACGGCAAGGGCGAGCGGGAGCAGCAGTTCGTGCTCTGGTTCGACCCCACCGCCGACTTCCACACCTACTCCATCCTCTGGAACCCGCTCAACATCATGTACAGATCTCTTCTCCACAGCACCATCTTCATCATTCATCAATGGTCCATCCATCATCCTTCCTGACATGCATGATCTTGTCGACTCATTGATCGAATGCAGCCTGTACATCGACGGGACGCCGATCCGGGTGTTCAAGAACAACGAGGCGAACGGGGTGCCGTTCCCGACGCGGCAGCCAGTGCACGTCTTCGCCAGCATCTGGAACGCCGAGGAGTGGGCGACGCAGGGCGGGCGCGTCAAGACGGACTGGTCCGAGGCGCCCTTCGTGGCCGCGTACCGGCGGTTCGACGCGACCAGCGCCTGCGTCTGGCAAGGCGGGGCGTCGCCCACGCGGTGCGGCGGCGACCACCTGCCGTCGTCGGCGTCGTCGTGGATGGCGCAGCGGCTGGACTGGTGGAGCTGGATGACGCTCAACTGGGTGCGCATGAACTACATGACCTACGACTACTGCGCCGACCGGAAGCGGTACCCCCACGCGTTCCCCACCGAGTGCATCATCCCCATCGGCAGGATCTGATCTGGTCTGATGCCGTCCATCAGTTCGTTCATGCGTAGCCTAGGCGGTAGAGAGAGTACGCTTTGTCTCGTGACTCGTTTGCATGCAGGGATTGGATTTGCTGCCGGCAGAATGTAAAGAGCGGAAAAACACAAATGATCGGAGCGCTTTGTTTCTCCTCGTTCGATGAGCTTTTGTGTTAGGCGCTTCAAATCGATTTAAGTTTTTTTTTTTTTTGCGGGAAAGAGAGTTTCATTTATCAGGTTATGATTACAATCAGCAGCAACAATGCTCGCAATCTTGTCGGGAGGCGTGCGCAACCAGCACGCAGTCCGCTGTTGCGTTCGTCCCATTTGAGCAAGAGTATGGCTAGCTATGTTTACACTACTCCTGATCTTGATTATATGGATCCTCCTTTCTTAAGCCAGTAGCGATCTGATCTCCATCACTTTATGAGTATGTGCTGATCAATCTTGCCCAGATGCTGAGATCATTTGTACAGCTTCGGCACAATCGGTCTCCACCACAATGTCCAGTGTAGTCCAATTGAAGGCCAAAATAATACCTTCATGAATTGCTGCCAACTCGGCCTCCAGCGTGTCCATGCAGTTCCCAAAACCTCTGATTGCAGCAAGCATCACAGCCCCAGTGTGATCACGGAGAAGCATCCCTGCACGAGCGGTACCATCCGTGAGCAAAAAGGACCCATCGACGTTGAGTTTTGCGCGGCCGGGGGCTGGCGGTGTCCAATGTTCCACATGTGGTATGGCCTTCTGCTTCCATATGGGCTCACCAAAATAATCCACCACCTGTTTACCTTTGGTCGGGTCCGCATCAGGGTATTGTTCCAACGACAATAGCGATGACACATAGCTGGCGAGGAAGCGACGAAAGGCCTCGATTGGAACCGCTGATTTATGGTGGGTTACTTCATTGCGAACATGCCAAGCCCGCCATAGGATCATCATAATGAAGAGTCATTGGGGAACACTCCGTTTCTCAAGGAGATGGAAGATCCATTCCGTCTCAGTATCCTGAAGGTCGGCATCATTGGGGAGGTCCCAAACTTCTCTCATAGCATTCCAGAGGCCGGCTGCATGGGGGCAGCGAATGAGGGCATGATGAGCATCCTCCGTGTCATGACCGCATATGGTGCAAGCCTGAAGAGATTGCATATGTTTCAATTTTTTTGTAGCTTCTGTAGTTAGAGATTCATGTGCAGCTTTCCATGCAAATATACGTACTTTTGGCGGCGCTTGACTCTTCCAAATCAAGTCCCAGACAGGGCGCCAGCCATCCGGACGAGCGCTGGACGCTCCAGAATCATTTGTAGACATTTTCTCCTGTAAACCAAGAGAGTATGCACTTTTCATGGAAAACAAGCCGCGGTTATCAGGAAACCATGGCACAAAGTCAGACTCCAGCCCTCACAGGGTTTGATTTTCATGATCACGTCAATGTCAACTTGATAAAAATATTGTTGTAGCAGCCCTCTGTTCCATGTTCCATCAGTGTTCAACAGTTCAGCAACCCATTTGAGACGGCAACGTCTTCTAGGGGTAATGGGCCGACATGAAGTGCCACGGGGAATCCATGGGTCTCTCCATATCCGGACCTTTGCACCGTTATCAATGTGCCATATAATTCCTTTTTTCAACAGTTCGAGGCCGTACTCAATAGCTTTCCAAGTGGAGGATGCATTATCCGTAAAAACTGTGTCTACCAGTGGCCCATTTGGGTAGTACTTAGCCCTGAGCACTTGGGCACAAAGACTATCAGGTTTTTCTAATAATCTCCATGCGTGCTTAGCCAATAGAGCCTGATTAAAAATCTGCAAGTCTCGGAAGCCCATGCCTCCGCATGTCTTTGGTCTGATCATGCAATCCCAGGAAATCCAGTGTGTGCGCCGCTGATTCTTACTAGCACTCTACCAAAACTCTCTTATCATTTTCATAAGATCTTCACAGAGCCCTGCGGGTAGTTTAAAAACACCCATCAAAAAGGTTGGCAAGGATTGAGCGAGATTTCTTGTTGGAAATATGCCCTAGAGGCAATAATAAAATGATTATTATTATATTTCTTTGTTCATGATAATTGTCTATTGTTCATGCTATAATTGTGTTATCCGGAAATCGTAATACATGTGTGAATACATAGACCACAACACGTCCCTAGTGAGCCTCTAGTTGACTAGCTCGTTGATCAAAAGATAGTCACGATTTCCTGACTATGGACATTGGATGTCATTGATAACGGAATCACATCATTAGGAGAATGATGTGATGGACAAGACCCAATCCTAAGCATAGCTCAAAGATCGTGTAGTTCGTTTGCTGTAGCTTTTCCGAATGTCAAGTATCATTTCCTTAGACCATGAGATTGTGCAACTCCCGGATACCGTAGGAGTGCCTTGGGTGTGCCAAACGTCACAACGTAACTGGGTGACTATAAAGGTACACTACAGGTATCTCCGAAAGTGTCTGTTGGGTTGGCACGAATCGAGACTGGGATTTGTCACTCCGTATGACGGAGAGGTACCTCTGGGCCCACTCGGTAATGCATCATCATAATGAACTCAATGTGACCAAGTGGTTGATCACGGGATCATGCATTACGGCACGACTAAAGTGACTTGCCGGTAACGAGATTGAACGAGGTATTGGGATACCGACGATCGAGTCTCGGGCAAGTAACGTACCGATTGACAAAGGAAATTATATACGGATTGATTGAATCCTCGACATCGTGGTTCATCCGATGAGATCATCATGGAGCATGTGGGAGCCAACATGGGTATCCATATCCCGCTGTTGGTTATTGACCGGAGAGGCGTCTCGGTCATGTCTGCATGTCTCCCGAACCCGTAGGGTCTACACACTTAAGGTTCGGTGACGCCAGAGTTGTAGAGATATTAGTATGCAGTAACCCGAAAGTTGTTCGGAGTCCCGGATGAGATCCCGGACGTCACAAGGAGTTCCGGAATGGTCCGGAGGTAAAGATTTATATATAGGAAGTCCACTTTCGGCCATCGGGAAGGTTTCGGGGGTCCCGGTATTGTACCAGGACCACCGGAAGGGTCCCGGGGGTCCACCAGGTGGGGCCACCTATCCCGGAGGGCCCCATGGGCTGAATTGGGAGGGGAACCAGACCCTAGTGGGCTGGTGCGCCCTCCCTTGGGCCTCCCCTGCGCCTAGGGTTGGGAAACCCTAGGGGCGGGGTGCCCCCCACTTGGCTTGGGGGGGAGCCACCCCTTGGCCGCCGCCCCCTTGGAGATTCATCTCCTAGGGCCGGCGCCTCCCAAGGCCCCTATATAAAGAGGGGGGAGGGAGGGCAGCCGCACCCTTCCTCTTGGCGCCTCCCTCTCCCTCCGTAACACCTCTCCTCCCCGCTTGCGCTTGGCGAAGCCCTGCCGGGATCCTGCTGCATCCACCACCACGCCGTCGTGCTGCTGGATCTTCATCAACCTCTCCTTCCCCCTTGCTGGATCAAGTTGGAGGAGACGTCTTCCCAACCGTACGTGTGTTGAACGCGGAGGTGCCGTCCGTTCGGCACTAGGTCATCGGTGATTTGGATCACGTCGAGTACGACTCCATCAACCCTGTTCTCTTGAACGCTTCCGCGCACGATCTACAAGGGTATGTAGATGCACTCCTCTCTCTCTCGTTGCTAGATGACTCCATAGATTGATCTTGGTGATGCGTAGAAAATTTTAAAATTCTGCTACGTTACCCAACATTTCTTTGCCGCCACTGGAGTACTCTCCCCACTGAACCATTCTTTTTAATAGCTTTTCTTGAATGCTCTAAAACTTTCCTCTGGTCATACGGCCCTCTGGGGTAGGCAGACCCAAGTATTTAGGCTCAAACTCCAGTTGTGTGACTTGTAGCACATGCTTGATTTCCTCTTGTACCACTTTTGGGCAAGCCTTCCCAAACATCAAAGAGCATTTATCAGTATTGACCAACTGTCCGGTACCTTGCGCATACGTGTTGAGGACATGCTGCACCCGCAGAGCTTGCTCAGTTTCTGCTTTAAAAAAGAGCATCGTATCGTCCGCGAATAACAAATGTGAGATACCAGGGGCTCTACAACATATCCTCAGAGGCTCAATCTGCTTGTCATTGATCTCTTTCTGAAGTAATGCTGAGAGGCCGTCTGCAACTAACAAAAACAGGAAAGGCGACAAGGGATCGCCTTGGCGGAGGCCACGGGACGGGGTAAACGAATCCAGCAAGGTTCCATTGAATTTGACAGAGTAGCTCACTATGGTCACACATGACATGATCCAGCCGATCCACCGGTGAGAGAAACCTAAGCCTAACATCGCCTTTTCAAAGAAACCCCGGTCCACTCGATCATAAGCTTTTGACAAGTCAATTTTGTATGCACAGAAGTTCTTCCCTGGGTTTGTGTTCTGTTCGATGAAGTGAAAGCACTCAAAGGCCACGAGGGCATTGTCTGTAATTAGCCTTCTAGGGACGAACGCACTTTGGTTCACCGAAATGACATCACCAAGAATGGGCCTTAGTCTGTTTGCTAAGCATTTTGCAATCACCTTGTAAAGTACAGTGCACAAACTGATAGGCCGGAACTCACGCAAGTTCGATGGTTGATCCACTTTAGGGATGAGAACAATTGCGGTATGATTAATATTGGCTGGCATGTTACCCGTAGCAAAGAATAGCTTGACTGCTACAATAACTTCCGTTTTTATAGTCCCCCAATTCCTTTGATAAAACCTGGTCGGGAAGCCGTCTGTACCTGGAGCCTTCGGTGGCCCAATCTCAAAGAGAGCATCTGATATTTCTTTGTCAGAGAACTCCTTACATAGGGCTTCATTCATATCTTCAGACACCTTTTTTTCAAACAAATTGACGATGTCACTTGGGTTCAGATTGGGGTCCCGAGAGAAGAGATTCTGAAAGAAATGTGTGGCCATCCCTTCGAGCTCAACCTGTGAGGATGCCCAGTTGCCATCATCCTTCTGAAGTTTCACGATTTTGTTCTTTTTTGCACGCCACATTGCTTTCCGATGGAAAAAAAATTGTATTACGGTCCCCCTCTTTTAGCCAGTTAACTCTAGAGCGCTGCAACCAAAGCATTTCCTCTTTATATAAGAGTTCATTCAGCTTGTCCGAAAGCTTCCTCACCTCCTTACTGTCAGCTCCATGCAGCAGCAAACTATTCAATTCAGAACAGACTGATTCAAGCTCGCGAAGTATGTTACCAAACTTGCGACTGCTCCAAGCTTGCAACGATTTCATCACGCTTCCTAGGCAATCCTGGATAGCGCCCAGGTCACTCTTATCACCAGCTGAAGCCCAAGCCTGTTCAATAATTTCTGGCAAATCAGACGCCCTTTCCCAAAAGAGTTCATACTGCCGGCATCGTCTCTTATTCTGTGGCAACTTCTCAGCTTGAAGACGGACCAGCAGTGCACAATGGTCAGAACATGAGGAAATAATGTGTTCGACCGAGGCATCAGGGAAAGTATCTCGCCAACCTGCATCAGCCACGACACGATCGAGCCTCACCTTGACGTTCTTCCTACCTCCCCTTTTATTATCATAAGTGAAGGGAACTCCTTTAAAGCCCAGATCAACAAGTTCGCAATCATCAAGGGCATCACGGAAGGCCACCATTTGCCCTTAAGCTCGAGTGGTAAAGGAAAAGTGCTCAAATTGCCATAGCGCTTCGTTGAAGTCGCCCATGACGGTCCATGGCAAATCTGACTTGGATTTCAACTGTCTCAATGTGTCCCACATTAGATGTCTATTTTCTGCCTTTGGCTCTCCATACACACAAGTTAATCTCCATGTCACAGCATCTGGAGACGATCCCACATATGCATCAATGTATCGTTCATTGAGATCTTTTATTTCCACATATAATTGCTCATCCCAAAAGAGGGCCAGCCCTCCACTGAACCCTGCACAGCTTATTCCTGCAAAGCCTCTCAGGCCAAGCCGATTTCTCAAACGTCTTATGTTCTCTTTATCTTGTCTAGTTTTACAAAGGAATATAAAGCTGGGATGATGCACTTGATTGAGGGACACCAGGTCGCGGACTGTCTTGGAGCCCCCAATTCCTCGGCAATTCCACGCCAAGCAGACTGTATCTCTTGTCGTTGCTGTTCTTTGTAATAACGGCGACAGAATAGCAGTAGGATTCCTGATACAACCACCAGGGTCGAACTGTGTACCTGCATGACCAAGAGTACTACTGCGATCCCCTCCCGATTCTGCTACTTCTGCATGGCCACTCCCAATCGATTTAGAGTTCCTCCTTCCGCTCGCAAGGGGTTCCTGCGAGGAGCTGCTCAATATCATAGATCTGGCGGACGGGGCCGCACGTGCGGACGATGCCACAGAGGCGGACAGGGCCGCACGGGCGGAGGGGGCCGCAACATGCCCGCTCCGGAGGTGGGTTCCCCGTGCGAGGCTATCGCCGTTCACTCCGGCGAAGGGAGTGCGTGGTAGCGGCGGCTGGGCGTCGCCCTTTTTCCGCCAGACCCTAGCGGCCATCAAATCGATTTAAGTTTCAATGGCGACGATTGTAGCTCTGCGGCGTTGGTCCTTAGGGACACTTACATGAAGATTTTTCAGACGTCACTATAAGATCAAGTGGGCTCTAGTAGGGTAGTGGCAACAACAGCGCGCCAACTATTTGTTTGGGCGGTAGTGGTTCCAAGTAAGACATGGACATGGGCAGCCCGGCCCGATGACCCAGCCGGAAAAACCCGAGCCAGGCCGGATCATGCTTGGGCCTGAAAATTCGTCCCGTTATGTATGTTGGGCCGGGCTCGGGCTTGGGAAATTAGGCAGTTTACACGTAGGCCTGACCTGGCCCGGCCCGGAATTGATCTTTCTACTCCCTTCGGGCTAGGCTCAGGCCTACATATACGTTTTTTGGCCGGGCCGGGCTCAGGACTTTGCAAGTCGGGCACTTTCGCGAGGGCGCAACACACCATGCGTTACACGAGAAACTAAAAAAATACAAAAAAGGACCCCCAAAAAATACAAAAAGGGAAAACTAAAAAAGCCTGGAGGGCGAAAAAAGTCAGAGGAGAAAAACCTTGTACTAACTCATCCCCTCCCTTCCTCTCTGGCACCCCGCAAAAGCTATGTCTCACTTATTCCAAGACAACAATCAGTCTTGCCTACAGGATTTGACAAGGTTGGCCGGTCCAATAAACTTGTTAGCGAGCGGTGGAAAGCTATCAAGACCGCTTCGTGGAATCTTTCACCAGTTTTGGGAAGGTTTCACGTGATCTTTCTCTTTTTCTATGTGTGTTTATCTTCCTTTATTTTCAGTTTTCTTTGTTATTTTCATGTTTTGTGTTTTTTGGTTTTTATACACACTAATAAGCATGCACGTGCAATGCACGACTGATTAGTATGTTATTTTATATCCTAATTGAGCTTCTTGATGCCAGCGTTTTCAAGCATGGAGCGACATTTATTTTTCCTAGCTGCATCTGATATCATGCAAGATGGACACCACAAAAATCAAACCAAGAAAAGCAATATAGAAAGAAGTCTTACAAGGATACAAATCCATACTTCACAAGATAGCCAAGGCAGCCGGAGCCGAGGTGTAAAGTGGATGTGCTTCTTCGGCCGCCTTCAATAACCCAGTCGCACTCATTTGCTAGATATGCTTAGCTGCACTGGATGATACAAATACATGGACTAAAGGGGCTAGTCCAATTAATTAGTAGGGACAAACCCAAACAGATATAGCCGAGCTATCCAGACGCTGGGCAGTGATGCTTATTGTAGATCTTTTATATGATAAAAGCACATGTTTCCTCAAAAAAGAAATGAATGAACATAATTCCATTTATCATAATGGTTGTTCAGATTAGCAACCCCAAAGCCTTTACAAATCCTCATAATGCTCAGCTCCACTAAAATAAGTTGATGCATGAAAAACAACATTGCCTAATTCTTTATGGAAACAGCTGACCAACAAAAAAAAGTTTTGAAATAAAAATGTTCACAACTTGATGCTCGTCCCTCTCAGAGCTGACACCAAGAAAGAAAATTAGTTTTTATACACAGCTTGTTAATGCCCCATTAGACGCCAATACTACATCAGGCTTAGAGCTGCTATACCTTTTGTCTTCAACAAGTCAAAAACTTACTGCGTGAGAGAAAAAAATAACTTAGATTTTTCAAAAGTATAGATAATGAATAGGCAAGAGCAGATAGGAAATAATCACCTGGGTGAGTCTGCTCATAGCTTAAGATGGTATGGGCATTAGTTAATGACAATCTAAATATTCGATAGCAGTGAAAGAGGAGGTACAAAATACATTAAGATGCGGTCAATGAGCTGATACCTGCGTTTCAAAAAAGGGTAATATTCTTGGGCTGCTGTACTCTTTATTGATCACAGTAGAGATATACGTTGCTCTCTGCCTAAGCCTGCTAGGGATGATGTATGCAACATATTTCACATAGGGAAGTGGAAAACGGTAGAAAACACCCACGTACATCTTGAACAAAAAGATGTTGCCTATTCCCGCAAATTTTTTTTGCCAAGATAGAATGTTTTGCATGGCAAATCCAATACGTAAACTGCAAGCAAACAATAAACTGAGTTTGGTAATAATATCAAATTTGTATCCAGCCACCAAATGCACAAAGAAAATCAAACGCTTCTGACAATGTTCATCGTTCAACTGAGTCTCATATTGCGTGGCCGCTCGCCTCGGAAAGAAGATTAGCAGCAAGAAAGGACCGAAGGTGCAAATATGTCACTGTGCGAGAGAGAAAAATATTAGAGAGAAACAGAAAAAATATACCTAGAGGTTGCATTCGTATTCGACTGGTTTTGGGGTGGATTATTGCTACGCGTGTTCCAGAACATGAATGGTTGCGCCGTCCCTTCTCCATTGGATGCATTCAGCTGATCACCAGCACTAACAGACGATTGACGATGGAGGCCGCCCGCCGGCGAGGGGAGGAGCACCTACCCACAAACAGCAGGAACGAAACGGCAGAATCGACAGCCAACAACATTGATACATCGAAAGAACCATGACCTATGATAGGAGACGACGAGCAAGGGCAAAGAAAGGTAGACATGGAGGCCTGGAGGGCCAGAGAGTCGTGCGGGGAGGAGATGCAGCGGGCGGAGCAGCACAAGGGACGGCGGCGGCGGTGAAACCCTATCGCTCGTGCGCTGAGAGGTGTCATTTTCCTCGAATAGTGACGTGAACAGTAGATCCGTGATTTTTTCACAATGTAACGTGAATAGCAGGTCTGTAATTTTAGCACTCCTCCAGTCAGGTTTATTAGTCTTTTTGTGATCCTCAGATGATCCAGAAATGCAAACCGTCCGCATAATTAATCAGCCCTTAACCACATGCATCCGCCTCGCTTGTCGGAGTAAATAGCCATGGGTAGCCTAGCCGGCTTCCCCTGGCACTTCTGCAAAAACTACGAGCCGGCCCGGCTCTCAAGAAACCAAGACATGGGGCCGCCTCCCCCTAGCCGGCTGGGATCTAGGCAGGCTTTCGGAAGGCGGTCCGACTTTAGCCCTCATGAGAGGGCCGACTCTAAGAAGCCGGCTGTGAGAAGGCCGACTCCTTCGAGCCGGCTCCCCGCAAAGCAGTCAAGACCGTACCCACAAAGTTTGCACCCACCTAACGGCGGTGTGACGGGGCGTGGCTACAGAAGAGCCTGCCACCCTCGAATCTCGGGGCATGCCTGGCACAGTGCGCCGTACGGGGTAGGCATGACCCGTCCGGCGCAGCACTATTGCCATGTTGACCCTAGCCACACCCACGACGGGCCGCCAGCGCGGCCCACAGGCGGTGGGCCCCTTAGAGCAGAGAGACGGCTGAAGGCGGCCATGCTTTCAACCAGCCGGCCCAAGACGGAGCCGGCTCCCCGCAGCCGGCTTGCCGCCTCCCTCGAAGAAGACGCCCCATTAAGGAGACAAGACGCGGTAAGGCTACAGCGATCGTCCGACAGGCGGCGGTACTGTAGCCGCGCTTACCACGACGAAGCTCACGTCACCAAGATGAAGCCACAGTGACCAGCCGTTGACCTGGCCCCGGACGGTGGGGCCTGCCAGTCGACCAAGGAGTTGACAGCCGGCGGGACCCACCAGTCGGCGGGCCCCAGCAGCCGGCGCAGAAGCCGGCGAGCGCAGTCACAGACGGCTGGGCCCCGCGCCCAGCCGGATTACCATTGTACCCCCGGGGGGTTGGCCTATATAAACCCCCCGGAGCACCCATGCAAAGGGTTGGACCCCCCGCTAGTTCTAGACATCATACAAGGAGAAGAAGCAGGCTAGCCGTGCCCTTTCTTCCTCCTCCCCCCAAAAACAGCTCAAGGAGCGTCGTGTAAATACTCGATTCATCTAGTGAGCATGCGGAGACCCCGCAGAGCAGCAGTAGGGGTGTTATCTCCTCGGAGAGCCCCGAAGCTGGGTAAGATCCGCCGGCGTGCATGTCTTCGCCTCATCCCGCTTCCAGGCACCGGCGATGTCTTACTGGTTCCCACAAAGATAAGCCACCCGTTGGCATATGTCGCACCCACCACCTGATATTTGGCGCCCACCGTGGGGCCAGGCGCACCGTCGTCCGGAGACCTGTTCTAGACGGGAACCCTCTTCCTCCCCAGCGAGCGTAGCCAGCCCGGCACGCCCGATGGCGGTTGCCACGACGCGCTGCAAGGCGTCACCAGCATCTGCGCGGCAAGCGGCCTTGCCGATCTCCCCGACGAGCTCGCCTTCGATGCGGGCACTGACCGCCTCGCCAACCTTCTCGGCCAGCTCCATGTCTCCAGCGAGCCCGCTGCGGACCTGGAGTCGGTTGATTCCACCGACCCGATGCCTGTCGACTCCGACACGGCCTCCTACGACGCCTTCCCCACCAACGTCGCGATCTACAACGACCCGCTTCCTCGAGCCGACGGCCACGATGCTGTCGCCGCCGAAGTGATGGTTGTCGGCCACGGCGGCCCGGCCGACGAGAGCGCCCGCGACGCCTCGCGCGCAGCGGCCCACGACTTGTCCACTCCCCTCCCGGCCGACGCCGACGACGAAGCCCTGGAAGCACGCCGCCTCGCCCTCCTCGCAGAGGGCCGAAGGCTGGCCTCCGCAAGACGCCTCACTGAGGCCTACCGGCGCGAGGCTGACCGCGCCGCCTTCGGCACGCCGGCCCCGGGCGGGCCAAGCCGGGCCGGCCTTGTCAAGCAACGCGGCGCTGTCATCGCCGACACGCTGGGAGTCGACCGCCCGGTCTATGCCACTCCGCTCGAGAACTTGCGTGCCGCCCAGGCGGCCGTAGACGAGCTGGACGGCCTGGAGGCCGAAGACCTTCCCCACATGACCCGGCGCATCCAGCAATTGATTGACGCCGCCACGCAGCGGCACGAAGCCGACGCTCGCGCGGAAAGCCTTCCCTCGCGCCGAGAGCACGGCGCGACGTCCCGGACGCCGACTACGAGCGATACCCGCGCGCGACACGAGAAGGAGCCGGCTACCAGCCGCAGCCGAACCCGGATCTCCATCGAGCGGGACGCGGAGGGTCGTCCCCGAGCCATGGAGTGGCGGGGCGACCCGCCTCCGCCTCCGCCCCGTGGAGAGAGATATCCCGCCTCACCGCCAGTGGCGCACCCGACTCTCAGCGGCCGGCTGGGCCGCCGTGAAGGAATCGGCGAGAACGACTCCCGTCATCGGATCGACCGCCTGGCGCGATCCCTGGCATTGGAAGAAGAAGACGATGTCGGCCCGCCTTGCTTTGGCCCCCGCATCTGCGACGAGCCCTTTCCCAAAGGGTTCTCGCTCCCAAGAGACACGCCCAAGTACAACGGCTCCGTGAAGCCGAAAGACTGGTTGATCGACTACTCCACCGCAGTTAGCATAGCCAACGGCAATCGGCGCGTCGCCGTGAAGTACGTGCCCCTCATGCTGCAGGGCACGGCGCGGACTTGGCTCAATAGCCTCAAGCCGCGTAGCATCAACAGCTGGCTAGACTTCACAGAAGCCTTCATCCGCAACTTCACCAGCACCTACAAGCGGGCTCCCAAGCCCAGACAGCTCTCCTTGTGCGTGCAAGGCCTCGCCGAGTCCACTCGCGATTACCTCACGCGTTGGGCCGAGCTCCGCAACTCCTGTGAAGGGGTGCACGAGGTGCAAGCCATAGAATACTTCACAGCCGGATGCCGAGAAGGCACCCTCCTCAAGCACAAACTCCTCTGCGACGAGCCGGCTACCCTCGACGAGCTTCTGGACATAGCGGACAAGTACACCACCGCCGACTCCTCGATGAAGACCGAGCTTCGGGTAGACGCGTCCGGAAAGGTGCTCAACTCGGCGCCCAAGACGCCGGCTGGAGAACCCGGTCGACACCCCAACTCGAACGACAACAAGCGCAAGGGCCCTGCGCCGCCTCCCGCTAGCCGGCAGGTGGCCACTGTCGAAGATGCGCCGCCTGAAGAACGACCGGCGCCCAAGAAGCCCAAGGGCGGCAGGCCGGCTTGGCAGCCTGCCTTCTCCTACGAGCAAACCCTCGACGCCCCTTGCAAGTTCCACAGCGGCGCGAAGCCGTCCAACCACACGACCCGGAAGTGCAACTGGCTCACCCGAATCTCTAAGGGCGAGGGGATCTTGCCACCTCCGCCTGCCGGCCCGCCGCCTCCGCCGCCTCCGGCCGCTCGACCCGCAGTCGGGGCCGTGCATGACGAGTTCCCTGATGAGCAAGCAACCTACATCGTCTTCACCAGCCAGCCCGAAGACCGGCGCAGCAGACGCCGAGAGCACCAGGAAGTCAGCGTGGTCGCTGCCAACCCCGCTGGACACATGCATTGGTCAGAAAAGCCCATCAGCTGGAGCCGGGCCGACCATCCGGAGGTGATGCCGTCTCCCAGCTCTTACGCTCTGGTCCTGGAAGCCACCCTTGCGACGGACAGACGCGCCGCCCGCTTCTCCCGTGTGTTGATAGACGGCGGGAGCAGCATCAACATCCTGTATCGTGACACCCTGGAGAAGCTGAACGTCAAGACAAAACAGCTCACGCCCACTCGGACAGTGTTCCACGGCATCGTACCCGGCCTGTCCTGCGCCCCCATTGGCAAAATCAAGATTGATGTACTTTTTGGGGACAAGGAGCATTTCCGTCGGGAAGCGATCTGGTTTGAAGTGGTGGACCTGGAGAGCCCTTACCATGCATTGCTGGGCCGACCTGCCTTGGCCAAATTCATGGCGGTTCCCCACTATGCATACCTCAAGATGAAGATACCAAGCACCAAAGGCGTCATCACCGTAGCCGGTGACTACAAGAAGTCCTCCGAGTGCGCAGCGGCCAGCAGCCGGCTGGCCGAGTCCCTTGTGATTGCCGAAGAGAAGAAGATGCTGGACCGAGTCGTGGCCATAGCCGGCAAGCAGTCGGCCATGTCCCCCGACCCCAAGGAGCATGATGCTCAAGGATCTTTCCAGCCGGCCAAGGAGACGAAGAAAATACCCCTTGACCCCGAGCATCCAGAGAGGTTTGTCGTCATCGGGGCAAACCTGAACAACAAATAGGAAAGCGAGCTCGCCGATTTCCTCCGTGAGAATCGGGACATCTTTGCGTGGTCCCCCAAGGACATGCCGGGTGTTCCGAGGAAATTCGCCGAGCACAAACTACATGTTCGTGAAGACGCAAAGCTGGTCAGACAACCCCTTCGCCGGCTGTCGGAGGAGAAACGCAGGATTGTAGGGGAAGAGATAGCCCGGCTCTTGGCGGCCGGCTTTATCATGGAAGTTTTCTTTCCTGAGTGGCTCGCCAACCCGGTCCTTGTGATGAAGAAGAATAACAAGTGGCGCATGTGTATAGACTACACAAGTCTCAACAAGGCCTGTCCCAAAGATCCTTTTGCCCTGCCAAGGATAGACCAAGTGATAGACTCCACAGCCGGATGCGAGCTGTTGAGTTTTTTGGATGCTTACTCCGGATATCACCAGATAAAGCTAGACCCGGATGACCGCCTGAAGACCGCCTTCATCACGCCGTTCGGAGCCTTCTGCTACCTGACTATGACATTCGGCTTGAGAAATGCTGGTGCCACCTTTCAGCGTTGCATGCAGAAGTGCCTCCTCAAGCAACTCGGCAGAAATGCCCACGTTTACGTGGACGACATCATAGTGAAGACGGAGAAGCGTGGCACCTTGCTGGAAGACCTCAAGGAAACGTTCGAGAACCTACGCCGGTTCCAAATCAAGCTCAACCCTGAGAAATGCGTGTTCGGGGTGCCAGCCGGCCAGCTCCTAGGCTTCCTGGTCTCCGAACGCGGCATCGAATGCAACCCGGGGAAGATCAAGGACATCGAGAGAATGGCGATCCCTATCAAGCTTCGAGACATTTAGAAATTCACCGGGTGCTTGGCCTCCTTGAACCGCTTTATGAGCTGGCTCGGAGAGAAAGCTCTCCCCCTCTACCGCCTCATGAAGAAGAGCACTCACTTCGAGTGGAACGACCAGGCCGACCAAGCCTTCCACGAGTTAAAGAAGATGCTGGCCACGCCGCCTGTCCTCGCGGCGCCGACCGAGAAAGAGCCCATGCTCCTTTACATCGCTGCAACCAGCCGGGTGGTCAGCACCGTCATCGTAGTCCAGCGCCCGGAAGAAGGCCGAGCCCAGCCGGTCCAGAGGCTGGTGTATTATTTGAGCGAGGTGCTGTCCGCCTCAAAGCAGAACTACCCGCACTACCAAAAGATGTGTTACGGCGTGTACTTCACCGCCAAGAAGCTAAAGCCCTACTTTCAAGAGCATCCCGTCACGGTCGTATGCAATGCCCCGCTAGCCGAGATCATAGGCAGCCGGGATGCATCTGGCTGGGTCGCAAAATGGGCCATCGAGCTGGGCCCCTACACGATATTCTACCAGCCCCGCACCGCCATCAAGTCCCAAGCACTGGCCGACTTCCTCGTCGACTGGGCCGAGACCCAGTACCTGCCGCCGGCTCCCGACTCCACCCATTGGCGCATGCACTTCGACGGGTCCAAGATGCGCATCGGCTTGGGAGCCGGCATCGTCCTTACCTCTCCCAAAGGCGACAAGCTCAGATACACGCTCCAGATCCACTTTGCCGCCTCCAACAATGTGGCCGAGTACGAGGCGCTCGTACACGGGCTCCGGCTTGCCAAAGAGCTTGGCATTCGCCGGATCCTATGTTATGGCGACTCGGATCTGGTAGTCCAGCAGTCATCCGGCGACTGGGATGCCAAGGATGCGAATATGGCGAGCTACCGTTTCCTGGTCCAACAACTCAGCGGATACTTTGAAGGATGCGAGTTCCTCCACGTACCACGAGCCGACAACGACTCAGCCGATGGCCTGGCTCGAATAGGCTCCACTCGGCAAGCAATTCCAACCGGCGTCGCTCTACAACGCCTCCTCAGGCCGTCCATCAAGCCGTCTCCGGAATCCGATTCCATCTTCGTGCCGCCTGACCCCGATGCGGCCAGGTCCGGCTCGAAGAATCAAGTAGCCGACCCCAAGACCCCCGTAGCCAGCCCGGCGACTGCGGTAGCCGGCTTGGGGACTGCGGTAGCCGGCCCGGGGACTGCGGTAGCCGGCCCGGGGACTGCGGTAGCCGGCCCGGGGACTGCGGTAGCCGGCCCGGGGACTGCGGTAGCCGGCCCGGGGACTGCACAAGCACTACAGCCGGCGGCCGACTCCAGCACCTCACTGCCCAGCCCGCCCACCCTGGTGGCAGTAACCACTTTGGCAGTAGAAGAAGTCGCGGCCCCGTCATGGGCCCAGTCCATCCTCAACTTCCTAGTAAACCAAGACCTGCCGGCTGACGAAACAGAAGCAAGACAAGTCCAGCGCCGAGCCGGAGCATACACAATCGTCAACAGAGAACTACTCAAGCGCAGCGTCACCGGAGTCCTCCAGCGATGCGTCGAGCAAGAGAAGGGCATTGCAATCCTCGCAGACATTCACCAAGGAGAATGCGGCCACCACGCGGCTTCAAGATCACTTGTCGCCAAAGCCTTCCGCCATGGTTTCTTCTGGCCGACTGCTTTGGACGACGCCAAAGAATTAGTCAAGCATTGCAAGGGATGCCAGCTCTTCAGCTCCAAGCAACACATGCCGGCCTCGGCACTCAACACCATTCCCCTCACTTGGCCCTTTGCCGTTTGGGGACTGGACATGGTGGGCCCATTCAAGACGGCGCGCGGCGGCATGACGCATTTGCTCATCGCCGTGGACAAATTCACCAAGTGGGTTGAGGCGAAGCCGATCAAGAAGCTGAATGGGCCGACTGCCGTGACATTCATCGCGGACATAACAACTCGGTACGGCGTGCCGCACAGCATCATCACCGACAATGGCACGAATTTCGCCAAAGGAGCCTTGGCACGTTTCTGCGCAGCCCAAGGTATCCGGCTGGACTTAGCGTCCGTCGCCCACCCGCAGTCAAACGGCCAGGTCGAGCGAGCCAACGGCCTCATCCTCTCCGGCATCAAGCCCCGACTGGTTGTACCTCTGGAGCGTTCAGCCGGCTGTTGGCTCGATGAGCTGCCGGCTGTCCTCTGGAGTCTGCGCACTACACCAAACAAGTCAACCGGCTTCACCCCTTTCTTCCTTGTGTATGGTGCCGAGGCGGTCATCCCAACTGGCATCGAATTCGACTCGCCTCGAGTAACCATGTACACGGAAGCGGAGGCCAAGGAAGCACGAGAAGACGGCGTCGACCTGCTGGAAGAAAGCCGGCTGTTAGCTCTCAGCCGGTCTGCAATTTACCAGCAGGGTTTGCACCGCTACCACAGCCGGAAGGTCAGGCCAAGATCCTTCCAAGAGGGCGACCTTGTGCTCCGGCTGATTCAGCGAACAGCCGGCCAGCACAAGCTCTCAGCCCCTTGGGAAGGCCCTTTCGTCATCAGCAGAGCTCTAGGCAACGACTCCTACTACCTGATCGACGCACAGAAGCCGAAGGCACGCAAGAGAGACGACTCCGGCAAGGAGTTGGAACGGCCATGGAACGCCAACCTCCTTCGAAGATTTTACAGTTGAAAGGCAGTATGTATCACGCTAACTTTTGTATTAAGTACAAGACAATAGGCCCCCCGAGGAGGGCTCGGGGACTGCCATCCCTTATTTATGAAAGAAAAATATCATGCTTGTTGTATCATTTACTTATTCCGTCCGGCACCGAGTTCGACTAGTCGGCTCGGGGACTGGCCGACTGAAGTTATATTAGAAGTCCTACTCGCAGTCAGACAAGTAGTGTGCCGGCTCTCAAGCCTTCTCTTGCCAAAAGTCGCATTTCGAAGAACCGGCTGTCCGGCTGGCAAGAGTTAAAGGTAGGAACGACCGCTCACAGGAAAAACGGCTAGGGACTAACGGACTAATATAACAAAAGCCGGTTTCTTCCCACACCGCCGACTGGCTACCAGAGTAGCCGGCCGGCCGGTTTCCATTCACTTTACTTTAAATCCAAGAAAGCTCAAGTACTTGCCTCCCCAAAGAGGGAAGGCGGCAAAGGAAAAAGCCTAAGGATAAACAAGCATACGCGAATGGAAACCAAACATGCACATGATAATATTTACACAAAAAGAACTCCTAGAGGCCAGCATTCAACATAGTTTGGATACACCCCCAGTGGGTGGAACTGCGAAACTTAACAAAAGATTGTTCAAAGACAACAAAGCAGGAAAGATAAAGACGGCAGGTCAAGCTGGCGGAGCGGCCGACTGGTTGGCGGAGACGGTCGCGCCGGCTGAAGGAGCGGCCGGCTGACGAACTTCGGCCTGGTCGCCGCCTCCCGCAGAGGGCGCGCTTCCACGCGCCTCGTTGCTGGAGGCACGGTCGGCCTGAGGTCAGCTGGTTGTTCCGCCAGCCGGCTCGACGTCTCCGCCGTCGTCGTCTTCGTCTTCTTCGCCCTCGTCGCTGGAGGCGATCTCCTCCGCCGAGTCCTCGCCCACCGCCGGGTTCAGCCCGAACCACTCCTCCGGCTGCACGACACCGTCATCATCGATTTCGGGTGCGAAAACGCTGATGTCGGTGCACTCGGCGATCGTTGAAGCCCGCTGGGCGATAGCCGGCCTCACCGCCTCCAGCTCCGCATCGGCCTCCATCCGCCAAGTGCGCAGCTGGTCCAGGCTCCGCCCTGGGTACCAAGCCCGGACGAATTCCAACGCCCGCCCGGCTCCGAGGCGGGCCGCTGATGCTTTCCAAGCTTCGAAGCGACCAACTGCGACTTCCAGCCAGTCGGCAGTTCGGCTCGGAGTGCGGGGGATCGTCTCGCCGGGCCAGAGGGCGGCTAGCACTTGCGCCCCGGCACGTTGGAGCCGGCGAAGCATCCGATGAGCCAGCTGCAACCGTGCCTGGACAGCCAGGAGTTGCTCCTCAAGGGTCTGGTTTGCATCCGGCGCAATGTCGGCCCCCGCTTGCTGGCGCGCCTCGCGATGGGCTTCAATGCTCTGGGCGGCGAAGGCGGAGTAGCCCGGGAAGTAATCTGCAAGAAACAACAAGCAACAGCTCAAGATAAGTCAAAAGAACCAGGCGGCAAGGGGCAGGAGAAGGGCCGAGGAAGGCAACTTACCATCGATCAAGTCCTCGATCCGGCCGAAGCCTTCGTCCAGGGCTCGCCGGGTCTTAGACCAGCTCGCCGCCTCCATCTCATATTCCGCCAGCAAGGTGGCTTCACTTTCCCGCGCCGCCTGCAGGGCCGCTTTGTGGCTTTCCTCTTGGTCGGACAGCTTCTTGGCCAGGCGATCCCGTTCCTGGGCCAAGGCAGTGCACTCGGCCTCTTTGGCGTAAAGGGCGGCTTTCGCTTCGCCAAGCTCCTTCCTCAAGTCGGCGTTGGCCCCTGAAGACAAAGAAAGAAGAAAGATCAATAAGAAAAGAGTCGTCAAGAAAGATTCGACCCGACTGCGCATCAGTCGGCCCGAATCTCGGGGACTACACCCAGTGGGTGCGCTGACGCGCCCCCACAGGAGATAAACAAAACCAAGTACTTACTTCGGCTGTCGGCCAGGTCGTCGGTCCGCCGGCTCAACTCTCGAGCCTGGGAGTCGAAGGCGGCAGCACGAAGGTTGTGGTATTCGTGAAAGTTTAGAAAGAAAGCAAAGTAAGGTGGCCGTCGAGAAAGATCCGACCCGACTGCGCAGCAGTCGGCCCGGATCTCGGGGACTACACCCAGTGGGTGCGGTGACGCGCCCCCACGGAAAAAATCAAGAAAGCAAAGCAGCTAAGAGCGAAGGACTCACCCGGATAGTGGTTCGCGTTGACAAGAACTCTTGGTTGAGCTGTTGCAGCAGGGCGGCTTGAGCTTGTAGCCGGCTCCGGACCCCTTGAGCCGCCGCATCCAGCTCACTGGTCCCCCCGCTGGGAGTCCACTCGGACACGGCGGTGCTGGCCGCCTCCAGATCTCCAGCCGGCTGGCCTGCGCCCGCGGCTCGGCGCAACTCCGGCGGAGCAGCGCCTCCTCCAGCACGCCGGCCCGTCGCCAGCTGCACCTTGAGGCCGGCCCTGTTCTCTGGCTCACCTCCGGCCGGCTCCTCCGGCGCCGCTGACGATTGTCCGCCTTGGCCCGCTCCGGTTGGCGCCGCGGGCGGCGCTCTCCCGGCCAAGGCCACGGGCTCCTCCTCCCTCTCCAACAGTGGCGGGTCTTGGATGATCTCCTCCGCCAAGGGCAACGGGGTGTCGAGGGCCACGGCTCGGAGTGGAACGGCGAGCAGCGGAGGCTGGCTGCGCGAGCTTTCCGCCTCCGTCTCTGCGGAAGCCGCCTCCCTCTGGGCCTTGGCCGCCGCTTCGGCCTGCCCCTTTGCCGCCTGGGCGGCCACCTTCTCCGCCGCCTCGCGCTCTTCCCACGCTTCGCGGGTGTTCCGCTCTATGGCCTCCCTAAGATCGGCGCGGGGGTCCACGCGGCGGGAGCTCGAAGACCCTCCAACCGGCCCCACGACGGAGTCGCCCGGGCCCTGCTCAAGAGAAAGCGGCGCCCTGTCCAGCAAGCGAAGAAAGTTAAGAAGACATTTGAAGAAAAAGAGAACAATAACGAGACTGCGGCAAGGAAATTGAAGACTTACGCCGAGACCGCCTGGGGCTGCTTCACGGCCTTGCGGAAGCGGGCCGCCTTCGCGGCCGCCTCTTCTCGCTTCGTCGCCGCGGCGGAAGGTTTGGACTTCTTCGGCCGACTGCCGAAGAGGCCTAGAGCGGCCCGACGCTTCTGCGTGCCGCCGGCAGCCGGCGCGACGGACGAGCCCGCGCCCTGTTGGTCGGCCGCCGGCTGGCGACGCGGAGCGACTTCGGCTTCAAAGTCGTCCGGCCAGTCCTCGAAGCTCGCGGTGAACCTTGGGCCTCCGGGCTCGGCACTGTCCCCCACGACGGCATCTTCCATGGCAGCCGCCCCCAAGTCCGGGTCGTCAACATCATCCACCGTGCGGTCGGGGGCGTACTGGCGTTCGATCCCTGCCGTCCCGGCCGGTGGCGCAAGAAGAGGGTTCTGCATAGAGAACCGGCTGGTCAGAAGCCGACCGTCACGAAGCCGGCTGACTACGAAGAAGATAAAGAAAGAAACTTACCACGGGTGGAGGATTTGCGCGAGAATACGGCGCCTTGCCGTACTGCCAGTCCCCGCTGAGCTTGCAGTTGGCAATGTAGTTGACCATAAGCGTCACCTCTGCGTGGGGCATCTCCCATGTGCTCAGCCGGCTTGGGTCGAAGCGGCCGCTCATCTGACACATCATATGGGGCCGGCTCTGGAGAGGAAGGATCCGGCGCTCCACGAAGGCGGCCACGAAGTCGGCCCCGCGCAAGCCTTCCGACTGAATCAACACCCGAAGCCGGGAGATGGCGGCGTTCCCGGCCGGAGACAACGACCGGGACCGGAAGCTCCACGAGGGCTGCCTTCCAGCCGGCGGGCCGGCTACGTAAGCCGGCAAGTTGATTTAGTCTTCTCGCTCGGCGACGTTCTTCACATAGAAATAAGATCTCTGCCAGACCTTTACCGACTGGATCAAGGGGATGGGCGGGAACGGATTGTTCTCGCTCGCCCTCCTCATGGCGATGAAGGCTCCGCAGGGGGCGGGCACGCCGGCGACGACTGTGCCGAGCTTGCTCTGGAAGAACTCTCCCTAGAGCTCCAGCGTGGGGAGCAGCCCTAAGAAGCCTTCGCAGAGGGAAACGAAGGCCGACAGCAGTATCACCGCATTGGGCGTGAGGTGATGCGGCTGGAGGTTGTAGAAGTCGAGGAAGGAACGCAGAAACCCGCTCGCCGGGAGGCCGAAGCCGCACAGGCAGTGCGAGCGGAAGACGACCCGCTCGCCCTCCTCCGGCGCCGGCGAGATCTCCCTCTCAGGCGCCAGGCGGACCTGTACGCGGTCAGCGCCGGGCAGGCGCCGCGTCTGGGGAAGGAACTCCACGTGGTCGTCATGGACATTGGAGCCGTCCCAGGAGCTTGACAACGCCATGGGAGCGAGGTGGCGTGGAGACGCGACGGCGCTGAGACGGGAGGCTGCGGCGGCAGTGAGAGAAAGAAGACGAGAGTTAGGAGGGACGGAGTGGGAGGGAGCGCGCGAACCTCTGTCGCTCCCCCTCCTCCTCCTACTTATAGGCACACGTGGCGGAGCTGAGGAGGCGTGGCGTGGGGAAGCGTGGGGGTCGATCGTGCCCACTTCCCACGCCCCGCGATTACCGATCCTTAATGGCGGGGCGAAAACTGCCTTGAGAAGGCGAGCAGCCCCGTGGGCCACAGGAGATCCGCGCCCGGACCGAGGCTCGCGATTGGCGGGCCCAGGCCTACGGCGGCGTCCCATCGCGCGCGTGCGCTCGCAGGATCCTGCCGCCACGTGGCCGCGAGAGGGCCCGTGGTCAGCATGCAAGCCCCCTCTCCTCCCGCCCACGCGGGGTTATCTGAAGTCGGCGTACGCCCGCGGAGCCGGCTCTTCAGGATAGGAAGCTGACCAAGCTTCTCGTCCCCTTATTCACCTCGGAGCTCGATCAGCTTCGGGGACTACTATCGGAGTAAATAGCCATGGGTAGCCTAGCCGGCTTCCCCTAGCACTTCTGCAAAAACTACGAGCCGGCCCGGCTCTCAAGAAACCAAGACATGGGGCCGCCTCCCCCTAGCCGGCTGCGATCTAGGCCGGCTTTCGGAAGGCGGTCCGACTTTAGCCCTCATGAGAGGGCCGACTCCAAGAAGCCGGCTGTGAGAAGGCCGACTCCTTCGAGCCGGCTCCCCGCAAAGCAGTCAAGACCGTACCCACAAAGTTTGCACCCACCTAACGGCGGTGTGACGGGGCGTGGCTACAGAAGAGCCTGCCACCCTCGAATCTCGGGGCATGCCTGGCACAGTGCGCCGTACGGGGTAGGCATGACCCGTCCGGCGCAGCACTGTTGCCATGTTGACCCTGGCCACACCCACGACGGGCCGCCAGCGCGGCTCACAGGCGGTGGGCCCCTTAAAGCAGAGAGACGGCTGAAGGCGGCCATGCTTTCAACCAGCCGGCCCAAGACGGAGCCGGCTCCCCGCAGCCGGCTTGCCGCCTCCCTCGAAGAAGACGCCCCATTAAGGAGACAAGACGCGGTAAGGCTACAGCGATCGTCCGACAGGCGGCGGTACTGTAGCCGCGCTTACCACGACGAAGCTCACGTCACCAAGATGAAGCCACAGTGACCAGCCGTTGACCTGGCCCCGGACGGTGGGGCCTGCCAGTCGACCAAGGAGTTGACAGCCGGCGGGACCCACCAGTCGGCGGGCCCCAGCAGCCGGCGCAGAAGCCGGCGAGTGCAGTCACAGACGGCTGGGCCCCGCGCCCAGCCGGATTACCATTGTACCCCCGGGGGGTAGGCCTATATAAACCCCCCGGAGCACCCATGCAAAGGGTTGGACCCCCCGCTAGTTCTAGACATCATACAAGGAGAAGAAGCAGGCTAGCCGTGCCCTTTCTTCCTCCTCCCCCCAAAAACAGCTCAAGGAGCGTCGTGTAACTACTCGATTCATCTAGTGAGCATGCGGAGACCCCGCAGAGCAGCAGTAGGGGTGTTATCTCCTCGGAGAGCCCCGAAGCTGGGTAAGATCCGCCGGCGTGCATGTCTTCGCCTCATCCCGCTTCCAGGCACCGGCGATGTCTTACTGGTTCCCACAAAGATAAGCCACCCGTTGGCATATGTCGCACCCACCACCTGACATCGCTCTTTCCTAGTGCGTGCCCCATGCGCTTCATTATATCTTTTCTCCATCCAATCTTTCCTTTTCTTGCGTGGTACATAATCATCCCTTTTAATTCATCATTAATACCTGAGTAGACCGAACCAATCCATGATAATGCTGCTGCATGCAGGCCACAAATCACGCGAATCAATTTATTCCTTTATTTTCTGGTCGCGCGATATATGGCAGGGTTGCGGACGCGGAGGTTTTCAGCCTGGTGGAGTACGGTCAGCCTAGGTAAATTGCTAAGCGTACACCAGATCGTGATTAGATTAATGATAGCTGTTAGATTGAGTCGCCTGGGCTCAATCCTGTGGTGGTTATGTGTCCACGGACGTTTGCTTGGGTGCGCATAGATAATGTTTGATTGTTTATTAGTAGTAGAGATAGAGATGAGTCGTCTGGGCTTAATCCTGTGGTGGTAATGTGTGCACGGATGTTTGCTTGGGTGCGCGTAGAAAAGATAATGTTTGATTGTTTATTAGTAGTAGAGATTGAACATTTGTAAAGAATGAATATTCTTTAGATACCCGTTAAACATTGTTTACATACATTTTGAACATTCTTATCTTCTTTTCTAAGTACATGTTGAACATTAGATATATACATAGTGGACATTTTCAAACACACGTTGAAAATTTCTTTTATAATGGCGTGATTCTTTTTTTACATTTCATGACTTTTTAAAATGACAAAAGGCATAATTCAAATGTATGAACACTTACAAATTTCATGAACTCTTTTTTCGTAATGTTACAAAAGAATTCAACAATTTACGCAAAATATATATATTTTCAAGATTTTTTTAAGAATGTCAAGGACAATATTTGAAACATTTGAAAAAAAATTCAATAGTACAAATTTTGAAACAATTACTTGATTTTTTATATTGTCTGAGTTTTTTACGTTTTTATAAAAGATGTAGGCGAGCTTGGTTTTAAAATCATGAATATTTGTTTAATGTGATCTTCAATTTTTGAATAATACAAACAATTTTTAGAAATTGCATGAACAAAATTTGACATTAAAATAACATTTTTTCAATGTGTAGTGAACTTTTAAAAAATTGAAGTTAAGTAATTGTTGAACTATATACATTTACTTCTTTATGCGGTGACTCTTGACGAGGATACCCATTGGCTAGTTCCGAACATCCTGTTTGACTCTGTTTACGTCAGTTATAAGGGCTTCGACATAGAGGTGTCTTCATGGGCCGGCCCATGCACATTGTAGCTTGAGTGGAACATACATTTACTAGCGAGAACCAGGTTCTGCAGCCAACAATAACTGAAGTGTTTTAAAATTTCAAAAATTAGAACACACACCTTTTGGAACACAAAGATTTTTGAAATATGAACATTTTTTTGAAATTGGATTTGTTTTTGCAAACATGATTTTTTTAATTAGGCCAATTACATTTATGCCCCTAACTAGTTCCCACTACTCGAATATGCCCATAATTCCAATGTCCTCAAATTTTCCCCTCTGCCATTATGTTGTGCTATAGAAATACCCCTGGACAAGGTTTTTGTCAGGTTTCGTCTGATTTACAAGCTTCACAATGTTCCTCTGTAGCGGCAGATGCTTTCCGTTCTTTTGCAACATTCCCGAACATCTCCACGAATGGCAGTTCCTATTTTTGGGTGTTGGTGGTTTCAGGGAAATTATATTTTCCGGGGATGCTACAAAAGGATGGAAAGCACCGGCAACTACATAGGGATGTTGCGGTGTTTATAAAGTAGAGAATCCCAAACAAAAACATCGTTTAGGGGTATTTCTATAACACCACACAACGACAACATGCAAATTTGAGCACACTTTGAAATTAGGGATAAACATGAGTAGTTCATTCAAGTTAGGGGCACAAACTTAATTGACCCTTTTGAATAAAGGACCAATTTCTAAATTCTTATTTTTATAAACATTTATTTTTAAACCATAACTTTCTGAATTTGGGAACAATATTTTAAATTCTTGATCCGTGTTTAAAATAGGATTTTATTTTTAATTCTGAACAAATATTCAAATACGAATATATTTTTGATAATTCCGAACACCTTTTGAAATCTAGAACTTTTTTAAAAAATTGGAAAAAGAAAAAAAAATCAAAAAACCAGTAAAAGAAATAGCAGAGAAAAAGCAAAACTAAAAAAATCAGTAAATATCTGACCGGAACCTTAAAAACGCAAAACAAACATACGTGTCCTCTAAATGGGCTGGCCGAGGAGTCGCTGGCGAGTTGCTTCATGTGAGAGGTGGTGACAATTTGATGCAACATTGTCAATTTTGGATTTCTGGCTTGTTGCCCCTCTAACAAGGCTTTGAAAACATATAAGAGGCCTCAACATTTTACTAGAGATTAAAAATATTATATTTTCTTTGAATTATGTGTTATCTTCATATAATGTGGAAACAATATTATTGTTCACTAACATGTATTTTTCAGTATTAATAGATGTTCTGATAAGAAATAATAAGTTTAATTGTGGAGTATATTTAAATTGTTTTCTTTTCATATGTAGCATTTTAGCTATTGAAACAAGTATTGCAGGGCGTCAACACAGATAAACATTTTTGAAGGTCATGAATATTTTTCTATAATACATGAACATGTTCTTTTTAACGGGAAAATACATGAACATGTTGGTTAAACACATGAAAAAGACATGAACATTCCTTTCGAAATACATTCCATGGACACTAGTGTGAAAAAAAAAGGTTGGTACACAACATTTTTGTTATATGTCGGAATATTTTCCCAAATGGTATGAGTTTTTTATTTGACGCAAAATAAGATCCTACTGGGTCAATCAGTTGCCCTTGTTTTGCTGTTCTATATGGAATAATACGTCTCAAAATTGCGTGAACAAAGTCATAATATAAACGAAAGATTATTTTGCCTTCATATCTGGAAAGGTAGTGCAAATTGAGCGTAGCTTAGATGGTTAACTCTTTTGTGGTGGAATCATCTCATTAGGTCTGCGTTTATAGGGGTAAATGTGTGTGTATGTATGAGCATCTACCTTTTGTACTGTATTTTCAAAAATGAATATAGGAAGATATTTTCAGCAATTTTTTAAGAAGCTTCCTCTCCTTTCAAACTCTTCTCCTGTATAGCTCGCAGCAATATAATGCTCCTCTGCTTATCCAGACTATACTAATCCTGTTTTGGGCCATTCGAAAAAAATCGAAAAACAAAGAAAGCGCCATGTACGTATTCATGTGCGACCATACACTTATTCCGATCTGCGTACGCACAGTACACCATGTCTGCCTGTCCATCCAACGTTCCCATCAAAGGCATCAACTCGCCACGACACTTGACCAATAAACAGAAACGGGTGTGCACCAATTCAAGAATTCTCCCAGCACATTATCTTCATCGGCTCACCACCCTCCTCAAAACTGAGCTCCCCACGGTTCTCCCACGCCTCCCTTTCGGACAGTGCTACGCTCGGCGACCGCTACCAAAATACCACTGTTGGAGACCAACGGAATTGGTCGACGACAGAGAGGGTCTAGACGTCTAGTCCCGGCCAGCTGCCTCCAGCTCCCGTCCTGAATACGGCGTACAGTACGTCGTTCTCGTGATAGGTCGGTATACGGTTTGTCATGCACGCAACTACGCAAGCACTGCAGAGATAAGTCGAAGAAGAATGTACTGTGGTACTAGTGGTGGCTGGCAGGAGCATTCATGGGATGGGACGGACGTTGGGCGTGCCTCCGGCCAATCCAAGTCTCCCGTGAACTCGACGTGTGTGCATGTCCCGGTTGGTGCACAGTCCGGTTGATGGCACGTACTACATGAGGATCATGAATGGTCTGGCGTGTCATCTCCACGCACGCATGCAGCAGATATGCACGCGACGTAGCACCGGTAGGGCAGGCACGGTCGGGCGTTGGAGGCTGGTCTTCCGTTCCGTCGATTGATCTGGTGTGACACTCTGACTGACAGGTGCATAAACAGAGCACGCTTTCGTTCAGTTCCTTCCTTCCTTTCTGCCGGTACATTCGTGCGTTGCTCGAATGAGAAGAGCATCTAAAAGTGTAAAGTTTTGCACCGCCGGGCCTGAGTAGAAATTGGAGATACATCTTGGCTAGAGCCCACTACAAGATTGTGTTTCTCCCAGTCTAGAGGAAGTGCAAGTGGGCACCAGTAAAGAAAAGTTGATCGTGATGTCCGGTAAGAAAAGGGCAAATACGCAAGGTGACAGGCTGGTCGACAGTGATGTTTAATTCTGTAGGTGTGATCTAGCGATTTGAGTGACCATGAACAACCGATGGAGCCGCCCTTAGCCCCATCGGCGGCCATGCTCGATCGAGCTCACCCAACAATCATTCTCGATTTCTAGCTCATGCGTTGGGAATTGGGCGGGATGCTGCTAGCCTGCTAGGCATACGTGCAGAAACTATTCCTAGCTTGTGGTGCTACTCGTGCACCGAGTTCATATTGTGTTTTTAAAATGTTCAAAAAATTATGAAAAAAATTAGCACACTCATACAAAATCAATGTAGCTTGTCACAAAATTTTAAGTCAAAATTCAAAACATAACTTAAAAAACAAAAATGACAAATTCAAAACAGACTAGTTTTTTTTAGGGGTAAAAACCAACTTTATTCATAAAATTCCACATGGAGCGGGATACATCTGAGATCATGAGGAGCACCAAACCAGACGTGACGTCCTGGACCTCTAGAAAAAGAAAACTTTGCTAACCGATGTGCTTCAATATTGACAGCACGACTCTCAAAAACAAAAGTACAGTGCAAAGGAGGTGCTCTGAGATTAATCTCGCTGACAATTGCTCCATACATTCCCCTAGCGTTTTTGTTGATGTCAGATACCACCTGTTGGCAATCCGAAGCCACCACCAGGTTTTGGATTCCAAGATCCTCTGCCAGGGCCAAGGCCTCCCGGCATGCCATCGCTTCAAGGGAGGCTGGGTCCGTGACCCCTTCAACAACAATGGGTGAACTCCCCATGTAATTTCATTCTTCATCTCTGCAATTGCCGCAGCTGATCCTCCTCTTCAACCTGCCACTCCGGCATCCACATGTATCTTGAAGTGTCCTGTTGATGGCTTCGCTGGAGCTTTAGATTTGGCCCATTATCACACTGAAGTCTAATATGTCATTTTTGTATCTCAAAAAATATTTCAAAATTTTATATGAAATTTTATGACATCATACATTGATGTTGTGTCAACATGCTAGATTTTTTCTTCAAAATTTTAAAAACATTCTATGGTATCCGGTGCACCGGTAGCACCACAACTGCGGGTGCACCGAATACACTCCTCTGCCTCGGCCTACAAACGCATCTGATGTCAGATATGTCCCCTCCAAACTCTAAACTTCGAGAGTATCTAAAACTGGACCCCTATACCCGCCCAAACGACCGGATGGCCTGTTCGGTCACCTCTATCCGCACTATGGAGGAACCCTAGCCGCATTCCAGTTCAGCCCACTCCCTTCCGCCCACAAGCCCTCGTCTAGCGACCCCCTCCCCCCTTCTTCGGCATGGCGGGCAGCGGATCCAAGTCCTACACACCACGATCCGTTGACCCAAAGTTCGTCCCATGTGACCCCGAGGAGGAGATGGTCGTCTGCTTTGTGCTCCGCTGTTCTCGGGAGGAGTCTGCTCGACAGTAGTGGTCAGACTCCATTCGACGAGAATCCAATGCGTCCGCCCAAGCGCATGGATCCTGCGTGAGGGGTGTCATTGCTGACTCGCCGAAGGCAGTGCGGTCTGTCCGGCGTCCGATCGCCGTGGCGGATGCGCAACCACTTTGTTGGCGCGCCGAGGCGGATGTTAATGTTTGGGCTTCAGCCGACACAAGTATGGAGCGGCGTGCATGCCGTGTGAGGCAACGGGCGTGGGAGACCGTGACAACCCTCGCAACGGGCGTTGGTGAGGCGTAGTCGCACTCTCCGCACCGCGTATGATACATGGCAACCCCTGCCGCCGCAAGCGCGTCGTGGCGGACGTGGCCGGTTCCGGCTACAATGGATCCATCTTTGACCTCACATCCACCGGCGATGTGCAGGTCACGGGCTTCGACAAGGAAGTGTAGGGCATGGGAGATGGCGCCGCCTTGAGCCCCGTGAGCTAGTGCATGTCTCATGTTCTACTATACCTCGTCGGCGACCGGACCAACGCTCTGAGGGGTGCAGCCAGTTGCCAGACATGGGCACGGTGGAGCTGGACGGATTCCGTTTAAAATTAAGTTTCACCTGCATGTAATAATATGAAATTTGAGGATTTGGAAATGAGGTACCCTGTTGTGAAAAGCGTTTTTTTGTTGTTGTTCGATCACAGTCCATGAACGCTTCTGGGACGGATTTTGGTACTTGTAATTAGGCCGATGCTAGGCGCCGGCGCACCGGCCCAACAGTTGGGCCGGTCCAGCCCTCGCCGCCCGATATAGCGATTGATGACCGTCAGATCTGTCCTTCGCTTCGTCCTCCTCAGGAGTCAAATTTTCAAAAAAATGCAACGCCCGAGCGCCGCCGACACCACGCCATATCCCCGCGAGAAAACGGCAGAGCTTGAAGCACCACCGCGGCGTTCCTCGTCGCCGGTGGGCGCCCTCGCCGGCCGTCCACGCTTGCCCAAGATCCACGCTCGCCATGGATGCAGCTCCTGCCTCTCGCGCTCATCAGAGATCTGCGCTCACCATGGATGCAGCTCGGCCGCCCGACGCTTGCCATGGATGCAGCTTCGCCGCTCACGCTCGCCATGGATGGATCCTGCCCTCGCCGCCCGCGCACGCCATGGATGCAGCTCTGCCTCGTTGGTGATTGACTGGTTCCAGCAAATAGAATTGCCTGTTGTAGCATTTTTTGTTGTTGGTCGTAGCAAAATGGAGACACAGTTGCAGCAAAAAAGAAGCGTCGCCGTTTTCGCTGGCTGTAGCTCGCCATTGAAGATACCAAACATTTGCATAAATGAACGGATGTAACAAAACCCATTGTCGGACATAGCAAATACCTACAATGGTTGCAACAAAAAAGTCGTCGTCGCCGTCGCGGGGTCGCAACTCAGTCGCGCTGGATGTAGCAAAACATTATGCCGGTCGTAGCAAAAAGCGATGCTAGTTGTAGCAAAACCACGACGCGGGTTGTGTGTTGTAGCAAAATGTGGCCCTAGCTGTAGCAAAATGATATGCCGGTTGTAGCAAAAATCTATTCTAGTTGAAGCATGTAGCAAAAACTGTAGCGTTTTGTCCATCTTCTTCCACCTCCAGTCGTCGCTGGTTGAAGCTTTTTCAAACTACAGTTGAAACTTTTCGTATGAACGGTTGTAGCTTTTTTCAGTGCATGGTGTCCAGTTGAAGCTTGATATACCGCTAGTTGAAGCTCTCGAATTGAACGGTTGTAGCTTTTTTGGTCGTCGGTTGCAACATTGGTGGAGGAGAAAAAAATGCTTCCAAAGTTCGTCTGGAAGCATATGGTTGCAGCGGTGGGGGAGGAGGTCGCGCACTCGCGCTGCTGTGGTTGAAGCATCTCCGGTGGATGGATCTAGCACAGGGGAGTACGAGCAGCAAATCGCGGATGGCATATCCGTGGCGGCTTCCAACTCCGGCTCGCCGGCGCGCGGAAGGAACCTGTAGCCGGGGGGGGGGGGGGGAGGGTGGCCAGCGGGAAAGAACTGGGCGTCCGCACTAAGGATGGAGGTGACCTCCGCGGGGGTAGGGCTAGCCGGCGGCGGGATCTGAAGGAGGAAGAAGGGGATCGGGAGGAGCGCGAGGCGTATGATGTGCTTCGCCTCACATCAATTGGGTGGCCCGCACGGGACCGGCAGAACGGTTCCACCGACGTGTCGTTTCTAAACACTTCCCTTGTAATTATAGATGCTCTAAAGCATCAGAGCAGTGGAATCAATAGATGGTACACGTGAGTCGTTAGCAAGTTCCGAGTTTTCGAGTGGCGTGGTTGAAAGGAGGTGCTAATTAGGCACCCGTCTGAAACACAAAAATTCAAAATATAGAAATATAAAATACATAGGAATTAGGATGCCACGTGTCTTGGATTTTTACAGGAACTCGAACCACGGGAAAACTACAAAACCTTCGTTTCAATGTCATACGTAAATTGTAGATATAAAGAGAAGAAAACATGAGGTAGGGCATCATATTTAGTTTTGTCCAAAATTCCTGTGGAATAACACAGTCATAGGAATTTTAAAAGAATGTTGGATAGCAACTTCTTTGTCCCCAGCGATACCAAAGGAAAAATTCTATAGGAATCATTTTTTTAAAAGAAGGATTACCTTGACCTCTGCATCTGGACGATGCATGCATTCATTTTATTAATTATTTATAAAGACCTTACAAAGTAGTACATTAGGTAGTCTGAATCCACCATCTTAGCAACAATTGTCGCTACTCCTATCCACCTGATGAAGGGGTGTCGATAGTCCGAGCCTAGTACCAAACAAACATCACACAAAAGCCTATCATCTAAAGACAGAGGCCCCAATCAAGCCACATACCGGGTTTGGGGCAGAAACTGGTCCGACACACTCTTTGTGTCGTCGCCGCCATCTTCCACCAGTCCATCTTCAAAACAGAAACTAATGCATGGACCTTGCCAGGTCTCTTCTGCCATCAGCGTCACCATGACACCAAACAACATCCTCCTCCTGCGCGAGTCCATCTCTCCTCATCGGACTCCGAATCTCCACAGCGCCACGCCGCCGAGATCCGCCGCCATCAATGTATAAGATGAAGTACCGCTCCACCAAAGAAGCCGTCCTCTGTTCCCCGAGCCCATGTGTACCTCCATGAATGACGCCCCCAAGGGTGAAACGACACCAGAGCGCCACCGTCATCCGATCAACTGATCTAGGATTTCCCCCGGAGGTAGCAGAGAGTAACCTTGAACTTCTCCATGACGATGCCTTCAAGAAGGGAACGACGCAGACAACGCCACCACCGCCGACCCTTTGCAGTAGTCAAAAGCAAGTTTTCACCAAGATCTGTTCGGAAAAACTCCATCTCTCGTGCACGGGACGCCGCGTTCTGTGACGTCCCCGGGAGCGGGATCCCAAGATCCGCCGCCACAATGGACCCACCACCCAGCCGTCATCCCTGAAGGGGAGGGCTCCACCACCGTGCTCGGATCCGGCATCACACCAACGCCTTCGGCCGCCCCCAATCACATCAGTGAAGGAGGATAGCCAACGCGAGCGCCCACCACCGTTTAGGACCGCCGGACGGCGCCCGAGCCCTACTTCCCGAAGGAGAGCCGATCTGGGGTGGAAAACCCCAGATCCGCCGCTGCTAGCCCTCGCAGCGCCGCCGGGATCCCATCGGGCTGCCGCCCGAGCGCGCCAACTTCGCCTCTATGCTGTATGCCCAGGGACGCCGACGCATCTCAACCAGAGGATCCCCTCGTGAAGAAAGGAGGAGGGCCCGCTGTCCGTCGTCCACCGGGCGAGCTTCGCTCGCCGGCCTCCTTCGGCGGCGGCGGGGAAGAAGGGGAGGAGGGAGGTCGAGGGCGGCGGCGGTTGGGGCGCCCGAGTCGCCCCCCTAGAGGCGACACGAGCCAGCGCTGGTATTTGCGCTGGGAAAACCGCCGTGGTCCTGAGTATTTTCATTCTATAGGAATCATACCCTCCAAAATTGCCATGTTTTTCCTTTGCTTCAAATGGGGCCTAATTAATCTGTATCACATGCACCGATCAACTCATACAATACTATAACTTGATAGTCAGAAGTGGTATAAGAAATTTCTTGCCTTCCTATTTTTGGTTGCCTAAACTTTTATTCTGTTTAGTCACTTTTTTCGTGGTGTTTAGTCTTTTGTTTATTTCTTTCCAAAAAGGGGTTGCCTCTGCCTCTGCATCATTAGTGTCAAAAAATGTCTTACATTATAGGACAGAGGGAGTACTATTTTTCTAGTGTGTCTGCCTCTCATAAAAAGACCACATCACGTCATTAGAGAAATCACTTTAGTTTGACTAGCAAGAGAGCTCGTGCGTTGCAACGGGAGAGAAAAAACAACACACCCCTAACCTAATAACCATGACCCAAGACCCCAATAGGTCCACACCCTTTATTTCAACACATGGGATCCCATTTGTGTTGCCACTTGTCGTCCTTCCAACCCTCGCTGACAGTAGCCTCAGTGCTCACACAATCGTAACACATTTGAATGTTATCAATCCTAAATCCTAAGGCGTCTCTCTCAACATAACATGAAATATCTTTTTTTCTGTGGGTTTTTCACAAGCCGTGCATGCGCGGTCATAGATGGTTTCTTCCGTCTCCAATCTTTGTTGCTTAGATGTTTCTTTCTAATCCGAATAGGCACCGGTACGAAAGAAAGACGAACCATACGCTATTGATTAAGATTGCCTCATAAATAACATTTTTAAATGTTTAATAGGAAAAATAACACCTGATTCTGATTCTACACATTTTTCTAATCAAATTTCACATATAACATGTTAAATGTAGAGTTACAGTTTAAAAGATATGAATATTTTTAAAAAGCATTTGATATGTAGTATAGGTTCATTAACCCAAATATCAAGGGGGTTTCCCGCAAAAGTGAAATTCTAACTTAAAACTGTCTTGCGGGTTGATTACCGGAAACAATAGGGAATTTTCTACGAAATAGCTTGATGGACCAAGAATACATATTTTCTTTATTAGAAAAAATGTACAGATTGGGGGATGAAACTTCTCCAGTTTTGAAAGTTCCACATGCAAAATGCTTGGTTTAGGAGTTAAGGTGCATAAATTGAATAAATCAATCAGTTGGGGGATAAAAATCGATAATTCAAATCTTAAAAAATATCGATAATTCAAAACAGCGCCCGGGCTCATCTACAGCGGTGAACAGTAAATTCAAAATAAATAGTAAAAAATTAAAAGGGGGGACTTTTTAGGCATCCAAGATGCTCATGTGCACAAGGTGCGTGCAAAATTTCATGGTGTTTGGACATCTGAGGAGCTCGGGCCAAAGAAACTAAAATCACCTCCAAATAGTGTACTTTTTGAAAGTTTCTCAAACACCCCAAATTTACTTTTTTACACGAGCTCCTTAGATGTTCGAATAGCACGAAATTTTGCACACACACACACCCTGCACACATGAGCATCTCCAGTGCCTGAAAATTTTAGATTTTATCGAAAAGTTTACCATTTTATTAGATTTTACTGTTCACACCTGGTATAGATAAGACCGGGTGCAGAAAAGCCGCGTCCATTTGGACTAATTCTCTCTCTCTCTCTCTCAAACCGTTATACTGAAAATGGCATGTGAACGTTCTACACCATTACAAGAGGACATGGATATCTGGCGAACATTCAAAAGCTGAGTTGCCATGACAAAACAAGTAAAAATGGCATGTGTTTGTTAAGGACTTGCCATATATGAAATGGAAACATGCCATGTGTAGAAAAGAATTGTCAGTGAATGAAGTATATTTTTCTTTTAAGAAAATGACATTCTTTTGATTCCAATCACACGGTTGTGACGCTGTTCGCTTCAACCTCCCCCTAACAAAAAGTTCGCAGGTTAACATTTTCCTTGTAAAAACAAAAGAATTCAGAAAAAGGAAGGTAGGTAGTCCTGAAAACCAAGTGCCAGGTGTTTTTTAACACGATACAGACCAAGCGCTCATATATACACACACACACTCATCCCTATGAACGCACACACACACATATTATCCCTATGAACATCTCTGAGAGACTGAACCGGCGTGTCATCTTGAGATTTTACGACACTGTAGGCGTCTCGTAGTCGTCGGATCATCTCCTCCCACTGAACGCGTATTGCCGAAAATCTTGAAATAAATTCAGGATAAATGCAAGCACCAGAGATTTGAATCTTAATGGGCCGGGGATACTGCTGTCCTCCTAACCATCCAATCACAAATTAGTTTGCCCTAAGTACCAGGTGTTGGGCATCGAAAGTACTAGTTTCCTGGTCATCATTACTCTGGGCTAACAAATACACGACTGTTCCACTATTATCTGTTACCTAAAGCTCGAAAAACTACATCTCATACGTGTCCCTCTGAGCAAAACCCGCCGGTCAGCAACAAGATGTGATCTCATCCTGTTAGACACGCGACTCTGTCCGATTGGCCTGCCCACGATCAACACTAGTCTCACCTCCCACGTTCTCTTATTCAGTCGGGCTTCGTTCCCATATATGTATCCATGATTGTACTCGGCAACCACTAAGGAAACAACTCAATCATTATTCATGGTATCAGATTACCCTCCGATCCTTTCCTAAACTCCCAGCGCTAACCATGACCAACCCTAGCGCTGGAAATCCCTACGCAGGGCCGTTCCTAGGATTTTAGGGGCCCGGGGCGAAATTAGACCTCGGGGCCCCTTAGAGGGTTGCCTTCGCGATCGATTTCGCAGGTCTTTTCCGCTTCCCGTGATATCAATTTTCAATCTTGCCTTCAACGCCCAATGAAAGTATTTTACTCACTAAGATGCGGAACTGGAAGTGCTATCAAATCCATTGTATTTAGTGAAAAATAGATTTCTTTTCTAGACTAGTGCTTGCATCTTAGTGTTCCACAGGACATTGCAAAGAACAGTTGTGATCCAATCAATTATCTTGACAGAATTCTTAATATTTATCACATTGATTTCAATGGTAAAGCCTATAAAATCTACGCTAACCATGCCCGATCAATCAATTATCAATGCTCTATGAAATAATGAAGAGGAATCTTAATTATCATTTATAATTTGTATCAATTATCGTAGGAAAAGCAAAATCGCTAGGGTACAATACCTTATCTAGAATCAACTTGTCGAATCGTTGATGGGGGCATCTCCGGCTAAAATTGTAGCGATTGCAAGGCTCTTGCTCGCTGGCCATCCCTCTTCTATCATAGTTCAACTTGTTCTGGCGGTCGCGAGGCGAAGACGAGAAATCCATCCGGCGTCTGGCGGCGGCTGAGACCGTGGTTTCTCCTCGTGTGATCCTGATCCTCGTGTGCGTGCGTAACTGACGCGCCTCTCCAAAAGGCTGATTCGATCCATGATCGACGACCATGCGTAATTGTAGCCAGCCTCACATAGTACCAAACTTGGGCCAGCAAGGCAGTGCGTTTTTTCAGTTCATATAGACGCACGCAACAACAGGCCTATATCTCTATAACACGTGCGTCCCTGATGGGGGCCCCTCCGTTCTGGGGGCCCGGGGCGGCCGCCCCCCTGGCCCCCCATCAGGACCGGGCCTGTCCCTACCAGCCCGTCGCCGGTAGCCAAACCATGCCGGCAACAACCTCCACCACCACCACCACCACCCTCACCATCCCCCTCTCTCTTTCTCTTTCAGCGATACTATCACTGATTACCCCCTTCATCCCCATTGTTCTTGATCTCCATAGCAGGAACTACTATCATTGGCGTCACTTGTTCGAGATCCATCTCGGCCGCTGCTCGCTGCTGCATCACATCTCCGATGCATCTCCTCCCGAGCCGCACAATTCTCGTTGGCTCAAAGACGATCTTGCAATCATTCAGTGGCTCTACACGCGCATCTCCACCGAGTTGTTCAACCTCGTCGTCAAGGACGGCGCCACCGCGCGCGACATCTGGATGGAGCTCCGGCGTCTCTTCCAGGACAACCGCGACGCCCGCATCTCGGCCCTCAACGTCGAGCTCCGCACCATCACACAGGGAGATCGTCCTGTTGGCGTCTTCTGTCAACAAATCAAGGCGATTGGCGATGAACTCCGTGAACTCGGGGAAACGGTTGTTGATCGCTCTCTTCTCCACGCTCTCATGGGAGGGCTCGACGAGTGGTTTGCGCAACAGGCGTCACTGATCCCGCTTCTCCGACTACTGCCGTCCCTGTCCGAGGCAAGATCAACTTGAAGAGCAGACCCAGGCGCGCAAGACCGGGGCCCCGCGTCTCTTCCACACCAGCGCTCGCCCTGCTCCATCATCGACGGCCTCATCCTCGACGTTGCCTGCTCCGCAGCCCCCTCCTGGCCGGCGTCCAAGTCGTAATTACAAGGGTAAGAACCCAATTTACCGTCCGCCCAAGCAGAATTCGTCGGCTTCCTCGTCATCTTCTGCGCCCCCGCTGCCGGCGCCTCCGGCCGCACCCACGACACCGGCGCTCGTGGCGCCTCCCGCTTCTACACCATGGCGGCCTTCCACTGATCCTTGGACTGGGCTTGTTCAGGCATGGCCGATGCCCTAGACAGTGCCCTCCCCCTATGGTGCTCCTCCCGCCTACAGTGGAACATGGGCGCCCGGCATGCGTCCCTCCATCGGGGCTCCCGGTCTTCTCGGCTCCAGACCGCCGCGGCACGCGTACACGACCTATGCATCTATGTATCAGTCTTCGGTGGCCCTATCATCATCTCCAGACCGCCGCCGCACGCGTACACTACGGCGGTCCTGCTGCAGGTTGGGACTTTCCTGGTCCATCGGCGCTGCCATCTGCATCACCATACCAGCCGGTGCCCTCTACTTCGACTTTAGCACCACCGACCTGGGATCAAGCTGCTCTCATCGCCGCCCCGAACTCTCTTACCACCCAGGACACAGGTACATAGTGGATTTTCGATTCCGGTGCATCTTCTCATATGTCTGCTTCTAGCTGTACGTTATCTTCCATCTATCCATCCATTTTATTTCCTTCTATCACTATTGGCGATGGTTCTACAGTACTTGTTTCATGTGTTGGCTCAACCTCCCTCCCTTCTTCTCGCTCACCACTTCTTCTTCGTGAGGTTCTAGTAGCCCCTGCTTTAATTAAAAACCTAATTTACGTTCGCCGTTTTACCATAGATAACCATGTCTCTGTTGAATTTGATTCCTTTGGGTTGTCTGTGAAGGATCTCCACGGCAAGGCGGTGGTAGCTCGGTTCAATAGCTCCGGCGATCTCTACACCATCAACAGTGCCTCTTCTCCATCACCTCAAGCCATGCACGCCTCTATCACCCTATGGCATCGCCGTTCCTGTCACCCCACTGCTGCCACAAGCACCAAGCTTCTTCAAGAGTTTCAGCTTCCGCATGATCGCGGCTCCCACGACGCCTCCCTATGTCAAGCGTGTCAATTAGGCAAACATGTTCGGTTACTCTTTAGCACTTCTACCACTAGTAGTACTTTTCCCTTTGAACTGCTGCATTGTGACTTATGGACCTCGCCTATCCCTAGTGTGTCTGGTTTTAAATACTATCTTGTAATCATGGATGATTATTCTCACTATATATGGACCTTTCCTATTCGCTGTAAATCCGATGTCCATCCTCTTTTTGTAAATTTTCAGCGTTATGTCTATACCCACTTCTCCCTTTCCATTCGTTTTTACAATGTGACAATGGTCGAGAGTTTGACAACGCTCGCAATCGAGAGTTCTTTCTGCAACATGGCATTCTTCTTCGCTGCTCCTGTCCATACACTTCCTCTCAAAACGGAAAAGCAGAATGCTCTATTTGCACCATCAACAACATCCTACGCACTCTTATCATCCAGGCATCCATGCCGCCCAAGTTTTGGGCTGAAGCCCTACGCCACGCCACCTATCTTAACATTCGTCCCACCACCACCTGCCCCAAGTTCTCCCTGTACGAATCATTATTTCTTCCTTCACCTACCTACGATGGCCTCCGTATATTTGGTTGTCTCTGTTTCCCAAACCTTAGCGCCACGGCCCCTAACAAACTATCCCCTCGTTCCTTGCTGTGCGTCTTCCTCGGTTACTCCGACTCGCACAAAGGTTGTCGTTGCCTTCACTTGGAAACCGGCCGTGTTTTCCTCTCTCGCCATGTCACATTTGATGAAGCAGTATTTCCTTTCGTGTCCCGCTCCAGTCCCGATTTTTCCACACCCATCAGCGCCACCAAAAATGGCGCCTCTCAACCCCAGCCACTCGCCGTGCATGGCCTGCATGGCCCAATTCACGTAGTCACATCTTCGGCGCCCGCCACCACATCAAATCCCACTGCTGCTGCTCCCACCGCCCCTGACGCACACGTCCAGTCTGCCTCCCCGGGATCTGCCCAGCCACTTTCCCCCAATGATTGCACCGACTCACTGGTCTCCTCACCCAATTCCGCCGCAACCTATCCCGATACAGATTCTTTCGGGCCCGCCACCACACCCACACACCCCTCGCATGCAACTCCTTCGCCTCCCCATGCCGCGTCCATTGTTTCTCCGTCCACCTAGCAAACACACCCATCTCCCTCTCCTACTCCTCTTTCTTCCTCTACACCAGAACGCCCTTTATCACCTACTGTTGTTCATGTTCCCATTCCTTCCAATGATCACACCATGTGCACTCGCAGCAAGGCATGGTTCCGCCAACCTACTAAACGTCTCAACCTCACTGCATCAACCACTTCTATCTCTCCCATACCTAACTCCTACAAAGCTGCACTTCTCGACCCCAACTGGTTTCACGCCATGAAGGAGGAATACGGCGCTCTTCTTATGAACAACACATGGTCTCTTGCCCCTCGCCCTGTTGGAGCTAATGTCGTTTCCGGCAAGTGGGTTTTTCGGCACAAGTTCAACTCCGACGGCTCCCTCTCTCGCTACAAAGCTCGTTGGGTTTGTCGCGGTGATTCTCAGCAGGCCGGCATAGACTTTGACGAGACTTTTTCTCCCGTCGTTAAGCCCAGCACCATTCGTGTCGTTCTCAGCCTTGCTGTTTCCTCTTCATGGCCCATTCACCAGTTAGATGTAAAGAATGCCTTTCTACATGGATCTCTCACCGAAACTATTTTCTGTGGGCAACCCCTCGGATTCGTCAATCCATCTCTTCCTGATCATGTATGCCACCTGCAGAAATCACTTTACGGTCTAAAACAGGCACCCCAGGCTCGGTTTCAACGTTTTGCCACATTCTTACACACCATTGGTTTTCTTCCTTTCTGCTCTGACTCCTCTCTTTTTATTCTCAAAACACCAAACCACATTGCTTATCTTCTTTTATATGTTGATGACATTGTCCTCACCGCCTCCTCTGATGTCTTTTTCAACCAAATTATCCATTCACTTCGTGATGAGTTTAGCATGACAGACCTTGGGCCTCTCCATCATTTTGTCGGCATTGTTGTATCACGTTCTTCCTCTGGCATTTTTCTTTCTCAGTGACAGTACGTGCTTGATCTTCTCTCCAAGGACGGTATGTCCGACTGTCATCCTTCTCGCACTCCCGCTGAAACGGGTTCTAAACTCTCTTCTGATGGCGAGCCTTTTTCTGATCCTACCCTATATCGCAGCCTCACAGGAGCCCTTTAGTACATGACTCTAACTCGTCCTGAAATCACCTATGCAGTCCAACAAGCTTGTCTGTACATGCATGATCCACGTATTCCTCACTATAATCATGTCAAACGTATTTTGCGCTACCTAAAAGGGACTCTTGATCATGGTCTTTCAATCACACCTTCCGCTCCCACATCTCTCACAGCGTATTCTGATGCAGACTGGGCTGGATGTCCGGACACTCGTAGATCTACTTCTTGTTATTGTGTTTACTTGGATGATAATTTGATTTCATGGTCTTCGAAGAGACAACTCACTATTTCCAGGTCATCCAATGAAGCTGAATATCGCTCGGTTGCCCACGCTGTTGCCGAAACTGTATGGCTGCGTCAACTACTCGGCGAGCTGCACCGGCCTCTTCACCAAGCTACCGTAGTCTATTGTGATAATATTTCTGCTGTGCACATGTTTTGTAATCCTGTACAACACCGTAGAACTAAACAAATAGAGATAGACATTCACTTTGTTAGGGAGAAAGTAGCACTAGGCGACATCCGCGTCCTGCATGTTCCCACAAGTGCTCAGTTCGCCGATATCTTCACCAAGGGACTACCAACAGCATCCTTCATCGACATCCGGTCCAGTCTCAACGTCGTCGAGCCTGTCATTGACACTGCAGGGGGGGGGGGGGGTGTTAGACAGGCGACTCTGTCCGACTGGCCTGCCCACGATCAACACTAGTCCCACCTCCCACGTTCTCTTATTCAGTTGGGCTTCGTTCCCATATATGTATCCCTGATTGTACTCGGCAACCACTAAGGAAACAACTCAATCATTGTTCACATCCATTAGCAGTAATCATGTTCCTGATCATCAGCTTAGCTAGCCTAGGGACCGATCGGCGACTCCATTTGATCGACGGCGACGTTCGGCCGGTCCCCAACGCTGTTGCAATACGAGTAGTCCTGCGTGGTGCGTGCCTTCCTTTATCTTATCGGAAAAGATGGGTTCAACAAGGGCTAAAGATAGTGGCGAAGATTGAATGGGATGAGCATTTGGTTGGGTGGATCGACGATAAGGCTATGTGGAGTGGAGTGGAGTGCTCGGCCAGGGCACCTCTGGAACAAGATCGATCGATGGAGATGTGCATGCGTACATGCAATGCATGCTGATTATACGGGCGGCGTGCGTTGGAATTTCTGCAGGATGTTGATGGCACCGCGACGTACGTACGTACGTGTACGTTGTCAACTATTTCATCATATACTTGGAAGCAACCCGTGTACTCCTTCGGTGCTTGATTACTTGAACCATGCATGCATGCGGGAGGTCGGCATATGGACACGCAAGACAAAATGAAATCCTACATGTATACCTAAATAGTTGATCCTCATTATCTTATTTATCTTGACGTGCAAGCATGTCACCTCATCATATAACCACATGGATGAAAAAAAAATATAACCACATGCATGAAAAAGGCCCACCTAAATATAACCAAGCATGAAGAAAGGTCCACCACAACATGCAATCATGCATGAAAAATACTTTTTATTTAATTATACAACTTATATTCAATAATCTGCATATAATAAAATGCAATGAAGCATATGTGTGTTTGGCTTTGGCTCTCATGTTATGATCTCATCGAAATATATTACAACCAATTCTCGTAGTAACACGAATGCATGGTGTACTGTGTACGTACGTGTCCATGGGGATCGGTGCATGCTCGAGCTGGAACTTCAAAGTGGAGGCGCCGGCCTGGCCATGGTTGGCTGGTCGGCATAAAATGCAGTACTCCCTCTGGCCTTTTTTAGTCTGTGTATAAATTTTGTCTGAAGTCAAAGCATCTCTACTTTGACCAAACTTATAAAAAAATATCAACACTTACAATGTCAAATCAACATTCTCAGATTCATTATGAAATTTAGTTTCATGAAATATATATTCGGTATGGCAATTGTTCATATTTTTAAATATATATATGGTCAAACTTTGTAAAGTTTGACTTGACCTATATCTAATACGCGGAGTAAAAATGACCAAAGGGAGTATTTAGCTAGTTTTAGCGTGTGTGGTTCATGATGTGCAAATTAGGTGGCCTGATGACCATATCCCATAATCCCATTCCCATTGGTGATTGCTCTTGGACTCTCCACGCAGCAAAATTTTGATTCCTACCCAACTCTTGGACGCGTAAGTGGAAAGTGTATGCTACTTTAATACAATAATAAAAATGCAATGAAGCATATGTATGTTCCACTTTGGTTCTCATGTTATTATCTCATCAAAATATATTGCAACCAATTTTCACAGTAACACCAGGGATGCACTTGGTTGCATGGTGTACTGTGTACGTGTCCATGGGGATCGGTGCATGCTCGAGCTGGAACTTCAAAGTGGAGGCGCCGGCCTGGCCATGGTCGGCTGGTCGGCATAAAATGCAGTATTCTAGCTAGTTTTAGCATGTGCGATTCATGGTGTGCAAATTAGGTGGCCTGATGACCATATTCCATAATCCCATTCCCATTGGTGATTGCTCTTGAACTCTCCACGTAGCACAATTATATATGATGCCCAGCCAACTTTTGGACGCGTAAGTGGAAAGTGTATGCTACTTCAATGCAAAAGCTTGACTAGGTCTTTTGCTTTAATCAGCAAATTTGGTTATTTGGCAAATAAATTATCTCAGCATATATAGAAAACGTCAAAGATGTATATATGCAGATGTGTAGTTCTTTATGAATTTAGTCAAATTACAATTAGGTTGACCCAACACCAAATTCCATGTATATATAGCAGCTTATCAAATGCGTTTGCTATCCTTCCCCAAAAATCTAACACCCGGTTGAATTTTTTTATGGTCTTTGACATATAACTTAAGACATATAAAACAAAAATATTTTGCAAGCAAATACAATGATACGTACTATTCACACATGTCCAAGTTAAAGTTATGCATCAAAGACCGTATAAAGTCAAGTGTGTCCTATATTTTGAAAAAGAGGAGTACTACACAATTGAGTCACACAATGGCCATAATACAGAGGTGTAGCGGAGGAGTGTCACATCTCGTCGAAATCTTATGATCATGACCTACGTATATGCACGCGAATGTTGGACTAAGCAATGTTTTTGAAACGGAGGCAAAGTATTTGCCTTAGCCATTAATTAAGAAGAAGCGACCAAGTTAGTTAACGAAAAACTGGGCTAAAAACGTCACAACCTATTGAGCAGCGCACACAAGATACCCTACACAGACGAGTGCAAAGAAAGCTTTGTCGAGGTAGCACATTGGCATCATCGCCGTCACTTTTCCCCTAGCAGTGTCATGGCCATCCCTTCTCTTTGTGCAAGCGGTTCCAACTTTGCTGCAAACGACCACTGACACATCCCACTCCATCAAGACATGCAAAGCCACATGAAGATCCATGCCAGTCACACAGCCACGTGCGGCAAGGACAACGCAGCTCCAATTTTGATGGAGAGGTACGAATGAAATATGCAAAACTGGTGTCGTGGAAAATCAACAGACAAACCAAAAGACCACCTATAGCACACCATTGCAAGGAGACGGTTCGAAACTGTGTTAGTGAAAAGGGTTTTTAACCATATGCATAGACCCAATCTGCACCAGTGAGACCACCTATCACCCATCATCGTTGCCGCTTGAACACTGCCGCCGCAGCTCCTATTTGGCTGCAACAAATAACTTGAGACAAACCCATATACGTCGAAGAAGAGCCGACCACTGCAACAATGTTGCGACCCTGACATCGCTCACCCCCATCGTTGTTGCCACAGAATCCCTCAGGCCATTACAGCTGACTTTCACCAGGCAGTGCCGCAACAACCCTCACCGTCATTGCCACCACAGCGCAACACTCTCGTCCCGCTGGTTGCGTGAAGCTCCAAAAATGATACCTTTGAGAGGGGAACGACATCGAAACGTCCCATCATAGTAGGGGTTTCCCCGGTGCTGTCTCTAGCAGAGAGAAGTAGAACAGCGCATCGACGCCTTCAAGAAGGTAATGGTGCCCACAGACCATGCAATTAGGTTTCTTCATAAATATGCATTGATACATGATTGTCACTCCTAATTAGCCTACAATTAGGTGCTTCATGAATTCCCCTTATCGGATGAGCATGCAAGGCTGTCTCACGCTAGCTATTTGATACAGGACATGACATGTAAACAACTTGGCGTACAAGGAGAGCTCATGTACGTGTGCCTACCTAGCCTAGTCATAACTGATAACATCATATCTCCAAAAGAAAAAGAAGCTCGATCTCGCTCCTAACTGATAACATGCTGGTACTGAACACTGATCAATGATCCATGATACATTGATACATGCAGTGAGTCACGTACGCACGGCTGCTCAACCGGGACCAAAATAGGTGACGCGCGCGAGTCGCTCTGACCCTGCCAAACAAACGAATGCAAGGATTTCCTGCTGGAGACGAAGAATTCCAAGGGCCAGAAGCAAAATAACTGGCAAACAAAGCCGTGTGGTTTGTGATGGAGTCGATCGGGTCAGCATCGTCGGGCTATTGATCGATCCAGCTCACGTACAACCTTCCGCTCTTTCTCTGGTCCAACCATCCTCCTACCCATCGACGAAAGGAATCGAAGGAATGAGAGGATGCCATCCTCCTCCCAGTCCCAGTGGCCTATAAAACCCACAACTTGCACCCGGCTCGCCTCACACAAACACACCGGAACATAATACCGAGTGCAGAAGAATTCAATCCCAACGATGGCGTCGAGTCCCAGGAGAACAGTCGTGTGCTCGGTGCTGCCACTGCTGCTGCTGCTTGCCGGCGCGGCCCGCGCGGCGGGCAACTTCTACCAGGACGTGGACATCACGTGGGGCGACGGCCGCGGCAAGATCCTCGGCGGCGGCGACGTCCTGACGCTGTCCCTGGACCGGGCCTCCGGCTCCGGGTTCCAGTCCAAGAACCAGTACCTGTACGGCCGCTTCGACATGCAGATCAAGCTCGTCCCCGGCGACTCCGCCGGCACCGTCGCCACCTTCTACGTACGCACGCGCTCTGTTAATTTCCTTGCACGTGCACCGTCGCCGCTTTCTACGTAGTACGTGTTGACTGACACCATGGGGGGTAGAGCACTGTACTGATCCGTGCGTGCGTGTGGGTGTTGCAGCTGTCGTCGCAGGGGTCGGCGCACGACGAGATCGACTTCGAGTTCCTGGGCAACGCGAGCGGGCAGCCCTACACGGTGCACACCAACGTGTACAGCCAGGGCAAGGGCGGGCGGGAGCAGCAGTTCCGCATGTGGTTCGACCCCACCGCCGACTTCCACACCTACTCCGTCGTCTGGAACCCCACGCACATCCTGTACGTAGCATGCCGACGGCATCAGCCTCTCTCTCTCTCTTCTGCCTCTTCTCCTCGACGAAGGACAAGGAGATCTCATGCATGCACGCAGGTTCTACGTGGACGGGACGCCGATCCGGGAGCACCGGAACCGGGAGGCGGCGACGGGGGTGGCGTACCCGCGGAGCCAGGCGATGCGGGTGTACGCCAGCGTGTGGGACGCGGAGGAGTGGGCGACGCAGGGCGGGCGGGTGAGGACGGACTGGTCGCGGGCGCCCTTCGTGGCGTCGTACAAGGGCTTCGCCGCGAGCGGGTGCGCGTCGCAGGACGCGGCGGCGTGCGCCAGGTCCAATGGCGCGTGGATGTACCAGGAGCTGGACGCCACGGCGCTGGACCGACTCCAGTGGGTGCAGAAGAACTACATGATCTACAACTACTGCACAGACACCTGGAGGTTCAAGGACGGCGCCCCGCCCGAGTGCGCTACCAAGTAGGGTGTTCTGTCTACAAGGTCGGAGTATTTTATAGATTGGGTATAGAATTTGTGCACACCTACTCGTATGGATGTAAATGTAACTGTGCAAGTATGTAAATGATACAATAAATTCAGCGTATACTACATATCGTTAATTAGCTTAATTATCGGCTGCATGTATTTTTGATATAAATCATTTTTTGTGAGGTAATTTTGATATGAATCATAACGCATAAACCTTCTTTTTTGCAAGAAAAAACTTTATTGACTACTTAGGATAATACGTAGGTACTACACAATCTTGAGCAATATATTTCCCTATACAACTTGGCTGACTAAAACCGACAAATAGCACAAGGTCAACGGTAGGCAACCCCCCTCCCACCTCCCAGCAGCAGCACCACCACCACCATACTATCTGCACTTAATTAGCCATTGGACTTTATTCTATTTTCTTCTACCTCCTACGTGCACCTCACCCGCCTGGTGCTCACTGCCACGCCGTCGACGGTTCTCACTCGGCTTGCCATCGCTGGACATAGCACTGCAGATCTACCATGGATCTTGCATCTCCTGTTGGTTCCCCACATGCAGTAGTGCACCCCCCCCCCCCCCCCCCCCCCCCTCTTGGGGCCTACTCCCCCGGGTGCAGCTACAACGGTTGTAGCTCCGGTGGAGCAGCGCACCACCATCCAACTCGAAGCAATGTCGGCTGTCATTCCCAACATTTTTGCGCTGGGGTTGCAGCACTACCAGCTTCGTCGTCCACGAGGTCACAAACTCCCATGGACATTGGTTGCAGCTCCCGCCATCCTCGGCTACAGCTCGCTGACAGAGAGGTTGTAGCTTGACGTCCATGGTCCCAGCAAATCAGCCTGTCGGTCCCAACAAATTGGTCGGTCAGCTCCAACACTTGGTGGACGTGGATGCAACATTCGGGGAGTCGTCGTGGCACCATCCCCGACACAATTGAGCGACGGGGAAGTTACCTTTGCAGCTTCTGCGTTGGTTGGTTCCAGCATGATTGGGTGTCGGTTCCAGCATCACCATGTCCCCATGCGTATAGCGCGACGTCACCCAGCACTCACAACAACTCGACTCATCCATACTAACGCCTCGTCACGCCGCTCGTAGCAATGCCGGGAGCCGGTTGTAGCACAAACGCTCACACCAGTTGTCCTAGCACCAAAGCCGTCGCAAGGCTTTCCAGCATCCATGGCACCGATGACCATGTGTCGTAGCAAACATGAAAGCCGATTATAGAAAAACTAGATGCCAGTCGTAGCAGTGTAGGGCATTGGTTGTATCATTGTCGGCCGGTGGTCGTGGCAGTGGTCTATGCTCCACCTTGTGGCACGGGGTCCCACGAGCACCACACACTGCAATGCGCCTTGCACCACTATACTGCAGCCCATGTAGCAACCCTCATTGTAGCCCCCTGCAGCTCAGGGGGTAGGGTAGAGTTGTGGAGCGAAGAGGAAAATGAGCGAACTCGGGCGGGAGCTCCCGTGGAAGACAATGAGAGAAAGAAAAAGAAGAAAAGAGAGATGTGGGGGAAGAGATAAGGATGGGGAGGGACAAGATGGTACGTGGACCCCACACCAAGCATGTGGCGAGGGAGTGTCAAATGATTGCTTGATCTTGCCTCTGTCCTACTGCACACGTGTTACCGCCGTCCAGCAGAGACTTCGGCTGGTCGATTGGACCCTCCGAATCATTTCACATAGCACAATGGCGGAACCTCTCAACTAATTGTGCAGGCTCATTTGGGACGCCATTGTGCTACATATTACAAAGGATAAATAATTGGCCGAGAAAGAAGTTAGGGTAACTACACTTATGAAAAAGAAGTTAGGGTAACTCCAACGGGGTAATCCAAAACCGATGCAAAATGTGTCTATTTTTTGTCCATTTGGATGGCCAGGAGGGCAGGCGTCCAGCTGTTGTCCGTTCTTCCATGGCCATGGCACCCAACAGGGCGACCCCATTGGTCCACCCTGTCCGTTTTTAATCAATTTTTTATTTTGACCATTTTATACATTTTTACAACCAAATAAACAAATAGATTAAACATTGCACACAATTAAACAAATAAATCACATAGTTTACAACCAAATAAATAAAAATCACATAGTTTACAATCAAATCAATAAAACTCACAAAGTTTATAACCAAATGAAGTTAAAATTGCAGCAAATAAATTGGAAGAAATGAGAATGCTTTCCTATGTGAGTCCATATATGCTCAACCAAATCATTTCGAAATTGAATGTAAGTTATACGATCACGCATTTGATGATGAAATTGGATAAACTATGCAAACGTTGCCGCTCCACTCTCGGGCTCAACCAAATCACCCTGGTAATCCCATCCTTGGTCATAGATGTTGTCATCATGCTTATCCTCTACGATCATGTTCTGCATGACCATGAGCAGTCATCACCTTGGACATAGTTTCTTCATGTTCGAGTAGGGTGTCGAACAATAGCCCAACGAGATTGGAGCACACCAAAAGCATGCTCCAGATCCTGCCTAGCACTCTTATTCTTTGGCGAACCTAGTCCTCTTCTCTCCTTGGGCTCAAAGATTGTCTTTAAAAATGTAGACCACAAAGGATAGATACCATCAACGATGTAGTATCTCTTGTTGTATTGGTGGCCACCGATCTCATAGTTAACATCTGGGGAACTGCCTTGCGAAAGCCTTGAGAACACCGTAGAGCATTGAGGCACGTTGATGACGTTGTGAGAACTCGCCATGCCGAAAAAAGAGTGCCAAATCAAGAGATTTTATAATGCCACAACTTCAAGTATGCATGTGCAATCATCAACATGTCTCTTATATTGCCCCTGTCAAGTTAATAGACAGTTCTTTCACTCACAGTGCATACAATCTATGCTTCCAAGCATCCCTTGAAAGCCCCTTGAAACAATGATCGATAACACCCCGGTTGTATCCCCAGCATTTGGTTATCTCAAGTAGTCCGGGCCAAACAACTTAACCACAACTTTGCAGAACTTGGACAATGACTCAGGGCATGTGGACTCACTCATGCGTACGTACTCATCAACTAGATCACATGGAACTCTGTATTCAAGCATCTGAATAGCTGCAATACATTTCTGATAAGAGGAGTAGTCAACCTTACAAAGGGCATCTTACTTGCATTTGAATTAATCATCATAACCAACTGCCCCCTCCAGAATATACGGTTGAACAATGGTCTTGCCATCCTAAGAGTCACTGGAAAATCTTGGCAGGGAATAAGGGCTTTGTGCAATGGAAATAGTCGTTAAAGAGTAGGGTATGTGTCCCTATTCTTGTTACGATTCAACGCAGGTGCATGGCCCTCTATCAATCCCCTGAACAACGGTCGCTGCCTCGAAATGTGTTCATTGATAAGAAGTGTAGCAACCACGATGTCACTATCATCCACGGATGATTCTTCGGACGATGATGAACAAATGATGTTATTGTAAAAAAGACTCATCTGCGTTATCCGTGATGGTCCTTCGGAGTACTGAATCCATATCTCACAAACCGGCCAGGCAAACGGCCGAACACCTAGTGGGCAGCAACACCTAGGGTGGATGTCTCTGCCGATGAAGACACCTATGCTAGCTGGTTCGAAGAGTAGGGCTATCTAACTCCATGTCCTCATGCGGTGGCACTAGTTGTGGCGGTGGTGTGCCGAGGGCGGCGACAACCATGGTAAGGTGCGGGCCACAAGCTAGGCCGTCGGTGGCTTGAGATGGAAACAACGCCGGTGTTCGGGGCGGCTGGGTGGAGGCGTCGGGGTGGTCGGGGTGGCGAAGCGGACGAAGTAGTGGTTGCGGCGGCGAGGGCGAAGAGTCTAGAGAGGTCGAGCTAGGTGGGGGGGGGGGGGGGGGTTGCTGCCCTGTGCCCTGACCAGGAGAGGACGCGGCGTGCGTCCCATGCGTGTCCGCGTGGACGCAAATTCAACCCAAATTTGGGTTGGAAATGGGTCAAAGCGGACAGCAAAATGGATATAGCTCTGTTTGTATCTCCGCGTTGGAACATAGTTTTTGCCAAATGGATGCGGGCGGACGAAATGCATGGGCATGTCAGAGTTACCCTCTATACTTTACAAGAAAATTTGCGCCATTATGTATTTGTCTGCTTTGACTGGTAATATGACTTAATTTAGTGCCAAGAGATTTGCAGTTTCAATATATATGACATAGTGGTGGCCGGAGAATCAAACAATGGTCTTCGGCTGAGTAATCAGGTGGAGTACAACCCAATTGGATTTTACAGAGGCTTCAAGATTCAGTCAACACGACAGCATTACAAGGTATATACCAATTTACAGAGGCATCAAGATTCAGTCAACTCGACAGCATTACAAGGCGCACCAATTTACAGATGCTTCAAGATTGAGTCAACACGACAGCATTGCAAGGTGCACCAATTTTACAGAGGCTTCGAGATACAGTCAACACGGCAGCATTGCAAGGTGTACCAAATTTACAGAGACTTTGAGATTCAGTCAACACGACGACATTGCCGGCAAGTTTGTCAAGAAAGAGCTTTTACAGATGCTATAAGAATATTTAGGTAGTACTATGTATTTCACTCTGAAGAGGAGAAATTCCAATCCGCAGAGACCAAATGAAACCTTTTTCTTTTCTGGCAGACCAAATCAAACTAGGGAAACTCTCGTGCGCAGCCACCACTACACTCTCCCGCCGTTCTGGAGACCTTCTGAGCGGCTTTGAGAAGTTTCCGGCCGGGTTTTTACTTTTGTTTTTTGTATTTTCTTCTTTGCAGGTTTATCGATATTCTTTCTTTCATTTCCTTTTTCATATTTATTTTATTTTTACATATCCATTGACATTTCTATAAATACATGTTCTTCAATTTCAGAATACATGTTAAACAATTTTTAGATACGTGCCAAAAGATATTTGAAACACTCTGAATGTTTTTTCGAATACATCCTATACAATTTTCAAATACCTAGTTAACATATTATAACACACGTCAAACTTCTTTTTTAAATATCATGAATATATTTGTAAATATGTAAACAATTTTCAAATGTCATGAACACTTTTATGTCACTCGGTGCGTTTGGTTTATTCAGTTTACTTGGTTCGGTTTATACAATTTTTCGGTTTGTACAGTATTAATACTTCGGTAAATACGGTATGAAATAAAAATGCGGTTCGGTTTCAGAATATACTAAATTATTTCGGTATGGTTTTGGTATATACCATAATAACCAAAGTTGACGCGAATTTGAAAATGACGTAATAACAATTTACAAATTTATGACTCAAAACACATACTATTTTACACAAATAATATATAAGTATATATGCATGAATGGATTCATCCCTTGATGGTTATGGACGTGCTTAGCATTTTTCTAAAAAGAAAAATCAGTATGTTACGAGAAAATGTATGTGCTTGGTAGTGAATTTGACTCATGTACAAGAAAAATGATGACTTGTATGGTCGTTCGCCTCAAGAAATACAAATTTATTTTTTACTTCAGTTTATTCGGTTATCCGTTCGGTTTGTCGGTATATACCCTAAAAACCAGAGTTCAAAACAGTATGAAAAGTTCATACCATACCAAAACCAAAAACCATAAAAACCGTAAAATTGGTTCGGTTCGGTTTATTTTCGGTATGGTTTTTCGGTTCGGTTTCAAAATGCACAGAGTGACTTTTATGAATGGTACAATATTTTTTAATACGTGAAAGAATTCTACATTTTATGAACTGTTTAGCAAACTCTCATGAACATATTTTTAAATGTCGTGAACAATTATCTGAAAAGTACTTTTTAAAAAAAATTACACGAACACATTTTATATTTTTGTGACCATTTTTTATATGGCATGAATGTATTTTTAAACAAGTGAATATTTTGTAAATGCCAGACATTTAAAAAATTGTATGAACATTCTTTGAAAATTGGGCAAACAAATCGTTACATTCCATAAACATTTCTGAAATGCTAGGTGAACAATTTTTAAAACTAAGAAAAAGGTCAACAAAGCACATACAAAAAGATAGGCACAACCAATAGGGCGCAATGTGCACACAAAGATATTGCACGCTGGGCTTCCCCTATCAACAGGGCGCTGAAGGCGAGCGTTCGCCTGTAGTCAACTTGCCAAATGACAATGCACTCGGGGATGAGAGGAGTCGCTTCGGGACCCTTCTCGAGAGCTATGGTAGAGAGGAGGAATCGGCGCAACTCCGTTTCTCAGGTTCTTCCGCCGCTGCCTCCCGGCGTTCCCCTCGCCTCCAGCTGCCCTGTTGGTGGCTGGAGGTTGGGGGAACATCAGATTCAGGTGGGGTGTGTATATAGGTGTAGGGTTTCGTCCCCTATTTAGGTCTTTGGCGCTGGAGTCTCGATGCAGCGGACAAGGGCGAGCTCTCGAATAAAGGTACCCCAGCTCTGGCTCCGGCTCGTTGGCATCGTGGTTGGTGCTGACGAGGGGGCGGTGGAGTATAGCCTTTTGGCGTGATGGTGGTTTGGTTCATCGGCTTCCCACGGTGATGTCTACTCCTCGAGCAGGGAGAAGGGTGGCTTGGTCTGTGGTCGATTGTGGCTTGTTGGAGAGGGATCCGGTCATCTCTTAGGAGGTGAGTGATACGTCTTCAACGTATCTATAATTTTTTTATTGTTTCATGATATTATATGATCAATATTCGATATTTTATATACATTTATATCATTATTTTTGCAGACTAAGGCATAGCCTAGTGGTCGGAAGGGGTTGATGCCTTCCCACCCACCCAGGGTCAAGGCATGTAACTTTCAATTTGGGTTTGTTGCATCAATTATACTGTAGGGGGTTCCCTTATAATCTTTCTGTCAAAAAAACTTTATATCATTTTCTGGGACCAACCTATTAACTTAGTGCCTAGTGCCAGTTGTTGTTTTTTTGCTTGTTTTTGACTTTGCAGAATATCAGTACCAAACGAAGTCTAAATGCCACGAAACTTTTTAAAGATTTTTTTCTGGCAATAAGAGACCCTGGAAGCCTCGGAAAGGAACGAGAAGACGAAGGAGTGGCCCACTAGGCACCAGGGCGCACCAGGGGCCTGGGGCATGCCCTGGTACATAGTGGGGCCCAAAAGCCTCCGTTTGACCTAACACCGTCTCTATAAATACTCTAAAACCAGGAAACCTACCAGGGAGTACATGAAATACTTTTTCCGCCATCATAAGTTCCAGAACCACGAGATCACATCTAGAGGCCTTTTCCGGCACTCTGCCAGAGGGGGATTCGATCACGAAGATGGCTTTTCATCATCCTTGCCGCCCTCCAATGACGCGTGAGTAGTTTACTGATACGTCTCCAACGTATCTATAATTTTTTATTGTTCCATGCTATTATATATTCTGTTTTGGATGTTTAATGGGCTTATTTGTACACTTTTATATTATTTTTGGGACTAACCTATTAACCGGAGGCCCAGCCCAAATTGTTGTTTTTTTTTGCCTATTTCAGTGTTTCGCAGAAAAAGAATATCAAACGGAGTCCAAATGGAATGAAACCTTCGGGAGCGTGATTTTTGGAACAAACGTGATCCAGAGGACTTAGAGTGGACGTCAAGCAACCAACGAGGCGGCCATGAGGCAGGGGTGCGCCTACCCCCTGGGCGCGCCGTCCACCCTCGTGGGCCCCTCATGGCTCCACCGACCTACTTCTTCCTCCTATATATACCTACGTACCTTGAAAACATCAGAGGGCACCATGAAAACCTAATTCCACTGCCGCAACCTTCTGTACCCGTGAGATCCCATGTTGGGTCCTTTTCCGGCGCTCCACCGGAGGGGGCATTGATCACGGAGGGCTTCTACATCAACACCATAGCCTCACCGATGATGTGTCAGTAGTTTACCTCAGACCTTCGGGTCCATAGTTATTAGCTAGATGGCTTCTTCTCTCCCTTTGGATCTCACTACAAAGTTCTCCTTGATTCTCTTGGAGATCTATTCGATGTAATCTTCTTTTGCGGTGTGTTTGTCGAGATCCGATGAATTGTGGGTTTATGATCAAGATTATCTATGAACAATATTTGAATCTTCTCTGAATTGTTTTATGTATGATTGGTTATCTTTACAAGTCTCTTCGAATTTTCAGTTTGGTTTGGACTACTAGATTGATCTTTCTTGCAATGGGAGAAGTGCTTAGCTTTGGGTTCAATCTTGCGGTGCTCGATCCCAGTGATAGTAGGGGAAACGACACGTATTGTATTGTTGCCATCGAGGATAAAAAGATGGAGTTTATATCATATTGCATGAATTTATCTCTCTACATCATGTCATCTTGCTTAAAGCGTTACTCCGTTCTTATGAACTTTACTTTCAATCTATATCATAAAAATACCAAAAATATTTATCTTATTATTATTATCTCTATCAGATCTTACTCTTGCAAGTGGCCGTGAAGGGATTGACAACCCCTTTATCGCGTTGGTTGCGAGATTCTTATTTGTTTGTGTAGGTACGTGATACGTCTCCAACGTATCTATAATTTTTGATTGTTCCATGCTATATTATATCCTGTTTTGGACATTATTGGGCTTTATTATACACTTTTATATTATTTTTGGGACTAACCTATTAACCGGAGGCCCTGCCCAGAATTGCTGTTTTTTTGCCTATTTCAGAGTTTCGTAGAAAAAGAATATCAAACGGAGTCCAAACGGAATGAAACCTTCGGGAACGTGATTTTCGGAACGAACATGATCCAGAGGACTTGGACCCTACGTCAAGAAAGCAACCAGGAGGGCACGCGGTAGGGGGGCACGCCTACCCCCCCCCCCAGGCGCACCCTCCATCCTCGTGGGGCCCACATTGCTCCGCTGGCGTACTTCTTCCTCCTATATATACCTACGTACCCCCAAACTACCAGATACGGAGCCAAAACCCTAATTCCACCGCTGTAACTTTCTGTACCCGTGAGATCCCATCTTGGGGCCTTTTCCGGAGATCCGCCAGAGGGGGAATCGATCACGGAGGGCTTCTACATCAACACCATAGCCTCTCCGATGAAGTGTGAGTAGTTTACTTCAGACTTTCGGGTCCATAGTTATTAGCTAGATGGCTTCTTCTCTCTTTTTGGATCTCAATACAAAGTTCTCCCCCTCTCTTATGGAGATCTATTCGATGTAATCTTCTTTTGCGGTGTGTTTGTTGAGACCGATGAATTGTGGGTTTATGATCAAGTTTATCTATGAACAATATTTGAATCTTCTCTGAATTCTTTTATGTATGATTGGTTATCTTTACAAGTCTCTTCGAATTATCAGTTTGGTTTGGCCTACTAGATTATCTTTCTTGCAATGGGAGAAGTGCTTCGCTTTGGGTTCAATCTTGCGGTGTCCTTTTGCAGTGACAGTAGGGGCAGCAAGGCACATATTGTATTGTTGCCATCAAGGATAACAAGATGGGGTTTATTTCATATTGCATGAGTTTATCCCTCTACATCATGTCATCTTGCTTAAAGTGTTACTCTGTTCTTTTGAACTTAATACTCTAGATGCATGCTGGATAGCGGTCGATGTGTGGAGTAATAGTAGTAGATGCAGGCATGAGTCGGTCTACTTGTCTCGGACGTGATGCCTATATACATGATCATACCTAGATATTCTCATAACTATGTCAATTCTGTCAATTTCTCAATAGTAATTTGTTTACCCACCGTAATACTTATGCTCCCGAGAGAAGCCACTAGTGAAACCTATGGTCCCCAGGTCTATTTTCCATCATTTTAATCTTCCGTCAACAAGCTATTTCCTTTTCCGTTTATTTTGATTTCTTTACTTTGCATCTTTATCATAAAAATACCAAAAATATTATCTTATCATATCTATCAGATCTCACTTTCGTAAGTGACCGTGAAGGGATTGACAACCCCTTTATTGCGTTGGTTGCGAGGATTTTAATTGTTTGTGTAGGTGCGAGGGACTCGTGCGTGGCCTCCTACTGGATTGATACCTTGGTTCTTAAAAACTGAGGGAAATACTTACGCTACTTTGCTGCATCACCCTTTTCTATTCAAGGGAAAACCAATGCAGTGCTCAAGAGGTAGCAAGAAGGATTTCTGGTGCCGTTGCTGGGGTGTCTACGCAAAAGTCAACATACCAAGTACCCATCACAAACCCTTATCTCCCACATTATATTTTTTTCCATTTTCCTCTCGTTTTCCTCTCCCCCACTTCACCCGTGATGTTTTATTCGCACTCTCTCTCCGTCCTCCTTCTCTTTTATCTATTTGCCTCTTTTTGCCCGTCTCTTGTTTGCTTGTGTGTTGGATTGCTTGCTTGTCACGATGGCTCAAGATAATACCAAATTTTGTGACTTTACTAATACCAACAACAATGATTTTATTAGCACTCCGATTGCTCCTCTTACCGATGCTGAATCTTGTGAAATTAATGCTACTTTGCTGAATCTTGTCATGAAAGATCTGTTTTCCGGCCTTCCTAGTGAAGATGTCGCTACCCATCTAGACAACTTTGTTGATTTGTGTGATATGCAAAAGAAGAAATATGTGGACAATGATATTGTTAAATTGAGGCTATTTCCTTTTTTGCTTAGAGATCGTGCTAAAGCTTGGTTTTCGTCTTTGCCTAAAAATAGTATTGATTCATGGAATAAGTGCAAAGATGCTTTTATCTCTAAGTATTTTCCTCCTGCTAAGATCATCTCTCTTAGAAACGATATCATGAATTTTAAGCAACTTGATCATGAACATGTTGCACAAGCTTGGGAGAGGATGAAATTAACGATACGTAATTTCCCTACACATGGTTTGAATTTATGGATGCTTATACAAAAAATTTATGTCAGATTGAATTTTGCTTCTAGAAATCTTTTAGATTCGGCCGCGGGAGGCACTTTTATGGAAATCACTTTAGGAGAAGCTACTAAACTCCTAGATAATATTATGGTTAATTATTCTCAATGGCGCACTGAAAGATCTACTAATAAGAAAGTGCATGCGATAGAAGAAATTAATGTTTTGAGTGGAAAGATGGATGAACTGATGAAATTATTTGCTAATAAAAGTGTTTCTTCTGATCCTAATGATATGCCTTTGTCTACTTTAATTGAGAATAATAATGAATCTATGGATGTGAATTTTGTTGGTAGGAATAATTTTGGTAACAACGCGTATAGAGGAAACTTTAATCCTAGGCCGTATCCTAGTAATTCCTCTAATAATTACGGTAATTCCTACAACAATTATTATGGAAATTTTAATAAGATACCCTCTGATTTTGAATCTAATATTAAAGAATTTATTACTTCGCAAAAGAATTTCAATGCTTTGATTGAAGACAAATTGCTTAAGATTGATGAGTTGGCTAGGAACGTTGATAGAATTTCTCTTGATATTGATTCTTTGAAACTTAGATCTATTCCACCTAATCATGATATCAATGAGTCTCTCAAAGCCATGAGAATTTCCATTGATGAGTGCAAAGAAAGAACCGCTAGGATGCGTGCTAAGAAAGATTGCTTTATAAAAGCGTGTTCTTCTAGTTTCCATGATAATAAAGATGAAGATCTATAGTTATTGATGTGTCCCCTATTAAATATTTGTTTTGCAATATGAAACTTGATAATTATGGGACTGAATATGATCCACCTTTACCTAGAAGACGTTCCAAAAAGTCGGAGTCTTTAGATCTTGATGCTAAAATTGTTAAAAGTGGGATTGAAGAAGTCAAAACTTTAAATATCAATGAACCCACTATTTTGGATCTCAAGGAATTTAATTATGATAATTGCTCTTTGGTAGATTGTATTTCCTTGTTGCAATCCATGCTAAATTCTCCTCATGCTTATAGTCAAAATAAAGCCTTTACCAAACATATCGTTGATGCTTTGATGCAATCTTTTGAAGAAAAACATGAGTTGGAAGTTTCTATCCTTAGAAAACATTATGATGAGTGGGAACCTACTATTAAAATTAAAACTAAAGATCATGAATGCTATGCTTTGTGTGACTTAGGTGCTAGTGTTTCCACGATTCTAAAGACTTTGTGTGATTTGCTAAGTTTCCGTGATTTTGATTATTACTCTTTAAACTTGCACCTTGCGGATTCAACTATTAAGAAACCTATGGGAAGAATTAATGATGTTCTTATTGTTGCAAATAGGAATTATGTGCCCATAGATTTTATTGTTCTTGACATAGATTTTAATCCTTCATGTCCTATTATTCTTGGTAGACCTTTCCTTAGAATGATTGGTGCAATTATTGATATGAAGGAAGGGAATATTAGATTCCAATTTCCATTAAGGAAAGGCATGGAACACTTTCCTAGAAATAAAATAAAATTACCATACGAATCTATTATGAGAGCTACTTATGGATTGCCTACCAAAGATGGCAATACCTAGATCTATCCTTGCTTTTATGCCTAGCTAGGGGCGTTAAACGATAGCGCTTGTTGGGAGGCAACCCAATTTTATTTTTATTCCTTGCTTTTTGCTCCTGTTTAGTAATAAATAATTTATCTAGCCTCTGTTTTGGTTGTGTTTTTTGTGTTCAATTAGTGTTTGTGCCAAGTAGAACCGTTGGGAAGACTTAGGGAAAGTCTTTTTAATCTTGCTGTAAAAAACAGAAACTTTAGCACTCACGATAATTGCTGCCATTTTTATTTGGAAAATGCTATTTAGTTAATTCTTTTTGCATATGATTAATAGATAAATTCCTCACGTACAGAAATTTATTTTAGAATTTTTGGGGTTCCAGAACTTGCGTTAGCTACAGATTACTACAGACTATTCTGTTTTTGACAGATTCTGTTTTTCGTGTGTTGTTTGCTTATTTTGATGAATCTATGTCTAGTAAAATAGTTTATAAACCATAGAGAAGTTGGAATACAGTAGGTTTAACACCAATATAAATAAAGAATGAGTTCAATACAGTACCTTTAAGTGGTGTTTTCTTTTTTTTGCTAACGGAGCTCACGAGATTTTCTACTTTAAGTTTTGTGTTGTGAAGTTTTCAAGTTTTGGGTGAAAGATTTGATGGATTATGGAACAAGGAGTGGCAAGAGCCTAACCTTGGGGATGCCCATGGCACCCCAAGATAATCTAAGGACACCTAAAATCCCAAGCTTGGGGATGCCCCGGAAGGCATCCCCTCTTTCGTCTGCTTCCATCGGTAACTTTACTTGGAGCTATATTTTTATTTACCACATGATATGTGTTTTGCTTGGAGCGTCTTGTATTATTTGAGTCTTTATTTGTTAGTTTTCCACAATCATCCTTGCTGTACACACCTTTTGAGAGAGACATACATGATTCGTAAATTGTTAGAATACTCTATGTGCTTCACTTATATCTTTTGAGTTATATAGTTTTTGCTCTAGTGCTTCACTTATATCTTTTAGGGGATGGTGGTGGATTTGTTTTATAGAAACTATTGTTCTCTCATGCTTCACTTAGATTATTTTGAGAGTCCTACAAAACATTATGGTAATTTGCTTAAATGATGTTAGGCATTCAAGATTAATTTTTTTTCTTATGAGTGTGTTGAATACTATGAGAAGTTTGATACTTGATAATTGTTTTGAGATATGGAGATGGTGATATTAGAGTCGTGCTAGTTGAGTAGTTGTGAATTTGAGAAATGCTTGTGTTGAAGTTTGTGATTCCCGTAGCATGCACGTATGGTGAACCGTTATGTGATGAAGTCGGAGCATGATTTATTTATTGATTGCCTTCCTTATGAGTGGCAGTCGGGGACGAGTTATGGTCTTTTCCTACCAATCTATCCCCCTAGGAGCATGCGCGTAGTACTTTGTTTCGATAACCAATAGATTTTTGCAATAAGTATGTGAGTTCTCTATGACTAATGTTGAGTCCATGGATTATACGCACTCTCACCCTTCCACCATTGCTAGCCTCTCTAATACCGCACACCTTTCGCCGGTATCATACACCGACCATATACCTTCCTCAAAACAGCCACCATACCTACCTATCATGGCATTTCCATAGCCATTCCGAGATATATTGTCATGCAACTTTCCACCGTTCCGTTTACTATGACACGCTCCATCATTGTCATATTGCTTTGCATGATCATGTAGTTGACATTTTAGTTGTGGCAAAGCCACCGTTCATAATTCTTGCGTACAAGTCACTCATGCTTCATTGCTATCCCGGTATACCACCGGAGGCATTCATATAGAGTCATACTTTGTTCTAGTATCGAGTTGTAATCATTGAGTTGTAAATAAATAGAAGTGTGATGATCATCATTCATAGAGTATTGCCCCCCCCCAAAAAAGACAAAGGCAAAAAAAAGAAGGCCCAAAAAATATATATAAAAAGGGATAATACTAATATCCTTTTTCCACACTTGTGCTTCAAAGTAGCACCATGATCTTCATGATAGAGAGTCTCCTATGTTATCACTTTCATATACTAGTGGGAATTTTTCATTATAGAACTTGGCTTGTATATTCCAATAATGGGCTTCCTCAAAGTGCCCTAGGTCTTCGTGAGCAAGCGAGTTGGATGCACAGCCACTTAGTTCTTTTTGTTGAGCTTTCATATACTTATATCTCTAGTGCATCCGTTGCATGGCAATCCCTACTCACTCACATTGATATCTATTAATGGGCATCTCCATAGCCCGTTGATACGCCTAGTTGATGTGAGACTATCTTCTCCCTTTTTGTCTTCTCCACAACCACCATTCTATTCCACATATAATGCTATGTCCATGGCTCACGCTCACGTATTGCGTGAAGATTGAAAAAGTTTGAGAACACCAAAAGTATGAAACAATTGCTTGGCTTGTCATCGGGGTTGTGCATGATTTAAATACTTTGTGTGGTGAAGATGGAGCATAGCTAGACTATATGATTTTGCAGGGATAAGTTTCTTTGGCCATGTTATTTTGAAGAGACATAATTGCTTAGTTAGTATGCTTGAAGTATTATTATTTCTATGTCAATATTGAAATTTTGTCTTGAATCTTTCGGGTCTGAATATTCATACCACAATTAAGAGAATTACACTAAAATTGTTCCAAGTAGCATTCCACATCAAAAATTCTGTTTTTATCATTTACCTACTCGAGGACGAGCAGGAATTAAGCTTGGGGATGCTTGATACGTCTCCAACATATCTATAATTTTTGGGCTTTATTATATCCTGTTTTGGACGTTATTGGGCTTTATTATACACTTTTATATTATTTTTGGTACTAACCTATTAACCGGAGGCCCAACCCACAATTGCTATTTTTTGTCTATTTCAGAGTTTCGCAGAAAAAGAATATCAAACGGAGTCCAAACAGAATGAAACCTTCGGGAACGTGATTTTCGGAACGAACATGATCCAGAGGACTTGGACCCTACATCAAGAAAGCAACCAGGAGGGCACGAGGTAGGGGGTGATGAAGCTATGAACCTAGGGTAGGGTCATGGACCTGTCCTAACTGCCCTACCCAAGGACATCTCTAGAAGAAATCACCTTTCAATCGACTTGAAGGTGTCCCACTCGACAGACTCGAAGACACTCGACCAAGAAGCAATCACTCGACCAAGACCCAACCACTCGATAGCCAGGAGACCTAAAGGCGCCCCGCACGCTAACGGTCGGTCATTAAGTACCTTTTATGGTCATCATAGCACTTTATTACTAGCGTTACCAGAAACGCCCTGCCTTAATGTACATTGAACCCTTTGTAACGTGGGCTGGCCGGGGTCCTGGCGCACTCTATATAAGCCACCCCCTCCTCCGAGACAAGGGTTCACACCTCTGTAACTCATACACACATAATCCAGTCGACCGCCTCTGGGCTCCGAGACGTAGGGCTTTTACTTCCTCCGAGAAGGGCCTGAACTCGTAAACCTTGCGTCCTTATAACCTCTCCATAGCTAAGACCTCACCTCTCCATACTTACCCCCCTACATTACTGTCAGAGTTAGAACCACGACAGTTGGCGCCCACCGTGGGGCAGGTGTTTTAGCGTTTTGTTGGAGGAGTTGCGATCTTTTCCGACCCGAATCATCATGGTTTTCGACGGAGTTTTGGTGGAGGGCCGCGAGATCCGTCTCGGCGCGCTCACGTTCATCGCCGACGACTCCGCTTGGCTTCAGGAGGCTTCGCTCGACGTGGACGCACTCCCTGTCCGCGGGGCAACGCACTTTAGCGCATGCGTCCGCGGCGTTCTCCTGCGGCAACCGTCGACCCCCTACCGGTCGGCTCCCGTGTTGTCCTTCCTCCCCGTTTCCCGCCGGTGCAAGCGCTCTGGTCGGTCGAGACTTCAACGGTGGGTGAGACACGCGGTGGCCCGTCAGTCGGCCACCCTCAAGTCGCGGCGATTGAGCCCGACGAATCCCTCTACGGCCTGTTCGACTGGCTCCGAAGAGACTGCATCCAAGTGCGACAGTAGCGATCCGGCGGCGGAGGTTCTGATGGTCGACGGACCGCCCAGTCCCCCCGGTTTTACCCGCACCGACGGAGGCGCAGGAGGTGGCGACCTGTCACGTCCCCATGAGGAGTATCTTCCCGAGCCTCTCACGTCGCTGCAGAGAGAAGAACTTCGCCGCTGGAACATGGATGCGCTGCACACTCCTATCGTTGGAGAAACCCCCGAGGCTCGCGCCTTGGAGGACGCGCGCCTGGCAAACTTGGCTGAGCGCACTCGACTGGAGAACCTCCAGCGAGCACTCGACGAGCGTGCGCGACAACGGGTTCCCGAATCCAGTCGACGTCAGCTCTTCCCGCCCCCGCAGGTATATCGGACCCTGATTCAGAATTTAGCAGCTGCGACCCGTATAGTGGAGTTGATTCAGCCTTCCCAGTCGGAGGCTGGCAGAGGCTTGCTGCATATCAGAGCGTTACTCCGGGCAGCAGGAGATCGGAATTCCGCTGTTTCTCAGTCGTGGAACAGAATCCACAGCAGATCCGTTGCCGCGGACACAGTCCAGTCGGCTCGCAGCCCGAGATCGCCCCCGAGGCATGAGGGACGCGGAGACCGGCGCGACCAGTATGGAAACCATGAGCAGTATGATCACCGAGTCGATCGTGACGGTCGACGTCAAGTGCCCATGCCTCCCCCGAGGAGCGGGTCGTATGTGCCTCGCCGGTAGGATGACAGGCGCCCCATAGTGGTGGGCGAAGGATTCCAGTCGACCCCAGAGGGCCAGGCTTTGACGCGAGATCCATCCTCGTCCAGGGTCTGGTCGACAGGAATAGAGCTCACCGAGAAGGCCATGACAGAGATGCGCCTGCCAGCAGCAGAGTACATGTTTCGGGACCAGAGTGCTTTAGTAGAGCCATCAGGGCTGCTGTGATCCCTCCCAATTTCAGGTTGGCGACTGGAGTCAGTAAGTTCACTGGCGAGTCCAAGCCTGATACTTGGCTTGAGGACTACCGAGTGGCCGTCCAGATTGGCGGCGGCAATGATGAAGTGGCCATGAAGCATCTGCCTCTCATGTTGGAGGGCTCGGCCAGAGCGTGGCTAAACTAGTTAGCGCCTAGCAGCATTTACACTTGGGAAGATCTCTCCCGAGTGTTCGTCACCACATTTGAGGGCACATGCAAGCGACCAGCAGGACTGACGGAACTGCGGTCTTGTGTGCAGAAGCCGAATGAAACTTTGAGGGATTACATCCAGAGATGGATCACGTTACATCACTCGGTGGAAAATGTGCCTGACCACCAAGCAGTTTGTGCCTTCAAGGAAGGCGTCAAGTACAGAGAGCTAAATTTGAAATTCGGTCGAACCGGAGACATGTCCCTGAATCGGATGATGGAGATTGCCACCAAGTACGCTAATGGTGAAGACAAGGATCGACTTAGAAGTGGCAAGCTCAAGTCAGTTGCCCAAGAAACCGGAGGCAATTCCAATCGGAAGCAGAAGCGGAAGGCCGAGCCAGTGGCTCCCGAGGAAGCTTTAGCTTTGGCCCAAGGAAAGTCTAAAGGGAAACCTAAAGGTCCTTGGAACCCCAAAAAGGTTAAAGACCAGGAGGGAAATGATGTGTTGGACTTACCGTGTCTCGTCCACACGAAGAAAGATGAAGAGGGTAATTTTATTTACCCGAAACATACCACTCGGCAGTGTCGACTTTTGATCCAGCAGTTCCAGGGCAAGCAACCCAAGGGTAAGGAAAAGGAGTCAGACAAGGTCGAGGACAAAGAAGACAGTGATGACGGATACCCTCAAGTCAATTCCACCCTGATGATTTTTGCTGATGTTGAGAGCAAAAGTCGACTGAAAGTTATTAACCGAGAGGTGAATATGGTCGCTCAGGCGACACCTAGTTACCTGAAATGGTCTCAGACTGCCATAACATTCGACCAGTCCGACCACCCAACGCACATCGCCACCCCTGGGAGGCAAGCTTTGGTGGTCGACCCAGTTGTTGAAGGCACTCGACTGACCAAAGTCCTGATGGATGGTGGCAGTGGTTTGAACATATTATACGCTGAGACGTTGAAGGGGATGGGCATTCCGATGTCCAGACTCAGTGCCAGCAACATGAGTTTCCATGGAGTCATTCCTGGGAAGAAGGCTGAATCTCTCGGCCAGATTGCTCTTGATGTGGTTTTCGGTGATTCCAAGAATTACCGCAAAGAAAAGTTGACATTTCAAGTTGTAGACTTCCAGAGTGCCTATCACGCTATTTTGGGCAGGCCGGCTTATGCGCGCTTCATGGCCCGACCATGTTACGTGTATCTCAAATTGAAGATGCCTGGCCCCAAAGGTGTGATCACCATTACGGGCAATCAGAAGAAAGCGGAAGAATGTTTTCAGAAGGGTTCAAAGATCGCCGACGCACAGATGGCAGTGGTGGAGTTGCAGGAATACCAGAAGACTGCAGACTCGAGTGATCTGTTGCGAGCCAAGAAGCCCGCTACAGAGTCAGCTTTCTAGTCGACTGGCGACACGAAGACAGCTCACATCCACCCGACCGACCCCATCGCCGTCCCGACTCATATCTCGACAACACTCGACTCCAAATAGGAAGAAGCGCTCGTCCAGTTCCTCCGTGAGAACTGGGACATCTTTGCATGGAAGCCTTCCGACATGCCTGGTGTTCCCGCGGAGCTGGCTGAGCATCGCCTGAGAGTCGACTCAAAAGTAAAACTTGTCAAGGAACATCTTCGACGGTCTGCCATCCAAAAGAGAAAAGCTATTGGCGAAGAGGTGGCTCGGCTCTTAGCAGCAGAGTTCATCCGAGAGATCTATCACTCCGAGTGGCTCGCCAACGTTGTCATGGTCCCCAAGAAGGACAAGTCACTTCGCATGTGCATTGACTTTGAACATATCAATCGGGCCTGCCCGAAAGATCATTTTCCTCTCCCCCGCATCGACCAGATAGTCGACTTGACGACGGGATGTGAGCGACTGTCTTTCTTAGACGCCTATTCCGGGAACCATCAGATCCGTCTGTATGGACCTGGCGAGATCAAGATAGCTTTCATCACTCCATTCGGGTGCTTCTGTTATGTTACCCTGCCGTTCGGCCTCAAGAATGCCGGAGCCACATTCATGAGGATGATTCAGAAGTGTTTACTCACTCAAATCAGTCGGAACGTGGAAGCATGCATGGATGATATTGTGGTCAAGTCACCGAAGGGTTCCAACCTGCTGACTGACCTTGCTGAAACCTTTGCCAACCTCAGGAGGTATGATATCAAGATTAATCCAGCAAAGTGTACATTCGGAGTCCCTGGCGGAAAGTTACTCGGTTTTCTCGTTTCCGAACAAGGAATCGACGCCAATCCAGAAAAAGTTGGCACTATACTCCGAATGAAAAGCCCTGTGCGAGTGCACGACGTCCAGAAGCTTACTGGTTGTTTGGCCGCCCTAAGTCGATTCATATCTCGTCTCGGTGAAAAGGCATTACCTCTTTACCGATTGATGAAGAAGTCTGACAAGTTCGAGTGGACTCCTGAAGCTGATGCAGCGTTTGCAGAGCTCAAAGCTCTGCTCTCCACCCAGCCGGTGCTTGCTGCCCCAATCAGCAAAGAGCCTTTGCTGCTTTACATTGCAGCCACAGGACAAGTCGTCAGTACGGTACTTACGGTCGAAGAAGAAGGGAAAACCTTCAAAGTTCAGCGCCTAGTATATTATATTTCTGAAGTCTTGACCCCATCGAAGCAAAGATATCCTCACTATCAGAAGCTCGTATATGGGATTTATATGACCACCAAGAAAGTTGCTCACTACTTCTCTGATCATTCCATTACAGTCATCAGCGACGCTCCATTATCGGAGATCCTGCATAACAGGGATGCAACTGGTCGAGTGGAAAAATGGGCGATTGAACTCCTTCCCCTTGATATCAAGTTTGAGGCAAAGAAAGCTATCAAATCCCAAGCAATCGCAGATTTCGTCGCCGAGTGGATTGAACAGCAGCTGCCGACTCAGATTCACTCGGAGCATTGGACTATGTTTTTCGACGGCTCCAAGATGCTGAGTAGTTCCGGTGCCGGAGTGGTGTTGGTCTCCCCCAGAGGAGATAAACTCAGATATGTTCTTCAAATCCATTATGATTCCTCCAATAACGAAGCAGAATATGAAGCACTTCTATATGGGTTGCGCATGGCCATCTCACTCGGCGTCCGTCGCCTCATGGTCTATGGCGACTCAGATTGTTGGTTAATCAGGTGATGAAGGAATGGGATGTCAGAAGTCCAGCCATGACTGGTTATTGCAATGCAATGAGAAAGCTGGAGAAGAAATTCGAGGGGTTAGAGCTTAATCACATACCCCGACTGAAAAATCAAGCAGCTGATGATTTGGCAAAAATAGGTTCCAAAAGAGAAGCCATTCCCAGCAATGTGTTTCTGGAACACATCCACACACCATCAGTCCAGGAGGATCCCTTCACGGAAGAGGCCCCGCAGCCAAAAAGCGCCACAGATCCGACTGAAGTTGAAGTTCCAGCTGTGGTCGATCTGATAATGGAAGTGCTGGTTATCAATCCCGTCTGGACAGAACTGTACATCACGTACATCCTAAGGAAAGAACTCCCAGAAGACGAGGAAGAGGCTCGACAGATCGTCCGCCGATCCAAGGCCTTTACAGTCATAAAGGGACAGTTATATAGGGAAAGCGCGACTGGGGTCGGCCGGAAGTGTATCACACGAGAAGAAGGTCTGATGATCCTTAATGATATCCACTCGGGGACCTGTGGTCATCATGCGTCCTCTCGGACCATTGTGGCTAAAGCATACCGAGCGGGGTTCTACTGGCCAAGGGCCAGTGAGATGGCTAAAGAGATAGTCGACAAGTGTGAAGGGTGTCAGTATTACTCCAATATGCCGCACAAGCCCGCGTCAGCCTTGAAAACCATTCCACTCGTCTGGCCCTTCGCTGTTTGGGGGCTAGACATGGTTGGGCCATTGAGAACAGGCAGGAGCAGCTTCACTCATGTGCTGGTAGCAGTCGACAAGTTCACCAAATGGATTGAAGCCAAGCCTATCAAGAATCTCGATGCTTGCACCGCTATCAGTTTCATCAGAGAGTTGATATTCAGATATGGAGTTCCGCACAGTATCATAACAGACAATGGGTCAAACTTCGATTCCGACGAGTTCAGGGCCTTTTGCGCCTCTCAGGGCACTCGGATCGACTATGCTTCGGTTGCTCACCCCCAGTCGAATGGACAAGCAGAAAGGGCAAATGGCCTAATTCTCAAAGGACTGAAACCCCGATTGATGCGCGATCTCAAGCATGTAGCAGGTGCATGGGTCGACGAACTCCCATCAGTCCTCTGGGGATTAAGGACAACCCCAAATCGATCGACCGGAAGAACCCCATTCTTTCTGGTCTACGGAGCCGAGGCAGTCTTACCAAGTGACCTGCTTCACAACGCTCCCAGAGTCGAGCTCTACTCAGAAGATGAAGCAGAACAAGCCCGACAGGACGCAGTCGACCTCCTAGAAGAAGAAAGAGAAATGGCCTTGATCCGATCGACCATCTATCAGCAAGACTTGCGTCGATTCCATGCTAGAAACGTGAAGAACAGAGCCTTCCAAGAAGGAGACTTAGTCCTTCGAGTGGATCAGCAGAAACCACACAAGCTTGCTCCTACTTGGGAAGGCCCCTTCATAGTCACCAGAGTCCTCCACAATGGAGCATACCACCTCTACAATGTCGATCGCCATATTGATGAGCCACGAGCCTGGAATGCGGAGCTGCTCCGCCCCTTTTATACTTGAATTCTCACTCGGACGAGATGTAATAAGGAAAACTCATGTAGTTTATTTATCAAAGACAAGAGCGTTATAATTTTCCCAGTGATTATTATTGTTTTTGTTTGCATAAGAAATCCCCCAGTGGGTGTCTTAGCTGCGAATCCGCTTCGCCTAAGTTTGAAAAATCCTACCAAGTGGAGAGCAACCCTCCCACTCGGGTGCTTAGCTGCAGTCCAGTACTCGCCTCAGTTCTCCCACTCAGAGACTTAGCTGCAGTCAGGAACTCGCCTAAGTTTGAAAAATCCTACCGAGTGGAGAGCAATCCTCCCACTCGGGGGCTTAGCTGTAGTCCAGTACTCGCCTAAGTTCTCCCACTCAGAGACTTAGCTGCAGTCAGGCACTCGCCTAAGTTTGAAAAATCCTATCGAGTGGAGAGAAATCCTCCCACTCGGGGGCTTAGCTGCAGTCCAGTACTTGCCTAAGTTCTCCCACTCAGAGACTTAGCTGCAGTCAGGTACTCGCCTAAGTTTGAAAAATCCTACCGAGTGGAGAGCAACCCTCCCACTCGGGGGCTTAGCTGCAGTCCAGTACTCGCCTAAGTTCTCCCACTCAGAGACTTAGCTGCAGTCAGGCACTCGCCTAAGTTTGAAAAATCCTACCGAGTGGAGAGCAACCCTCCCACTCGGGGGCTTAGCTGCAGTCCAGTACTCGCCTAAGTTCTCCCACTCAGAAACTTAGCTGCAGTCAGGCACTCGCCTAAGTTTGAAAAATCCTACCGAGTGGAGAGCAACCCTCCCACTCGGGGGCTTAGCTGCAGTCCAGTGCTCGCCTAAGTTCTCCCACCTAGAGACTTAGCTGCAGTCAGGCACTCGCCTAAGTTTGAAAAAACCCTACCGAGTGGAGAGCAACCCTCCCACTCGGGGGCTTAGCTGCAGTCCAGTACTCGCCTAAGTTCTCCCACCTAGAGACTTAGCTGCAGTCAGGCACTCACCTAAGTTTGAAAAAACCCTACCGAGTGGAGAGCAATCCTCCCACTCGGGGGCTTAGCTGCAGTCCAGTACTCGCCTAGGTTCTCCCAAACACATCTCAATCCTCAAGGACGACGAGGAGCAGGTCGACTGCCACCTTCTCCTGGAGAGCTTCGCCACAAATACAATGCGCGATTCATCCCGCTCTACAGTAATGAAGTATAGGTCGACTGCCCCTCCCCCTCTCCTGGAGAGCTTCGCCACAAATACAACGCGCGCTCCGTCCCACTCTGCAGTAACAGGGTGTGGGTCGACCGCCGCCCGCCCCTGGGGAGCTTCGCCACAAATACAAGGCATGGGTCAACTACTTCCCCCTCCTTCGGAGCTGTGCTGCGAATACAGAAAGTTGTCTCGAATAAAGATTGGGTTCACTCAGTAGGAGATTCATAAAGATATTCAACGGTAAACCAAGTTCAGATAAAATCCTAAAGGTTCTGGATCATAGATCGAGGTACTCGGGCATGTGGCCCGAAAAAGTTTAACGGTTACAAAAACCACTCGGCATTCCGAGGCAAATTTAAGGTGGGACGTAAGAGTTTGTTCACTCCACGGGAGGAGGGCTGGCAGGCTCGACGAACTCATCCAGGTCGACGCTGTCGGCTATCCGAGTGGCTGTAGCGATGAAAGTCTCCATAAAGGTTCAGAAGTCATGCTTCTGGGTGTTGGCGACCTTGATTGCTGCCAGCTTGTCTTGTCGCACCTCCTTGTAGTGGACACGAACCAAGGACAGAGCCACATCAATGCCACACCGAGCAGAAGACTTCTTCCACTCCTGCACTCGGTCAGGGATTCCGTTAAGTCGAGTCATCAGAGACTCGAGATCGTTTTGGAGCGTAGCCTCTGGCCAAAGTGCCGGGTCGATCCGTGACATGGCGACCTTCAGTCGAGCCAAGTAGTCCACGACACCGTCAATGCGAGATTCCAGTCGGAGCAAGTTCATGGCAGCTTCATCTTTCATGGGAGAGTTGATTGGATCCAAACCTGGTTCGATCCGTCCAGTCTCCTCTTCAAAGTTCTGGCAAAACTCTGCATTCACGATCCAAGGATAAGTCAGTTTTCATACACTGAGTCGACACAAAAAAATCAGTCGGAACTAAATGTGCACCTTCAAGCTTGATATGCAACTTCTTGGCAAGGCTCCTCAGGTAGCTCTCCAGATCGTCCCTCCTACGAGCGATGCCTTCCATCTTTTCGGTCAGGTTGAGGTTCTCCTTCTTCCAACGTGTGCACTCCCTATTGGCTTCATTCAGAGCATTCGTCAGCCTGGTATTCTCTTCTTCCAACTGGCCGACTGAAGCCAGCTTCTGTTCGGCCAGAGCGGTCCTGTCGTCAGCCTCCTTCTGGGCAGCAGACAAATCCTAATCCTTTTTCGCCAAAGCCTCTCTCAATTTTTCTGCAAAGAAATGATGATTGATTCAGAAATAGCAGAAGGGTGATCAGGCCTAAAACTGACCAGTCGACAGACTTGTCTTACCGGCGGCGCCGTCTCTGACCGTCTGCAGTTCTGTCCTGGCCGGCTCCAAGTCAAGTTTCAGTTGAATTTGCTGACTTTCCAAATCAGCGAAGCGAGCTCCAAGATCACAAGATTTCTAAAATCAAAGGGGAGAAATTATTCCACAGCAAAAAAGACAAATACTAAGACTATAGTCGACTGCCCGCAGTCCACCATAGTCTCGGGGACTACACCCAGTGGGTGCACTTTGCGTGCCCCCACCGGTTCTGACTCCACTCGACCGGCCCGCCGGAGTCGAGTTCAAAAAAAAGAGACAAAGTAGAACTCAGACCACAGTCGACTGCCAGCAGTCGATCGCGGTCTCGGGGACTACACCCAGTGGGTGCACTTTGCGTGCCCCCACCGGTTCTGACTCCACTCGACCGGATCGAGCGGAAGAAACAAACTACCAGTTCGGTTTTACTCGACAAAATACAAAGACTACGGTCGACTGCCAGCAGTCCGTCCAAAAAATTCAATCGACACACCCAGTGGGTGTACAGATGAAAAGATTTCCGGAGAGAATCTTCAGATAGCATATCCTAACAGAACAAGCGGCAACCAACTAACCTGAACATTGCTCTGGAGAGCCGAGCTGGCATCATAGGCGGCTTGGCTAGCGTCCCGCACCGTCTTCATCTTCTCCATCATAATGCCCACCTGGTGTATGGCTTCCCTAGCAGCATTCACCTCGTCCTCCGGGACATGGTGAGTTGCGAAAAGTGAAGGCGGGTCGATAGGGGCCTGAGCAGTCCAAGAAGAAGGCAAGGCACTCGACAGGGGCTCCGCGAAGGTAACAGAATCCCGATTGACGTCACTAGTGTCCTGAACGACTGGTTCCGCCCTCGGCGTCGACTGCAGCGCCTCACTTACAGGAGCTCGCCTACTCTTCCTCGTCAAAGACCTCTCGGTCTCTTCATCATCATCAAGGAGGTCAATAATGTTGGGAGCTGTACCAAGTTCAAATCGCCAAAATCATGTCACCCAATGATGCACGATGCAGTTGAATCGACCAAAGAAAGATAGTATGGCAGAAATCATACCCGGATTAGAAGTGACCGCATCCTCCATCACCTCATCATCATCCCTGTAAGCTGAGGTCCCGGAAGTGGCAGCGCTAACAATTCCAAAGCTCGTCCAGTTAAAACAAGAAAAATAAACAGCGCAGAGCGTCGAGTGAATACAAGGAGAAACACTCACGCGGAGGCGACAGGGATATCGATCTTGATCTTCGGCATCGCCTTCCGAGTCTTCGGTTCTGCAACTTTGGGGTGCTTTGGCGCCTTCTCGGTCGTGGTTGGTGAAGAGATCCGAGGACGCTTCGAAGACTGACCAGCCTGAGCAGTCGCCTTGTCGCGGGCGCTCGGCCGATCCTGGTCAAGCTTGGATCGCCTCTCTATGCGAGGAGGTGGCTCGACTTCTTTCTCATCACTCGAGTCATCGCTTCCTCCATCCCCTTCACCATCGGAAGTCCACTCGCCACTTTCACCACCACTCGCCTCGCCTTCCAGAGCTTGCTCTTGCTCCCCGTTGGGCATCGAATACATTTCAATAATGGCCTGAAAGAAAGCAGGGAGAACAAAGTCAGTCGACGCAATACAGACAGCTGCACGAGTGAATTCAGATTACAAGCAAAAACTCAGAATCAGACCTGCTCTGGTACATGCGACTGGTCGAATGGGGGAACTCTCCTGGCTCCTCTGGGGTTGTCCTTGTTCCCGGTAATGCTCGACAGCCACTTCTCCAGCGTGTCATCATCGACCTCCTCCGGGTGGATCCGAGTGGAGTCTTCTAGACCCGAATACATCCACATCGGGTGGTCTCGGGCTTGGAGAGGCTGGATGCGCCGCTGAAGGAAGACCTCCAAGAGATCCATACCAGTGACCCCATCACGAATGAGCTGGACCACTCGGTTGACCAACACCTTCACGTGCGCCTTCTCCTCCGGGAGCACCTTCAAAGGGGAGGGTTTTTCCACTCGGTCCATGGTAAAGGGAGGGAGGCCAGTCAATTGCCCTGGCGTCGACTGGTCTTTGCAGTAGAACCAGGTCGACTGCCATCCGCGAACTGAATCGGGAAGAATCACGGCTGGAAAGGAGCTTTTTCCCCTTGTCTGGATGCCAAGACCCCCACACATCTGGATCACTTGGGTCCTCTCGTCACTCGGATTAGCCTTTTTCACTATCTGGGAGCGACAAGTGAAAATATGCTTGAAAAGACCCCAGTGAGGTCGACAACCCAAGAAGTTCTCACACAAGGAAATGAACGTGGCAAGATAAACGATTGAGTTGGGGGTAAAATGATGGAGTTGAGCCCCAAAGAAGTTTAGAAACCCTCGGAAGAAAGGATGAGGAGGCAAGGAAAACCCATGGTCGACGTGGGTGGCAAGAAGAACGCGCTCACCCTCCCGGGGTTGCGGCTCGGATTCCTTCCCCGGAAGCCGCGCCGAGTCGTAGGGGATCAGCCCTCCCTCGGCCAGGTCGTCGAGGTCTTCTTGGGGGATCCTCGAGTGGATCCAGTCGCCCTGGATCCAACCCTTCGGCAGACCAGTCCGCGAGGAAGATCCGCCCCGGCTCGTCGCCTTCCCCTTCGATTTTGCCGTCGCCTTCTTCGCCCGCTCCAGAGCCGCTGTCTTCTCCTTCACCATTGTCGCCGATGAGACACGTGCGGTGCGGTGGCGCTGGGGCGAGAGCGAGTGCAGCAGAGAGGCGTGAGGAGGAGGAGAAGTAATGGGGCGCACTGTTCGGGGGACTCCGGTCCAACGCCTTATATGAGGCCGCTTCCGAGTGGCTGACTGGTAGGCCCAGACGGCTCCGTCAAATCCCGTAACAACCGCGCGAGCGATACATGGCGAAAAAGGTGGCGCGGAGATCGAGGCGATTCCACTCTATCCCATCCGATTACTGCGGCCTCCCCGTCCCACGCGCTTCCCAAAATTCGGATCCCACTAAATCCGCGGGCAGCAAACAAACTTGTCAGACTAAAAGATCCCCTCCGCACCGTCACTCGGAGCCTTACAGGTAAAGAAACTCACTCGACGAAGAACTAAGAATGGATCAAGGCGACTGAAAAGGAAGTTGCTGTCATCACTCGGGTCCGTTGATCCGAAGCAAGATATGCTCACGGCATGAAAAACGAGTTGGAGAGGTCCTCAACTCCTTTCCCACTCAAACCTCGATCCATTCAGGGGCTAATGATGAAGCTATGAACCTAGGGTAGGGTCATGGACCTGTCCTAACTGCCCTACCCAAGGACATCTCTAGAAGAAATCACCTTTCAATCGACTTGAAGGTGTCCCACTCGACAGACTCGAAGACACTCGACCAAGAAGAAATCACTCGACCAAGACCCAACCACTCGACGGCCAGGAGACCTAAAGGCGCCCCGCACGCTAACGGTCGGTCATTAAGTAGCTTTTATGGTCATCATAGCACTTTATTACTAGCGTTACCAGAAACACCCTGCCTTAATGTACATTGAACCCTTTGTAACGTGGGCTGGCCGGGGTCCTGGCACACTCTATATAAGCCACCCCCTCCTCCGAGACAAGGGTTCGCACCTCTGTAACTCATACACACATAATCCAGTCGACCGCCTCCGGGCTCCGAGACGTAGGGCTTTTACTTCCTCCGAGAAGGTCCTGAACTCGTAAACCTTGCGTCCTTACAACCTCTCCATAGCTAAGACCTCACCTCTCCATACTTACCCCCCTACATTACTGTCAGAGTTAGAACCACGACAGGGGGCGCGCCTACCACCCCCAGGCGCGCCCTCCACCCTCGTGGGGCCCATGTTGCTCCACCGACGTACTTCTTCCTCCTATATATACCTACATACCCCCAAACTACCAGATACGGAGCCAAAACCCTAATTCCACCGCCGTAACTTTCTATACCCGTGAGATCCCATCTTGGGGCCATTTTTGGAGCTCCGCCGGAGGAGGCATCGATCACGGAGGGCTTCTACATCAACACCATAGCCTCTCCGATGATGTGTGAGTAGTTTACTTCAGACCTTCGGGTCCATAGTTATTAGCTAGATCGCTTCTTCTCTCTTTTTGGATCTCAATACAAAGTTCTCCCCCTCTCTTGTGGAGATCTATTCGATGTAATCTTCTTTTGCGGTGTGTTTGTTGAGACTGATGAATTATGGGTTTATGATCAAGTTTATCTATGAACAATATTTGAATCTTCTCTGAATTGTTTTATGTATGATTGGTTATCTTTGCAACTCTCTTCGAATTTTTAGTTTGGTTTGGCCTACTAGATTGGTTTTCCTTGCAATGGGAGAAGTGCTTAGCTTTGGGTTCAATCTTGCGGTGCTCGATCCCAGTGACAGTAGGGGCAGCAAGGCACGTATTGTATTGTTGCCATCGAGGATAACAAGATGGGGTTTATATCATATTGCATGAGTTTATCCCTCTACACCATGTCATCTTGCTTAAAGTGTTACTCCATTCTTATGAACTTAATACTCTAGATGCATGCTGGATAGCGGTCGATGTGTGGAGTAATAGTAGTAGATGCAGGCAGGAGTCGGTCTACTTGTCATGGACGTGATGCCTATATACATGATCATACCTAGATATTCTCATAATTATTCGCTTTTCTATCAATTGCTCGACAGTAATTTGTTCACCCACCGTAATACTTATGCTATATTGAGAGAAGCCACTAGTGAAACCTATGGCCCCCGGGTCTATTCTCCATCATATAAGTTTCCAATCTATTTTATTTTGCAATCTTTACTTTCAATCTATATCATAAAAATACCAAAAATATTTATCTTATTATTGTTATCTCTACCAGTACCCACTCTTGCAAGTGACCATGAAGGGATTGACAACCCCTTTATCGGGTTGCTTGCGAGGTTCTTATTTGTTTGTGTAGGTACGAGGTGACTCACGCGTGGTCTCCTACTAGATTGATACCTTGGTTCTCAAAAATTGAGGGAAATACTTACGCTGCTTTGCAGCATCACCCTTTCCTCTTCAAGGGAAAACCAACGCATGCTCAAGAGGTAGCATTTACCACAGACCTATGGGTCCATAGTTAGTAGGTAGATTCAATGTTCTCCTCAATGTTCTTGGAGTCTATTTGATGTAATGACTTTTTGCGATGTGTTCGTTAGGATCTGATGAATTTTGAGTTTATGATCAGATCTATCCATGAATATTATTTGAGTTTGCTTTGAACTCTTTTATGCATGATTGTTATAGCCTTGTATTTCTTCTCTGATTTATTGGTTTGGTTTGGCCAACTAGATTGGTTTATCTTGCCATGGGAAGAGGTGCTTTGTGATGGGTTCGATTTAATTTTACGGTGCTCAATCCCAGTGACAGAAAGGGACATGACACACATGTATTGTTGCTATTGAGGGTAACAAGATGGGATTTATTTCATACGTGAGTTTATCTTGTCTATATCATGTCATCTGGCTTAAGTCGTTATTCTGTTTTTTCATGAATTTAATACACTAAATGCATGCTGGATAGCGTCGATGTGTGTAGTAATAGTAGTAGATGCAGAATCGTTTCGGTCTACTTGTCTCGGACGTGATGCCTATATATATGATCATTACCTTTGATATCGTCATAATTATTTACTTTTCTGTCAATTGCCCAGCAGTAATTTGTCTACCCACTGTATGCTATTTTATGAGAGAAGTCTCTACTGAAAACTATGGCCCCCGGGTCTATTTTCTATTATATATTAAAACCAAAAATACCTTACTGCAATTTTCTTTTCTTTATTTTATTTTGTATTTTTGTTTGATCTATCTATCAAAAACTATATCGTTTAATCTTTCTTGTAACCGTTGAGGGATTGACAAGTCCTCTACGCGTTGGGATGCAAGTATTTATTATTTGTGTGCGGGTGTTGTTTACATAGTGGTTCTTGGTTCTCCTACTGGATTGATAACCTTGGTTTCATAACTTAGAGAAATACTTATCTCTACTATACTACATCATTCTCTCCATGATACGTCTCCAATGTATCTATAATTTTTTCTTGTTCCATGCAATTATATTATCTGTTTTGGATGTTTTATAAGCATTAATATGTTATTTTAAATTATTTTTGGGACTAACCTATTAACCTAGAACCCAGTGCCATTTTATGTTTTTCCTTGTTTTTTAGTTTCGCAGAAAAGGAGTATCAAACAGAGTCTAAACGGAATAAAACTTTCGCGATGATTGTTCTTGGACCAAAAGACACCTATGAGACTTGGAGATGAAGTCAGAAGACCCACGAGGCGATGACAAGCCATAGGGGCGCGCCCTGGGGGAGCCCTGGCTTGTGCCCCCCTCAGGAGTCCACCGACCTCCCTCTCAGCTCTATAAATCCTCAAATATTCACATCCACGAGAATACTTTTCCACCGCCGCAACCTTCTGAAGGAAATATTTCCTAGAGGCAATAATAAAGTTATTATTTATTTCCTTATATATCATGATAAAAGTTTATTATTCATGCTAGAATTGTATTAACCGGAAACATAATACATGTGTGAATACATAGACAAACAGAGTGTCACTAGTATGCCTCTACTAGACTAGCTTGTTAATCAAAGATGGTTATGTTTCCTAACCATGGACAAAGAGTTGTCATTTGATTAACAGGATCACATCATTAGTTGAATGATCTGATTGACATGACCCATTCCATTAGCTTAGCACCCGATCGTTTAGTATGTTGCTATTGCTTTCTTCATGACTTATACATGTTCCTATGACTATGAGATTATGCAACTCCCGTTTGCCGGAGGAACACTTTGTGTGCTACCAAAAATCACAACGTAACTGGGTGATTATAAAGGAGCTCTACAGGTGTCTCCAAAGGTACATGTTGGGTTGGCGTATTTTAAGATTAGGATTTGTCACTCCGATTGTCGGAGAGGTATCTCTGGGCCCTCTTGGTAATGCACATCACATAAGCCTTGCAAGCATTGCGACTAATGAGTTAGTTGCGGGATGATGGATTACGGAACAAGTAAAGAGACTTGCCGGTAACGAGATTGAACTAGGTATAGGATACCGACGATCGAATCTCGGGCAAGTAACATACCGATGACAAAGGGAACAACGTATGTTGTTATGCGGTCTGACCGATAAAGATCTTCGTAGAATATGTAGGAGCCAATATGAGCATCCAGGTTTCGCTATTGGTTATTGACCGGAGACGTGTCTCGGTCATGTCTACATTGTTCTCGAACCCGTAGGGTCCACACGCTTAAGGTTTCGATGACAGTTATATTATGAGTTTATGAGTTTTGATGTACCGAAGTTAGTTCGGAGTCCCGGATGTGATCACGGACATGACGAGGAGTCTCGAAATGGTCGAGACATAAAGATTGATATATTGGACGGCTATATTCGGACACCGGAAGTGTTCCGGGGAAGTTTTGGATAAAACCGGAGCACCGGGGGGTTACCGGAACCCCCCCGGGGGGTTAATGGGCCTCATGGGCCTAAAGTGGAGAAGAGGAAGGGGCTGCCAGTGCAGGCCGCACGCCCCCTCTCCCCCTAGTCCGAATTGGACAAGGAGGGAGGGGCGGCGCCCCCCCTTTTTCCTTCTCTCCTTCCCCCTCTCCTACTTGGACAAGGAAAGGGAGGGGAGTCCTACTCCCAGTAGGAGTAGGACTCCTCCTGCGCGCCTCCTACTAGGGCCGGCCGCACCCCCCCTGGATCCTTTATATACGGAGGCAAGGGGCACCCCTAGAGACACAAGTTGATCCACGTGATCATATTCTTAGCCGTGTGCGGTGCCCCCTTCCACCATAGTCCTCGATAATATTGTAGCGGTGCTTAGGCGAAGCCCTGCGACGGTAGTACATCAAGATCGTCACCACGCCGTCGTGCTGACAGAACTCTTCCCCGACACTTTGCTGGATCGGAGTCCGGGGATCGTCATCGAGCTGAACGTGTGCTAGAACTCGGAGGTGCCGTAGTTTCGGTGCTTGATCGGTCGGGCCGTGGAGACGTACGACTACATCAACCAAACGCTTCCGTTGTCGATCTACAAGGGTACGTTGATCATACTCTCCCCTCTCGTTGCTATGCATCACCATGATCTTGCGTGTGCGTAGGAATTTTTTTGAAATTACTACGTTCCCCAACAGTGGCATCCGAGCCTAAGTTTTATATGTTGATGTTATATGCACGAGTAGAACACAAGTGAGTTGTGGGCGATATAAGTCATACTGCTTACCAGCATGTCATACTTTGGTTCGGCGGTATTGTTGGACGAAGCGGCCCGGACCGACATTACGCGTACGCTTACGCGAGACCGGTTCTCTCGACGTGCTTTGCACATAGGTGGCTTGCGGGTGACAGTTTCTCCAACTTTAGTTGAACCGAGTGTGGCTACGCCCGGTCCTTGCGAAGGTTAAAACATCACCAACTTGACAAACTATCATTGTGGTTTTGATGCGTAGGTAAGATTGGTTCTTGCTTAAGCCCGTAGCAGCCACGTAAAACTTGCAGCAACAAAGTAGAGGACGTCTAACTTGTTTTTGCAGGGCATGTTGTGATGTGATATGGTCAAGACATGATGCTAAATTTTATTGTATGAGATGATCATGTTTTGTAACCGAGTTATCGGCAACTAGCAAGAGCCATATGGTTGTCGCTTTATTGTATGCAATGCAATCGCCCTGTAATACTTTACTTTATCACTAAGCGGTAGTGATAGTCGTAGAAGCATAAGATTGGCGAGACGACAACGATGCTACGATGGAGATCAAGGTGTCGCGCCGGTGATGATGGTGATCATGACGGTGCTTCAAGGATGGAGATCACAAGCACAAGATGATGATGGCCATATCATATCACTTATATTGATTGCATGTGATGTTTATCTTTTATGCATCTTATCTTGCTTTGTTTGACGGTAGCATTATAAGATGATCTCTCACTAAATTTCAAGATAAAAGTGTTCTCCCTGAGTATGCACCGTTGCCAAAGTTCGTCGTGCCCAGACACCACGTGATGATCGGGTGTGATAAGCTCTACGTCCATCTACAACGGGTGCAAGCCAGTTTTGCACACGCAGAATACTCAGGTTAAACTTGACGACCCTAGCATATGCAGATATGGCCTCGGAACACTGAGATCGAAAGATCGAGCGTGAATCATATAGTAGATATGATCAACATAGCGATGTTCACCATTGAAAACTACTCCATTTCACGCGATGATCGGTTATGGTTTAGTTGATTTGGATCACGTGATCACTTAGATGATTAGAGGGATGTCTATCTAAGTGGGAGTTCTTGAGTAATATGATTAAATTGAGCTTAAATTTATCATGAACTTAGTCCCTGATAGTATCTTGCTTGTTTATGTCAATTGTAGATAAATGGCCCGTGCTGTTGTTCCGTTAAATTTTAATGCGTTCCTTGAGAAAGCAAAGTTGAAAGATGATGGTAGCAATTACACGGACTGGGTCCGTAACTTGAGGATTATCCTCATTGCTGCACAGAAGAATTACGTTCTGGAAGCACCGCTGGGTGCCAGGCCTGCTGCTGGAGCAACACCAGATGTTATGAACGTCTGGCAGAGCAAAGTTGATGACTTCTCGATAGTTCAGTGTGCCATGCTTTACGGCTTAGAATCGGGACTTCAATGACGTTTTGAACGTCATGGAGCATATGAGATGTTCCAGGAGTTGAAGTTAATATTTCAAGCAAATGATTGAGAGATATGAAGTCTCCAATAAGTTCTATAGCTGCAAGATGGAGGAGAATTGTTCTGTCAGTGAGCATATACTCAAAATGTCTGGGTATAATAATCACTTGATTCAGATGGGAGTTAATCTTCCAGATGATTGCGTCATTGACAGAATTCTCCAATCACTGCCACCAAGCTACAAGAGCTTTGTGATGAACTACAATATTCAAGGGATGAATAAGACTATTCCCGAGCTCTTCGCAATGCTGAAAGCTGCAGAGGTAGAAATCAAGAAGGAGCATCAAGTTTTGATGGTCAACAAGACCACTAGTTTCAATAAAAAGGGCAAAGGGAAGAAGAAGGGGAACTTCAAGAAGAAAAGCAAGCAAGTTGCTGACCAGGAGAAGAAACCCAAGTCTGGACCTAAGCCTGAAACTGAGTGCTTCTACTACAAGCAGACTGGTCACTGGAAGCGGAACTGCCCCAAGTATTTGGCGGATAAGAAGGATGGCAAGGTGAACAAAGGTATATGTGATATACATGTTATTGATGTGTACCTTACTAGAGCTCGCAGTAGCACCTGGGTATTTGATATTGATTCTGTTGCTAATATTTGCAACTCGAAACAGGGACTACGGATTAAGCGAACACTGGCAAAGGACAAGGTGACGATGCGCATGGGAAATGGTTCTAAAGTCGATGTGATCGCGGTCGGCACGCTACCTCTACATCTACCTTCGAGGTTAATATTAGACCTAAATAATTGTTATTTGGTGCCAGCGTTGAGCATGGACATTATATCTGGATCTTGTTTAATGCGAGACGGTTATTCAAATCAAAGAATAATGGTTGTTCTATTTATATGAGTAATATCTTTTATGGTCATGCACCTTTGAAGAGTGGTCTATTTTTGATCTCGATAGTAGTAACACACATATTCATAATGTTGAAGCCAAAAGATGCAGAGTTGATAGTGATAGTGCAACTTATTTGTGGCACTGCCGTTTAGGTCATATCGGTGTAAAGCGCATGAAGAAACTCCATACCGATGGACTTTTGGAACCTCTTGATTATGAATCACTTGGTACTTGCGAACCGTGCCTCATGGGCAAGATGACTAAGACACCGTTCTCCAGTACAATGGAGAGAGAAACAGATTTGTTGGAAATCATACATACAGATGTATGTGGTCCGATGAATGTTGAGGCTCGTGGCGGATATCGTTATTTTCTCACCTTCACAGATGATTTAAGCAGATATGGGTATATCTACTTAATGAAGCATAAGTCTGAAACATTTGAAAAGTTCAAAGAATTTCAGAGTGAAGTTGAAAATCATCGTAACAAGAAAATAAAGTTTCTGCGATCTGATCGTGGAGGAGAATATTTGAGTTACGAGTTTGGTCTACATCTGAAACAATGCGGAATAGTTTCGCAACTCACGCCACCCAGAACACCTCAGCGTAATGGTGTGTCCGAACGTTGTAATCGTACTTTACTTGATATGGTGCGATCTATGATGTCTCTTACAAATTTACCGCTATCATTTTGGGGTTATGCTTTAGAGACAGCCGCATTCACGTTAAATAGGGCACCATCAGAATCCGTTGAGACGACACCTTATGAACTATGGTTTGGCAAGAAACCAAAGTTGTTGTTTCTTAAAGTTTGGGGCTGCGATGCTTATGTGAAAAAGCTTCAACCTGATAAGCTCGAACCCAAATCAGAGAAATGTGTCTTCATAGGATACCCAAAGGAGACTGTTGGGTACACCTTTTATCATAGATCCGAAGGCAAGACATTCGTTGCTAAGAATGGATCCTTTCTAGAGAAGGAGTTTCTCTTGAAAGAAGTGAGTGGGAGGAAAGTAGAAATTGATGAGGTAACTGTACCTGCACCCTTATTGGAAAGTGGTACATCACAGAAACCTGTTTCTGCGACACCTACACCAATTAGTGAGGAAGCTAATGATAATGATCATGAAACTTCAGAACAAGATACTACTGAAGCTTGTAGATCAACCAGAGTAAGATCCGCGCCAGAGTGGTACGGTAATCCTGTTCTGGAAGTCATGCTACTAGATCATGATGAACCTATGAACTATGAAGAAGCGATGGTGAGCCCAGATTCCGAAAACTGGCTTGAAGCCATGAAATCTGAGATGGGATCCATGTATGAGAACAAAGTATGGACTTTGGTTGACTTGCCCGATGATCGGCAAGCAATTGAGAATAAATGGATCTTCAAGAACAAGACTGATGCTGACGGTAATATTACTGTCTACAAATCTCGACTTGTCGCAAAAGGTTTTCGACAAGTTCAAGGGGTTGACTACGATGAGACCTTCTCACCCATAGCGATGCTTAAGTCTGTCCGAATCATGTTAGCAATTGCCGCATTTTATGATTATGAAATTTGGCAGATGGATGTCAAAACTGCATTCCTGAATGGATTTCTGGAAGAAGAGTTGTATATGATGCAACCGGAAGGTTTTGTCGATCCAAAGGGAGCTAACAAAGTGTGCAAGCTCCAGCGATCCATTTATGGACTGGTGCAAGCTTCTCAGAGTTGGAATAAACGCTTTGATAGTGTTATCAAAGCATTTGGTTTTATACAGACCTTTGGAGAAGCCTGTATTTACAAGAAAGTGAGTGGGAGCTCTGTAGCATTTCTGATATTATATGTGGATGACATATTACTGATTGGAAATGATATAGAATTTCTGGATAGCATAAAGGGATACTTGAATAAGAGTTTTTCAATGAAAGACCTCGGTGAAGCTGCTTACATATTAGGCATAAAGATCTATAGAGATAGATCAAGACGCTTAATTGGACTTTCACAAAGCACATACCTTGACAAGATTTTGAAAAAGTTCAAAATGGATCAAGCAAAGAAAGGGTTCTTGCCTGTGTTACAAGGTGTGAAGTTGAGTCAGACTCAATGCCCGACCACTGCAGAAGATAGAGAGAAAATGAAAGATGTTCCCTATGCTTCAGCCATAGGCTCTATCATGTATGCAATGCTGTGTACCAGACCTGATGTGTGCCTTGCTATAAGTCTAGCAGGGAGGTACCAAAGTAATCCAGGAGTGGATCACTGGACAGCGGTCAAGAACATCCTGAAGTACCTGAAAAGAACTAAGGATATGTTTCTCGTGTATGGAGGTGACAAAGAGCTCATCGTAAACGGTTATGTTGATGCAACCTTTGACACTGATCCGGACGATTCTAAATCGCAAACCGGATACGTGTTTACATTAAACGGTGGAGCTGTCAGTTGGTGCAGTTCTAAACAGAGCGTCGTGGCGGGATCTACGTGTGAAGTGGAATACATAGCTGCTTCGGAAGCAGCGAATGAAGGAGTCTGGATGAAGGAGTTCATATCCGATCTAGGTGTCATACCTAGTGCATCGGGTCCAATGAAAATCTTTTGTGACAATACTGGCGCAATTGCCTTGGCAAAGGAATCCAGATTTCACAAGAGAACCAAGCACATCAAGAGACGCTTCAATTCCATCCGAGATCTAGTCCAGGTGGGAGACATAGAGATTTGCAAGATACATACGGATCTGAATGTAGCAGACCCGTTGACTAAGCCTCTTCCACGAGCAAAACATGATCAGCACCAAGGCTCCATGGGTGTTAGAATCATTACTGTGTAATCTAGATTATTGACTCTAGTGCAAGTGGGAGACTGAAGGAAATATGCCCTAGAGGCAATAATAAAGTTATTATTTATTTCCTTATATATCATGATAAAAGTTTATTATTCATGCTAGAATTGTATTAACCGGAAACATAATACATGTGTGAATACATAGACAAACAGAGTGTCACTAGTATGCCTCTACTAGACTAGCTTGTTAATCAAAGATGGTTATGTTTCCTAACCATGGACAAAGAGTTGTCATTTGATTAACAGGATCACATCATTAGTTGAATGATCTGATTGACATGACCCATTCCATTAGCTTAGCACCCGATCGTTTAGTATGTTGCTATTGCTTTCTTCATGACTTATACATGTTCCTATGACTATGAGATTATGCAACTCCCGTTTGCCGGAGGAACACTTTGTGTGCTACCAAACATCACAACGTAACTGGGTGATTATAAAGGAGCTCTACAGGTGTCTCCAAAGGTACATGTTGGGTTGGCGTATTTCAAGATTAGGATTTGTCACTCCGATTGTCGGAGAGGTATCTCTGGGCCCTCTTGGTAATGCACATCACATAAGCCTTGCAAGCATTGCGACTAATGAGTTAGTTGCGGGATGATGGATTACGGAACAAGTAAAGAGACTTGCCGGTAACGAGATTGAACTAGGTATAGGATACCGACGATCGAATCTCGGGCAAGTAACATACCAATGACAAAGGGAACAACGTATGTTGTTATGCGGTCTGACCAATAAAGATCTTCGTAGAATATGTAGGAGCCAATATGAGCATCCAGGTTTCGCTATTGGTTATTGACTGGAGACGTGTCTCGGTCATGTCTACATTGTTCTTGAACCCGTAGGGTCCGCACGCTTGAGGTTTCGATGACAGTTATATTATGAGTTTATGAGTTTTGATGTACCGAAGTTAGTTCAGAGTCCCGGATGTGATCACGGACATGACGAGGAGTCTCGAAATGGTCGAGACATAAAGATTGATATATTGGACGGCTATATTCGGACACCGGAAGTGTTCCGGGGAAGTTTTGGATAAAACCGGAGCACCGGGGGGTTACCGGAACCCCCCCCCCCCCCCGGGGGGGTTAATGGGCCTCATGGGCCTAAAGTGGAGAAGAGGAAGGGGCTGCCAGGGCAGGCCGCACGCCCCCTCTCCCCCTAGTCCGAATTGGACAAGGAGGGAGGGGCGGCGCCCCCCCTTTTTCCTTCTCTCCTTCCCCCTCTCCTACTTGGACAAGGAAAGGGAGGGGAGTCCTACTCCCGTTAGGAGTAGGACTCCTCCTGCGCGCCTCCTACTAGGGCCGGCCGCACCCCCCCCCCCCTGGATCCTTTATATACGGAGGCAAGGGGCACCCCTAGAGACACAAGTTGATCCACGTGATCATATTCTTAGCCGTGTGCGGTGCCCCCTTCCACCATAGTCCTCGATAATATTGTAGCGGTGCTTAGGCGAAGCCCTGCGACGGTAGTACATCAAGATCGTCACCACGCCGTCGTGCTGACAGAACTCTTCCCCAAAAGTTTGCTGGATCGGAGTCCGGGGATCGTCATCGAGCTGAACGTGTGCTAGAACTCAGAGGTGCCGTAGTTTCGGTGCTTGATCGGTCGGGCCATGGAGACGTACGACTACATCAACCAAACGCTTCCGTTGTCGATCTACAAGGGTAAGTAGATCATACTCTCCCCTCTCGTTGCTATGCATCACCATGATCTTGCATGTGCGTAGGAAATTTTTTGAAATTTACTACGTTCCCCAACACCTTCTTTTCCCGTGAGATCTCATCTTGGGGCCTTTTCTGGCGATCTGCCGGAGGGGGATTCGATCAGGGAGGGCATCTACATCAACCCTATTGCCCTTCTAATGAATCATGAGTAGTTTACCTCAGACCTACGAGTCCATAGCTAGTAGCTAGATGTCTTCTTCTCTCTCTTTGATCTTCAATACCATGTTCTCCTCGATGTTATTGGAGTTCTATCTGATGTAATCTTATTTTGCGGTGTGTTTGCCGAGATCTGATGAATTGTGGATTTATGATCAGATTATCTATGAATATTATTTGAATCTTCTCTAAATTCTTATATGCATGATTTGATATCTTTGTATTTCTCTTCAAATTATCGGTTTGGTTTGGCCAACGAGATTGGTATTTCTTGCAATGGGAGAGATGCTTAGTTTTGGGTTCAATCTTGCGGTGTCCTCACCCAGTGACATACTAGGGGTAGCGAGGCACGTACTGTATTGTTGCCATCAAGGATAAAAAGATGGGGTTTTCATCATATTGCTTGAGTTTATCCCTCTACATCGTGTCATCTTACTTAAGGCGTTACTCCGTTCTTTACGAATTTAATACTCTAGATGCATGCTGGATAGAGGTTGATGTGTGGAGTAATATTAGTAGATGCAGCCAAGAGCCAGTCTACTTGACACGGACGTGATGCCTATATGCATAATCATTGCCTTGGATATCGTCATAACTTTGCACTTTTCTATCAATTGCTCGATAGTAATTTGTTCACCCACCATATTATTTGCCTTCAAGAGAGAAGCCTCTAGTTTAACCTATGGCCCCCGGGTCTATTTTCCATCATATATTTTCAGATCTATAAACCAAAAATACCAAAAATATCTTGTTGCAATTTATTTACTTTTATTTTGTTTTATGTTTTAGCAATCTTTTATACCTATCTCTATCAGATCTCACATTTCCAATTGACCGTGAAGGGATTGACAACCCCTTTATCACATTGGGTGCAAGTGTTTGATTGTTTGTGCAGGTGCATAGATTGGAGACTTGTTTGTACCTCTTACTGGATTGATAACTTGGTTCTCTAACTGAGGGAAATACTTATCTCTACTTTGCTGCATCACCCTTTACTCTTCAAGGAAAAAACCAATGCAAGCTCAAGAAGTAGCACTCCTCTTCGAGAAAATCCCAACGTAGCTCATAAGTAGCAGTGAGTTAGCGTAGTCCTAGGATCTAATGCAGGAGCGGATCGGGGAGCATCCTCAACAGGGAGATCACCTTCGACCGATATTCATCTGGGATTTAGATCCAATTTCTTTTGAACTGGTTGCTGCTACGGTTCATCAATGCTAATTTGGCAAGGGGCTACTCCTACTCCACGCTTGTGGCAGGTCCGATGTTTTCTCCGGTGCCGGCTGTTCCTCGATGACGGAGAAGTGGGCACTGAGCATTCACAACGAAGATGAAGGTCTCCTGGGTCTCCTTTACAATACTCTTCGTGTGGCGGGCTTTCATCTTTTTCGGCTACGACAGTGCCGCCTGTATCCTTTGCATCATTGTGTATTTTGATAACCCACAAGTATAGGGGATCGCAACAGTTTTCGAGGGTAAAGTATTCAACCCAAATTTCTTGATTCGACACAAGGGGAGCCAAAGAATACTCTCAAGTATTAGCAGCTGAGTTGTCAATTCAACCACACCTGGAAACTTAGTATCTGCAGCAAAGTGTTTAGTAACAAAGTAATATGATAGTAGTGGTAATGGTAACAAAAGGTAACAGTAGTAAAAGTAATGTTTTTGGTATTTTGTAGTGATGATAGCAATAGCAACGGAAAAGTAAATAAGCGAAGAACAATATATGGAAAGCTCGTAGGCAATGGATCGGTGATAGAGAATTATGCCGGATGTGGTTCATCATGTAACAGTCATAACCTAGGGTGACACAGAACTAGCTCCACTTCATCAATGTAACGTAGGCATGTATTCCGAACATAGTCATATGTGCTTATGGAAAAGAACTTGCATGACATCTTTTGTCCTACCCTCCCGTGGCAGCGGGGTCCTTACGGAAACTAAGGGATATTAAGGCCTCCTTTTAATAGAGTACCGGAACAAAGCATTAACACATAGTGAATACATGAACTCCTCAAACTACGGTCATCACAGGTAAGTATCCCGATTATTGTCACTTCGGGGTTAACGGATCATAACACATAATAGGTGACTATAGACTTGCAAGATAGGATCAAGAACACTCATATATTGATGAAAACATAATAGGTTCAGATCTGAAATCATGGCACTCGGGCCCTAGTGACAAGCATTAAGCATAGCAAAGTCATAGCAACATCAATCTCAGAACATAGTGGACACTAGGGCTCAAACCCTAACAAAACTAACTCGATTACATAATAGATCCCATCCAACCCATCACCGTCCAGCAAGTCTACGATGGAATTACTCACGCATAGCGGTTAGCATCATGAAATTGGTGATGGAGGATGGTTGATGATGACGATGGCGACGGATTCCCCTCCCCGAAGCCCCAAACGTACTCCAGATCAGCCCTCCCAAGAGGTTTTAGGGCTTGGCGGTGGCTCCGTATCGTAAAACGCGATGAATTCTTCTCCTTGATTTTTTTCTCCCCGAAACACAATATATAGAGTTGGAGTTGGAGTCGGAGAGGCACCAGGGGGCCCACGAGGTAGGGGGCACGCCCCCACCCTCGTGGACAGGTGGTGGGCCCCCTGGCCTCCATCTTTTGCAGGTATTTTCTATATTTTCCAAATAGTTGCTCTGTGAAGTTTCAGGTCATTCCGAGAACGTTTGTTACTGCACATAACTAACACCATGGTAATTCTGCTGAAGACAGCGTCAGTCCGAGTTAGTTCCATTCAAATCATGCAAGTTAGAGTCCAAAACAAGGGCAAAAGTGTTTGGAAAAGTAGATACGACGGAGACGTATCAACTCCCCCAAGCTTAAACCTTTGCTTCTCCTCAAGCAATTCAGTTGACAAACTGAAAGTGATAAAGAAAAACGTTTACAAACTCTATTTGCTCTTGTTGTTGTAAATATGTTAAGCCAGCATTCAAGTTTTCAGCAAAGATTATAACTAACCACATTCGCAATAACGCTTAGGTCTCAAGTTTACTCATATCAATGGCATAATCAACTCGCGAGCAATAATAATAAATCTCGGGTGACAACACTTTCTCAAAACAATCATAATATGATATAACAAGGTGGTATCTCGCTAGCCCTTTCTGAGACCGCAAAGCATAAATGCAGAGCACCTTTAAAGACCAAGGACTGACTAGACATTGTAATTCATGGTAAAAGAGATCCAGTCAAGTCATACTCAATGTAAACTAACAGTAATGAATGCAAATGACAGTGGTGCTCTCCAATGGTGCTTTTTAATAAGAGGATGATGACTCAGCATAAAAGTAAATAGATAGGCCCTTCGCGGAGGGAAGAAGGGATTTGTAGAGGTGCCAGAGCTCGGTTTTGAAACAGAGGTGAATAATATTTTGAGCGGTATACTTTCATTATCAACATAACAACCAAGAGATGGCGATATCTTCCATGCTACACACATTATAGGCGGTTCCCAAACAGAATGGTAAAGTTTATACTCCCCCTTCCACCAACAAGCATCAATCCATGGCTTGCTCGAAACAACGAGTGCCTCCAACTAACAAGAGTCCCAGGAGAAGTTTTGTTTGCAATTATTTTGATTTAGTTTGCATAAAGCATGGGATTGGGCATCCCGGTGACCAACCATTTATCTCGTGAGTGAGGAGCGGAGTCCACTTCTCTTGAGAATAACCCGCCTAACATGGAAGATACAGACAGCCCTAGTTGATACATGAGCTATTCGAGCATACAAAACAGGATATTTATTTGAAGGTTTAGAGTTTGGCACATACAAATTTACTTGGAACGGCGGGTCGATACCGTATATAGGTAGGTATAGTGGACTCATGTGGAATAACTTTGGGGTTTAAGGGATTGGATGCACAAGCAGTATTCCCTCTTAGTACAGGTGATGGCTAGCAAAAGACTGGGAAGCAACCAGCTAGAGAGCAACAACAGTCATGAACATGCATTAAAATTAATCAACACCGAATGCAAGCATGAGTAGGATATAATCCACCATGAACATAAATATCGTGAAGACTATGTTGATTTTGTTTCAACTACATGCGTGAACATGCGCCAAGGCAAGTCACTTAAATCATTCAGAGGAGGATACCACCCTATCATACCACATCATAACCATTTCAATAGCATGTTGGCACGCAAGGTAAGCCATTATAACTCATAGCTAATCAAGCATGGCGCAACAAACTATGATCTCTAGTTGTCATTGCAAACATGTTTATTCATAATAGGCCGAATCAGGAACGATGAACTTATCATATTTACAAAAACAAAAGAGGTCGAGTTCATACCAACTTTTTTATCTCAGTCAGTCCATCATATATCGTCATAATTACCTTTCACTTGCACGACCGAATGATGAGAATAATAATAATAGTGCACATGCATTGGACTAAGCTGGAATCTGCAAGCATTCAATAAACAGGAGAAGACAAGGCAATATGGGCTCTTTTGTCAGATCAACAATAATGCATAAAAGAGTCACTTCAACAATTTAATTATGGTCTTCTCCTATCGCCCCCAAAGAAAAGAAGGAAATAAACTATTTACACGGGAAAGCTCCCAACAAGCAAAAGAAGAACAAGAAATATTTTTGGGTTTTCTTTTTAATTACGACTACAAGAATGGAAATTAAAACTAGCTAAAAACTACAACTAATTTTTTTCTTAAGGTTTATTAAACACACAAGAAGAAAGCATAAAAAGGAAATAAACTAGCATGGATGATACAATGAAAAAGTATGAGCACCGTCATTTAGCAATGAGTGTGTGAACATAAATGTAATGTCGGTGGGAAATACGTACTCCCCCAAGCTTAGGCTTTTGGCCTAAGTTGGTCTATGGCCACGGCTGGCCTGGTGGATATCCATAATAATAGTTGGGTTCATACTGAGAAGAAGAAGAAGAAGGCTCAGATTGCCATTGGCTGGCAATCATCTCCGGATCCCACTGGTAATTAGACTGTCGTGAAGGATCAGCTTGTGGTTCCGGCTCTGGCTCCATGGCTGGTGCAGGGTTCCGGTATGCGTGAATAGCCTTCAACGGAACAAGGTACTGGCCTGCAGATAAATCAAACAAAGAAGGAGCAGGCAGGGTAATAGTCTCGGTATGATGTTTATCAAAGAACAATTTATATTTAAGCTCTCCTTCCCTATTCTTAACAATAAAATCATGTGCCACCATACTTTTATAATCTAGATAAACACGATAATCTAGATAAACACGAGGCAGCACTTTTTCTTCCTTTTCATAATGCCTAATAGGTATGTTAAAATGTGCAGCTAGGCGTGAAGCATAGATGCCTCCAAAGATGGGCCCTTAGTACGGTTCAGACTTAACCGTTTAGCAATAATGCCGCCCATACTAACAGAGTTATCACCGTATAAACCGTGGAGCAAAATAATAATATCAGGGATACTAAGGTTTCCACAGTTTCCGCGACCAATTAAACAACGACTAGCAAATAATGCAAAATAGCGTAAAACAGGAAAATGTATGCTAGTGATTCGTGCATCGGAAACCTTCCTTGTTTCCCCTACAGTGATAGTATCAATAAACCCATCCACATCCTCGCGATGTGGTTCCTCTGTCTTGCCCTCGAAAGGGACTAAACAATCCCGAAAAAAAATCATAAAGTGACATCTCCTTATGCTCCTCATATAAATGAAACTCCACCGTAGGTGGTGAGCTCCTAGAATGGAAATGAAAGTTTGCACAAAGATATTTGTGAGTAAGAGATGCTGATTGCATTGGTCGTGGAGGAAAGCGGTGAGGCCTGCATTCCTAGCCAATTCATGAAAATCTTCATAAATCCCAGTTGCTCTCAAGAAATCATCGGAAGGCCATTCACACGCCCGAACCTCCGCGGTGCGAGGCAGATTATACTTAGGCCTCGGTGCCTTTTCCTTTGACCTTCGGCTCGATCATCCCCTCAAAAGTCTCTTCATCATTTTCTGAAAAATTCTGAAATTTTTAGTAACTTTAAAATAAAAGTAAACCAAACTCAATAATGTTGATAGCAAATACTCCTACAAGTGCCTAGGGCCTATATCATGCATCAAAACTACTTTTGACCATATAAATTTGACATGCAAGCTCAAGAACAGGGTCACCTAAGCAGCAAAAATTTGCAATGAATAAAGCACTAGAACAAAAACTAATTGGACCAATGGAGGAGTCACATACCAAGGAACAATCTCCGCAAGCAGTTTTGTGAGAGGTGCTTTGAGCAAGGAGATCGAAAATGGCAGCAAAATGAGCTAGAACTCATGCTTGAGCTGGATATTCGTGTTTGGGGAGGAAGAAGGAGTGTGTGGGTGAAAGGTGTAACGCCCCGAGACCGATGTGCCAGGTGTCCTCCAGTTATTCACTGTTGTTGCCTTGTCATTGCTTGCATGTCATGCATTGCATATCATGTCATCATCCGCATTGCATCTGCATGTTTTCGAAAACTTGCATCCATCCCGGTCTCCTCGTTCCGTCCGTTGTCCGTTCTGAGCCCAGACACACTTGCACGCGCCCGCGGCACGTCCGAAATATTATTTTATAAGTGGCCAGAAAATGTTCTCGGAATGGGTTGAAAGTTGGCATGCGGTGTTGTTTTGTTGTTATTAGGTCGCCTGCCAAGTTCCATCGCATTCGGAGCTTGTTTGATAGCCCAACCATTAAACTATAGCGGCATTATAGCAGGTCTAACGTCGGACGTTTTCGGTCTCCAGAAACAGTCGCCGGGCCTCCCTCCCTTCTCTTCTCTCAGCTCAAGACCGTCTACACAGCCCACTATCTACCTCCAGGTCCTACCTAACCTCTCTCGTCAGCCCGCGGCCCACCTCGCACGTGTGTCCGAAAATTGTCCCGGACCCGACCCGAGCAGTTGTCACCGTTGCGTCCGGATCATCCCCAAACATCTACAAAACGTCTCCGTTTTCTTTTTTGGACTCCCTAACTATTTTATTCGCGATCATCCGATTACGGTCGGAGGAACGGATTAGCCCCTACCCAAAATTCTTATTGCTACATATAGATCAACCCCTAACCCTAGCCTTAGCCCGTCCAATCCTCCTAGCGCCGCCACCCACTGTTTTCTCCAACTGGTCTCCCCCTTCCTCGGGATCTGTCTGATCTTTCCACCCATCCCTCCTCGATTTCAGTCCCCGGCCAGTCGCCTTCGAACCTACCCAACCGGTGCCTCCCCTGGATCCCGTCGTCCAGCACCGAAGCCACCAGGACCGGCCGCGTCCCTCTCCTTCCCTTCGTTCTCCTCCTCCTGTCGTTTCTCTGTCCCTCTCGCTCAATATTGCTCTCTCTCTCTCCCAGGGACGTCCGTGCAGGAACCGCAAGGAGGAAGCCGCCATCGCCAAGTTCTTGCCGTACAAGTCTGGATCCGCCATGCCCGGCTCCTCCGCGCTCGATTTCCGCCGTTCTCTGCCCGTTCCCGCTGCTCCTCGTCGCCAACGCGTCTGCACCGGCCATGGGATACCAGCGCGGTACCTCGCCATGGACGCCAGGTCCCAAGGTCTCCGCTGCCTCCGCTTCGATCCGGCAGGAAACGAGACCCGAAGGTTTCTCGCGCTTGTATCCGGACGCCACCGAGCTCCCACGCCGACCCCTCCTCATCCTGCCGCTCGCCGGAGTCCTCAGCGCCGCCGTGCCTGCTGTTTGCTTCACCGAACCGGCCGCCAAGTCCCACGCCGCTGCTTCCCATCGCCCGGATCGAGACCAGACGGGCCACCGCGCCGGATCCCTGCGCCCTGGACCTCCCCGGCTTCGCAGGGTCCAGCGCCGCCGCCGCTTGTCACGCCGCCTTCGACAAGTCCCGCCGCCGTGCCCTGCATCTTGGAAGTCGCCGCGCCAGGCCCCTCTGCCTCGCCTCTGTTTTCTATCAAAGGAGGTAGATGACGCGTCCGGCCGCCTTCGTTGACCGCCTCGTCGATTCGGCCTTCTTTGCCTCGCCAAGACCCAGCGTCCTGCCGGCCTGCTTTGGCCTCTCCACCAGCTGGGCCGAGGCCCATGGTGAGGAACCCCCCACCGCCTGTTCCTGTTGGCCCGACTCCAGTTTCGTCCCGTTCTTGTTTTTTTCCTGGACGGATTTAGCTAATTTCCAGGGAATTACAGATTTACAGAAAACCCCTAGCCTTCATGCATTTAATATCTCACAAACTAAGCATCACATGTAAAAACTTTGTATATGAAACTTGCTTAGTTTTTCATCTAGTTCATAATATGTCTTTTTCATCCATGTTTAAAATGTTTAATATGCTGTTTGTTTAAATTTGCTTAAATAACTTGCTAAAATGTTTTAATTCACAACTAATTAACCATAGCTCCAAATTTAATAAACTTTATATGTAAATGGGGTAGAATTTTGCCTAGTTTAACATGGTGGCATCATCTTGCATGTTTAATAACTATAAAATATGGTTTAGGGCAGAACAGTACCAAACCTTAAAATATGCATATGGGGTTTTACCGGAATTGTTGTTTGTTGTTCCGGCCTCATTTAAACTTGACTAGATAGGTAGTTTTGCTTTGCTTCACCTCTTGCCATGCTAACAACATTTAATCTTGTTGGGTACATAAACGAGATCGAACTAAATAACTTGAATGTGGTGTTTCGTCAGTATGCAACGGAGTTGCATGTTGAGCTCCACTTAATTTGTAGGATTGTTTGTGCATTTTGCCATTACATGCTTCATTAAACCGGACATGCATCATACTTGATTGTGCATCATGCCATATTTATGTGGTGGTTGTTTACTATGTTGTTTGCTTTCTTTCCGGTGTACTTCTTCTCGGTAATCCGGTAACATCGCGGTTGTGAGGATTCGTTCGACTACGTCCGTTTGCCTTCTTCATGGACTTGTTCTTCTTCCTTTCGGGATCTCAGGCAAGATGACCATACCCTCGAAATCACTTCTATCTTTGCTTGCTAGTTGCCCGCTCTTTTGCTATGCCTATGCTGCGATACCTACCACTTGCCTATCATGCCTCCCATTTTGTTGAACCAAGCCTCTAACCCACCTTGTCCTAGCAAAACATTGTTTGGCTATGTTACCGCTTTGCTCAGCCCCTCTTATAGAGTTGTTAGTTGTAGGTGAAGTTTGGAGCTTGTTCCATGTTTGGAACATGGATTTTTGTTGGGATATCACAATATCTCTTATTTAATTAATGCATCTATATACTTGGTAAAGGGTGGAAGGCTCGGCCTTATGCCTGGTGTTTTGTTCCACTCTTGCCGCCCTAGTTTCCGTCATATCGGTGTTATGTTCCCGGATTTTGCGTTCCTCGCGCGGTTGGGTTATAATGGGAACCCCTTGACAGTTCGCCTTGAATAAAACTCCTCCAGCAATGCCCAACATTGGTTTTACCATTCGCCACCTAGCCTTTTCTTTCCCTTGAGTCGGCCGACTCAAGGGTTATCTTTTTAACCCCCCTGGGCCAGTGCTCCTCTAAGTGTTGGTCCGACCGAGTAGACTGCGGGGCCACCTCGGGGCAACCTGAGGGTTGGTTTTACTCGTAGGATGTCTCATCTGAGTGTGCCCTGAGAACGAGATATGTGCAGCTCCTATCGGGATTTGTCGGCACATTCGGGCGGTGTTGCTGGACTTGTTTTACCATTGTCGAGGATGTCTTGTAACCGGGATGCCGAGCCTGATCGGATTGTCTTGGGAGAAGGAATATCCTTCGTTGACCATGAGAGCTTGTGATGGGCTAAGTTGGGACACCCCTGCAGGGATTTGAACTTTCGAAAGCCGTGCCCGTGGTTATGGGCAGATGGGAATTTGTTAATGTCCGGTTGTAGAAAACCTGAAGTTGATCTTAATTAAAATGCACCAACCGCGTGTGTTACCGTGATGGTCTCTTCTCGGCGGATTCCGGGAAGTGAAAACAGTGTTGGAGTAATGCTTGACATAGGTTGTTCTAGGATCACTTCTTGATCATAGTTGTTCGACCGTGCTTTGCCTTCTCTTCTTGGTCTCTTTTGCATATGTTAGCCACCATATATGCTAGTCGCTTGCTGCAGCTCCACCTCATACCTTTTACCCTACCTATAAGCTTAAATAGTCTTGATCGCGAGGGTGTGAGATTGCTGAGTCCCTGTGGCTCACAGATACTTCCAAAACCAGTTTGAAGGTGCCGATGATACCGTACAGGTGACGCAACCAAGCTCAAGGAGGAGCTCTATGAAGATCGTGTTCTTTATGTTTTTCCGTTTCCAGGTGATCAGTAGTGGAGCCCAGTTGGGACGATCGGGGATCTGTGTAGCATTTGGGGTAGTCTTCTTTTATTCTGGTTCCGTGGTCGGACCTTGAGTGTATCTAGATGATGTAATGCTTTATTCATGTAATTGTGTGAAGTGGTGATTGTAAGCCAACTATGTATCTCTTTCCCTTATGTATTACATGCGTTGTGTGAAGATTACCTCACTTGCGACATTGCTTTCAATGCAGTTATGCCTCTAAGTCGTGCTTCGACACGTGGGAGATATAGCCGCATCGAGGGCGTTACAAGTTGGTATTAGAGCCTTCCCCGACCTTAGGAGCCCCCTGCTTGATCGAATCGCTGGCGTTATTAAGTCTAGAAATGTTTTGAGTCATTTAGGAATTATATATATCGGAGAGTTTAGGAATTCTTTTTACTCCCCAGTCCCTTCATCGCTTTGGTGAGGCATCCTGACGTAGAGTTTTGACTCTTCTCTTCTCAAATTTCACTAAAAAAATTTAGGATCACGCGGGTATCTTGGAATCGTTCTGATGGTTTTGTGACGAGAACATTGTTCTTGGTGCCTCCTGACTTTTAGGGGTTGTGGTAGTGTCCCAGGGAGTTGAGCTCCGAGGTGTTGTCGTCACAATTTTATCGTTGCAGTTCTGGAATACCTGAGTTTAGTTTAGCCGACATCGAAAATCTCTTTTTTGCAGTTGTTGGTGAGATAACCTCGACGCCACCCAGTACTGGGGCGGGAGTTCGGGAGTATTGCTATAACTCGTATAACGGATGCTTTTCAAAGGTTGAGGTAGATGATTTCCGAAGGTTTCTTGGTTATGTGTTGAAGGATGGATTCAGCTGGATGTAGGATTTGCTAGTTTTGGGTGAGATATTTTGCTTCCCCTATATCCCCAACACCTGATTGCATAACCAGAAAATTTCGGGAGTTTATAAGTGGGAATTCAAGTAGCTCCTAGGATATCTTTCCGACAGATGTATGATATGAAATTGGGGTTCGACGTCTAGTGGTCCGCCTATTCACGGTTGGTTTTTACAGTCGTCTCGTTGTGTCTTAAAGAGTCCTTGGCTATGCCGACTCGGGGACGCTTCGTATGTCATGTGCACTGCCTTGTAGATGATGGTGCTGTACGATCGAGCCCGTGTAGGCCCCACCACGAAAAGTTCGGACGGAATCTCTATCATATGTTTGTTCCGGCTTATTCTGCATGCCAATCCGTTGTTTTGTTTTGAGTTGTGGTATTCGAGTTGCTTCGAAGTCAAATGTTGATTCCATACCTTTCCTAAGTGGTGTTCTCATATTTCTATGTGGATACTAATCATTCTTGATCATCGAGAATGTCATGTCAATCCTTTTCAACCGGCGTGTTTCTCTTCAAGTGGATTCGAACATTTCAACATCCGCAAGATCAAGTATCAGTTCTTCTCAACGTTGTTTGTTTCATCCGTCTCCAAGTTGTCTTTGTTTTCCCACCCACCCACCCTTTTTCTTCAAGGACTCAGATTTCTTAATCAAGTATCCTTTGATTCATGTGAAGTCTCTCCATTCTTTTCCTTCATGTTCTTACCCGGTGTTTCTCATGAAGATTCTAACGGAGCTTCAAGTTCGTCACTCTTCACTCGTTTTCTTCTCTGGTGGATTCAATTCAAGCTTTTGGTGTTGATCATATCCTTTCCTCGTTTCAAATGTTTTTCCATGCCGATGCACCTCATAATCGCTCACCTCTCATTATTCTATTGTCCCGGAGTGCTCAAGTTATCTCAGAAGGCTCGTCTTTTCATTCAAGACCAGTTCAACCTATTTCGAGGTTGTTATCTCATTCAAGCCATTTAGTTCAACCGGTGCAATCTCTCTTTTCAAGCAATCATTCAACGGTGTATCTTTTGAGTGGGCCTAACCCAAAGGTCTTTTCCCAGGATCTTACCTGACTCTTCTTATTCTCCCGGAGTTATTCTCAAATCTTCTAAAGTTTGACGTAAGAATGAATTGTCATCAGTCAAATGTTTTTTCTCCAATATCTTTCAACTTCTTTTCATCGTTGGCTCAACCTCTTCGCTTTTGATTCTTCTGGAGTGCCTAATCGATTCTTGGTGATGTTTCTCAATGTTACTCTCGGATCTGAAGACTGAAGGAGTGTTTCCTCTAAATCTTGTTGCCTTCTCTCGAGGATTCTTAGTTCTAGTGTGAGGCCATCCTCTCATAACTGTTTTGATTGTGAGAATTCTTTTCACCTATCCGGAGCATTTCAAAGAGTATTTCAGTTTGTTTTATCCGGAGCCCATCATCTCAGAAGTATTCATTCTCACATTTCAGCTCTCTTTCTCTAAATCTTACCGGTGCATCGTTAAAATATCCTCTAATTAGTTTATGATCTCTCCGTTCCCTTGCATCTTGAATTCTCTTAAGTACCTTCATTCATTTGCTAATCCTTTCCGGGGATTCGTTCCCCTTGCTTCGTTCATTTTTAATTCTTATAGTGGTTCTTCCAAGATTCTTCTTCCTTCATTTGTCATATCAATTTATTCGTTCTTTCCAATCTTACCGGTGGTTCGTTGAAGTCTTTTCTCTAGTTTGCGCAATATCTATCTTAATCCTTTTCAACGAGAATACGTAGTATGTCAAATCCGTTGCTTGTCATCAATCTAAAATGGTGAAGGACATGCATAACGTAATTCTTATTCATGTTTCACCCAAGTGATTAATTCCTTATCCCGGAGGTTTATCAAAATTCTTAGTTTCTTTTGCTCATCTTTCTTTTCCAGAGTTCCAAGTTACCACTTTATCTTGTCGCGAAGCTCCATTTAAATCATTACAAGGTTTCACCTTGTGTCTTCAACTTCTCTTTCCTTTTGTTTGATCATCCTTTTATTACCGGAGTTCCTCATGGTGGTTCATCAAGGATTCTTCTCATTCCTCAATTGTTCTTCAAGATATCTCTCGAAGGCTATGATCCACCAAGATATACTTCAAGCATTCTCCTTATTGCAATCCGGAGTGCTATTCTTTCTTATCTCATCTTTTGAGGTGGTATTATGTCAGTCTTGATAATTTGAGTTCATGTTTCATGATTCACATGTTGTTAAGAATGAGGTATTTTAAATCCACCAACATCTTCGTTGGAGTTATCTTGGGTTATATCTCACCTAAAGCCTTCCCTAAGGAATGTTGCTATCTATGGTGCTTATAAAGGACCCAAGTTCTTCTTTATCTTCCCGGTGAATTACTTTCTTGTCTCCTTGTTCATATCAGTCCAATTCTTTTCCCATGAGTGGCAGGTTGTCATCTCTTAATTTGAGATGTACTCCACAAGACCATATCAAGTTTATCCTTTCATTGTTGGTTTTCCAACAACTCCGCTCGACCCGTCTCCTAAGGATGCCTTCTCAAGCTCTTTTGTGGCATAAGATGGCATTTTCTTCTCTATTCTTTTATTTCAATTATTTATCTTCTATTCTTTCTTCCGGAGGCCTTGTGATGTTGCTCTTTTCAATCATCATCTCGCATTGTGAAGATCATGTTTTTCTTTTCGTGCTTATCCGCTTAACTGGAGTGTCGTTCCCTCTTATCAAATTCTTCCCATTCTGCCAAGTTTTGCCTCCCTTCTCAGACGGAGTGCTGCCCAAATTATATCATCTTTATTTCTTCTCTACCTTGTTCTAATCGGAGTGCTATCCGAATTTGTTCCTCTTCGTTCCTCTTTCAAGCGGAGTATCTCACCTTGTTCATCTTCCTTGTATTCTTTTCTCAAAATGGCTTAACCTTTTCAAGGTTCTTCGCTCTCACTCGTTTGTCAAAGAAGCAACTTAGTTTTACCTCTTCTCTTTTCTCTTCCGTTTTCCCTCCGGTGCCATTCTAGATCTCAGGACGAGATCCTCTCGTAGTGGTGGAGTGTTGTAACGCCCCGAGACCGATGTGTCAGGTGTCCTCCAGTTATTCGTTGTTGTTTCCTTGTCATTGCTTGCGTGGCATGCATTGCATATCATGTCATCATCCGCACTGCATCTGCATGTTTTCGAAAACTTGCATCCATCCCGGTCTCGTTGTTCCGTCCGTTGTCCGTTCTGAGCCCAGACACACTTGCACGCACAAGCAGCATGTTCGAAATATTATTTTATAAGTGGCCGAAAAATGTTCTTGGAATGGGTTGAAAGTTGGCATGCGGTGTTGTTTTGTTGTTAGTAGGTCGCCTGCCAAGTTTCATCGCATTCGGAGCTCGTTTGATAGCCCAACCGTTAAACTATAGCGGCATTATAGCCGGTCTAACGTCGGACGTTTTCGGTCTTCGAAAACAGTCGCCGGGCCTCCCTCTCTTCTCTTCTCTCAGCTCGAGACCGTCTATACAGCCCACTATCTACCGCCAGGTCCTACCTAACCTCTCTCGTCAGCCCGCAGAACTCCTCGCGCACGCGTCCGAAAATTGTCCCGGACCCGACCCGAGCAGTCGTCACCGTTGCGTCCGGATCATCCCCAAACATCTACAAAACGTCTCCGTTTTCTTTTTTGGACTCCCTAACTATTTTATTCGCGATCGTCCGATTATAGTCGGAGGGACGGATTAGCCCCTACCCAAAATTCTTGTTGATATATATAGATCAACCCCTAACCCTAGCCTTAGCCCGTCCAATCCTCCTAGCGCCGCCACCCACTGTTTACTCCAACTGGTCTCCCCCTTCCTTGGGATCTGTCTGATCTTTCCACACATCCCTCCTCGATTTCAGTCCACGGCCAGTCGCCTTCGAACCTACCCAACCGGTGCCTCCCCTGGATCCCGTCGTCCAGCACCGAAGCCACCAGGACCGGCCGCGTCCCTCTCCTTCCCTTCGTTCTCCTCCTCCTGTCGTCTCTCTGTCCCTCTCGCTCAATATTGCTCTCTCTCTCTCTCCCAGGGACGTCCGTGCAGGAACCGCAAGGAGGAAGCCGCCATCGCCAAGTTCTTGCCGTACGCGTCTGGATCCGCCATGCCCGGCTCCTCCGCGCTTGATTTCCGCCGTTCTCTGCCCGTTCCCGCTGCTCCTCGTCGCCAGCGCGTCTGCTCCGCCCATGGGATACCAGCGCGGTACCTCACCATCAACGCCAGGTCCCAAGGTCTCCGCTGCCTCCGCTTCAATCCGGCAGGAAACAAGACCCGAAGGTTTCTCGCGCTTGTATCCGGACGCCACCGAGCTCCCGCGCCGACCCCTCCTCATCCTGCCGCTCGCCGGAGTCCTCAGCGCCGCCGTGCCTGCTGTTTGCTTCACTGAACCGGCCGCAAGTCCCACGCTGCTGCTTCCCATCGCCCGGATCGAGACCAGACGGGCCACCGCGCCGGATCCCTGCGCCCTGGACCTCCCCGGCTTCGCAGGGTCCAGCGGCGCCGCCGCTTGTCACGCCGCCTTCGACAAGTCCCGCCGCCATGCCCTGCATCCTGGAAGTCGCCGTGCCAGGCCCCTCTGCCTCGCCTCTATTTTCTTTCAAAGGAGGTAGACGACGCGTCCGGCCGCCTTCGTTGACCGCCTCGTCGATTCGGCCTTCTTTGCCTCGCCAAGACCCAGCGTTCTGCCGGCTTGCTTTGGCCTCTCCACCAGCTGGGCCGAGGCCCATGGTGAGGAACCCCCCACTGCCTGTTCCTGCTGGCCCGACTCCAGTTTCGGCCCGTTCTTGTTTTTTTCCTGGACGAATTTAGCTAATTTCCAGGGAATTTGAGATTTACAGAAAACCCCCTAGCCTTCATGCATTTAATATCTCACAAACTAAGCATCACGTGTAAAAACTTTGTATATGAAACTTGCTTAGTTTTTCATCTAGTTTCATAATATGTCTTTTTCATCCATGTTTAAAATGTTTAATATGCTGTTTGTTTAAATTTGCTTAAATAACTTGCTAAAATGTTTTAATTCACAACTAATTAACCATAGCTCCAAATTTAATAAACTTTATATGTAAATGGGGTAGAATTTTGCCTAGTTTAACATGGTGGCATCATCTTGCATGTTTAATAACTATAAAATATGGTTTAGGGCAGAACAGTACCAAACCTTAAAATATGCATATGGGGTTTTACCGGAATTGTTGTTTGTTGTTCCGGCCTCATTTAAACTTGACTAGATAGGTAGTTTTACTTTGCTTCACCTCTTGCCATGCTAACAACATTTAAACTTGTTGGGTACATAAACGAGATCGAACTAAATAACTTGAATGTGGTGTTTCGTCAATATGCAACGGAGTTGCATGTTGAGCTCCACTTAATTTGTAGGATTGTTTGTGCATTTTGCCATGCCATGCTTCATTAAACCGGACATGCATCATACTTGATTGTGCATCATGCCATATTTATGTGGTGGTTGTTTACTATGTTGTTTGCTTTCTTTCCGGTGTACTTCTTCTCGGTAATCCGGTAACATCGCGGTTGTGAGGATTCGTTCGACTACGTCCGTTTGCCTTCTTCATGGACTCGTTCTTCTTCCTTTCGGGATCTCAGGCAAGATGACCATACCCTCGAAATCACTTCTATCTTTGCTTGCTAGTTGCTCGCTCTTTTGCTATGCCTATGCTGCGATACCTACCACTTGCCTATCATGCCTCCCATTTTGTTGAACCAAGCCTCTAACCCAACTTGTCCTAGCAAAACATTGTTTGGCTATGTTACCGCTTTGCTCAGTCCCTCTTATAGAGTTGTTAGTTGTAGGTGAAGTTTGGAGCTTGTTCCATGTTTGGAACATGGATTTTTGTTGGGATATCACAATATCTCTTATTTAATTAATGCATCTATATACTTGGTAAAGGGTGGAAGGCTCGGCCTTATGCCTGGTGTTTTGTTCCACTCTTGCCGCCCTAGTTTCCGTCATATCGGTGTTATGTTCCCGGATTTTGCGTTCCTCGCGCGGTTGGGTTATAATGGGAACCCCTTGATAGTTCGCCTTGAATAAAACTCCTCCAGCAATGCCCAACATTGGTTTTACCATTCGCCACCTAGCCTTTTCTTTCCCTTGAGTCGGCCGGCTCAAGGGTCATCTTTATTTTAACCCCCCTGGGCCAGTGCTCTTCTGAGTGTTGGTCCAACCGAGTAGACTGCGGGGCCACCTCGGGGCAACCTGAGGGTTGGTTTTACTCGTAGGATGTCTCATCTGAGTGTGCCTTGAGAACGAGATATGTGCAGCTCCTATCGGGATTTGTCGGCACATTCGGGCGGTGTTGCTGGACTTGTTTTACCATTGTCGAGGATGTCTTGTAACCGGGATGCCGAGCCTGATCGGATTGTCTTGGGAGAAGGAATATCCTTCGTTGACCGTGAGAGCTTGTGATGGGCTAAGTTGGGACACCCCTGCAGGGATTTAAACTTTCAAAAGCCATGCCCGCGGTTATGGGCAGATGGGAATTTGTTAATGTCTGGTTGTAGGAAACCTGAAGTTGATCTTAATTAAAATGCACCAACCGCGTGTGTTACCGTGATGGTCTCTTCTCGGCGGAGTCCGGGAAGTGAACACGGTGTTGGAGTAATGCTTGACGTAGGTTGTTCTAGGATCACTTCTTGATCATAGTTGTTCGACCGTGCTTTGCCTTCTCTTCTCGCTCTCTTTTGCGTATGTTAGCTACCATATATGCTAGTCGCTTTCTGCAGCTCCACCTCATACCTTTTACCCTACCTATAAGCTTAAATAGTCTTGATCGCGAGGGTGTGAGATTGCTGAGTCCCTGTGGCTCACAGATACTTCCAAAACCAGTTTGCAGGTGCCGATGATACCGTACAGGTGACACAACCAAGCTCAAGGAGGAGCTCTATGAAGATCGTGTTCTTTATGTTTTTCCGTTTCCAGGTGATCAGTAGTGGAGCCCAGTTGGGACGATCGGGGATCTGTGTAGCATTTGGGGTAGTGTTCTTTTATTTTGGTTCCGTAGTCGGACCTTGAGTGTATCTGGATGATGTAATGCTTTATTCATGTAATTGTGTGAAGTGGTGATTGTAAGCCAACTATGTATCTCTTTCCCTTATGTATTACATGGGTTGTGTAAATATTACCTCACTTGCGACATTGCCTTCAATGCGGTTATGCCTCTAAGTCGTGCTTCGACACGTGGAAGATATAGCCGCATCGAGGGCGTTACAAAAGGATAAGTGGAGAAGGGCCACCGTGGGCCCACGAGGCAGGGGGGCGCGCCCAGGGGGTAGGGCGTGCCCTCCACCCTCGTCGGCAGGTGGTTGACCCCCCCCCCCTATTGTGTTCTCAGTGCCAAATATTCTAGAAAAAATCATATTTAAATTTCAGGGCATTTGGAGAACTTTTATTTTCGGGGTGTTTTTATATTGCACGGATAATCAGATAACAGACAGAAAAATATTTATTTTTATTTATTTAATATAAATAACAGAAAGTAAAATTGGGGTACAGAAGGTTGTGCTTTCTAGTTTCATCCATCTCATGCTCATCAAAAGGAATCCACTAACAAGGTTGATCAACTCTTGTTAACGAACTCATTCCGAATAACATGGAACCGGAGAAATTTCGAATAACACTATGTTACCTCAACGGGGATATGCACATCCCCAATAATAAGAATATCATATTTCTTCTTGACAGTAGGAAGAGGAAATTCAAAACCTCCAAATATAATCGATGGAATCTTTCCAATAGAGTTGATACTGTGGACTTGAGGTTGTTTCCTCGGAAAGTGTACCGTGTGCTCATTACCATTAACATGAGAAGTGGCATTGCCTTTAGTGCAATCAATAACAGCCCCTGCAGTATTCAAAAAAGGTCTTCCAAGAATAATAGACATACTATCGTCCTCGGGAATATCAAGAATAACAAAGTCCGTTAAAATAGTAACGTTTGCAACTACAACAGGCACATCCTCACAAATACCGATAGACATAGCAGTTGATTTATCATCCATTTGCAAAGATATTTCAGTAGGTGTCAACTTATTCAAATCAAGTCTACGATATAAAGAGAAAGGCATAACACTAACACCAGCTCCAAGATCACATAAAGCAGTTTTAACATAGTTTCTTTTAATGGAGCATGGTATAGTGGGTACTCCTGGATCTCCAAGTTTCTTTGGTATTCAACCCTTAAAAGTATAATTAGCAAGCATGGTGGAAATTTCAGCTTCCGGTATCTTTCTTTTATTTGTAACAATTTCTTTCATGTACTTAGCATAAGGATTCATTTTAAGCATATCAGTTAATCGCATACGCAAAAAGATAGGTCTAATCATTTCAGCAAAGCGCTCAAAATCCTCATCATCCTTTTTCTTGGATGGTTTGGGAGGAAAAGGCATGGGTTTCTGAACCCATGGTTCTCTTTCTTTACCATGTTTCCTAAAAATCTTTCTTATCATAACGTTGATTATTTGATTGTGGGTTATCAAGATCAACAGGAGGTTCAATTTCTACATCATTATCATTACTAGGTTGAGCATCATCATGGACATTATCATTAACATTATTACTAGTTTTAGGGTCATTACCAGATTGAGTTTCAGCATCAGAAATAGAAATATCATTTGGATTCTCAGGTGTTTCAGTAATAGGTTCACTAGAAGCATCCAAAGTTTTATCATTTTTCTCTTTCTTCCTTTTAGAAGGACTAGGTGCATCTATATTATTTCTCTAAGAATCTTGCTCAATTCTCTTAGGGTGGCCTTCAGAATACAAAGGTTCTTGAGTCATTTTGCCACCTCTAGTCATAACTCTTACAACATTATCATTATCCTTACTATTTAATTCATTGAGCAAATCATTTTGAGCTTTAAGTACTTGTTCTACTTGAGTGGTAACCATAGAAGCATGTTTACTAATAAGTTTAAGTTCACCTTTGACATTAGCCATATAATCACCCAAGTGTTCAAGCATATTTGAATTATATTTCAATTGTCTACCAAAATAAGCATTAAAGTCTTCTTGCTTAGCCATAAATTTATCAAACTGATCTAAGCATGGGCTAGCAAACTTAGTAAATGAGATTTCAGCTTTATCATATCTATAAAGAGAATTTACCTTTACTACCTGTGTCGGGTTATCAAGACCATGAGTTTCTTCAATAGGTAAAGGATTAAGATCGTATGTTTCTTCAACAGGCGGTAAATTAAGACCATGTATTTCTTCAGCTTTAATACCTCTTTCTTTCATAGATTTCTTTGCCTCTTGCATATCTTCAGGACTGAGGAATAGAATACCTCTCTTCTTTGGAGTTGGTTTAGGAATAGGCTCAGGAATTGGCTCCGGAGGTGTCCAATTATTTTCATTTGTCAACATATTATTCAATAGAATTTCAGCTTCATCTGGTGTTCTTTCCCTGAAAACAGAACCATCACAACTATCCAGGTAATCTCTGGAAGCATCGATTAGTCCATTATAAAAGATATCAAGTATTTCATTTTTCTTAAGAGGATGATCAGGCAAAGAATTAAGTAATTGGAGAAGCCTCCCCCAAGCTTGTGGGAGATTCTCTTCTTTAATTTGCACAAAATTATATATATCCCTTAAAGCAGCTTGTTTCTTATGAGCAGGGAAATATTTAGCAGAGAAGTAATAAATCATATCCTGGGGACTACGCACACAACCAGGATCAAGAGAATTAAACCATATCTTAGCATCACCCTTTAATGAGAACGGAAATATTTTAAGGATATAAAAGTAACGAGTTCTCTCATCAGTCTTGAACAGGGTGGCTATATCATTTAATTTAGTAAGATGTGCCACAACAGTTTCAGATTCATAACCATGAAAAGGATCAGATTCAATCAAAGTAATTATATCAGGATCAACAAAGAATTCATAATCCTTATCGGTGACACGGATAAGTGAAGTAGCAAAAGCAGGGTCAGGTTTCATTCTAGCATTTAGAGATTGCTTGTTCCATTTAGCTAATAACCTCTTAAGTTCGTATCTATCTTTGCAAGCTAAAATAGCTAAAGAGGCTTCTTGATCAAAAACATAACCCTCGGGAATAACAAGTGATTCTTCATTATCACTTTCATCAGTATTATCAGATTCAATATTTTCAATCTCTCTAGCCCTAGCAAGTTGTTCATCAAGAAATTCACCAAGTGGCACGGTAGTATCAAGCATAGAAGTAGTTTCATCATAAGTATCATGTATAGCAGAAGTAGCATCGTTAATAGCATGCGACATATCAGAACGAATAGCAGAAGCAGTTTTAGGTGTCGCAAGCTTACTCAAAACAGAAGGTGAATCAAGTGCAGAGCTAGATGGCAGTTCCTTACCTCCCCTCGTAGTTGAGGGATAAATCTTGGTTCTCGGATCTTTCAAGTTCTTCAAAATGATAAGAAGATATAAATCCCAAGTGACTCAAAGAATAGAGCTATGCTCCCCGGCAACGGCGCCAGAAAATAGTCTTGATAACCCACAAGTATAGGGGATCGCAACAGTTTTCGAGGGTAAAGTATTCAAACCAAATTTATTGATTCGACACAAGAGGAGCCAAAGAATACTCTCAAGTATTAGCAGCTGAGTTGTCAATTCAACCACACCTGGAAACTTAGTATCTGCAGCAAAGTGTTTAGTAACAAAGTAATATGATAGTAGTGGTAACGGTAACAAAAGGTAACAGTAGTAAAAGTAATGTTTTTGGTATTTTGTAGTGATGATAGCAATAGCAACGGAAAAGTAAATAAGCGAAGAACAATATATGGAAAGCTCGTAGGCAATGGATCGGTGATAGAGAATTATGCCGGATGTGGTTCATCATGTAACAGCCATAACCTAGGGTGACACAGAACTAGCTCCAATTCATCAATGTAATGTAGGCATGTATTCCGAACATAGTCATACGTGCTTATGGAAAAGAACTTGCATGACATCGTTTGTCCTACCCTCCCGTGACAACGGGGTCCTTACGCAAACTAAGGGATATTAAGGCCTCCTTTTAATAGAGTACCGAAACAAAGCATTAACACATAGTGAATACATAAACTCCTCAAACTACGGTCATCACCGGTAAGTATCCCGATTATTGTCACTTCGGGGTTAATGGATCATAACACATAATGGGTGACTATATACTTGCAAGATAGGATCAAGAACATTCATATATTGATGAAAACATAATAGGTTCAGATCTGAAATCATGGCACTCGGGCCCTAGTGACAAGCATTAAGCATAACAAAGTCATAGCAACATCAATCTCAGAACATAGTTGACACTAGGGATCAAACCCTAACAAAACTAACTCAATTACATGATAGATCTCATCCAACCCATCACCGTCCAGCAAGCCTACGATGGAATTACTCACGCACGGCGATGAGCATCATGAAATTGGTTGTGGAGGATGGTTGATGATGACGATGGCGACGGATTCCCCTCTCCGGAGCCCCGAACGTACTCCAGCTCAGCCCTCCCGAGAGGTTTTAGGGCTTGGCGGCGGCTCCGTATCGTAAAACGTGATGAATTCTTCTCCTTGATTTTTTTTCTCCCCGAAACACAATATATAGAGTTGGAGTTGGAGTCGGAGAGGCACCAGAGGGCCCACGAGGTAGGGGGCGCCCCCCACCGACAGGTGGTGGGCCCCCTGGCCTTCATCTTTTGCAGATATTTTTTATATTTTTCAAAAAGTTGCTCCATGAAATATCAGGTCATTCCGAGAACGTTTGTTTCTACACATAAATAACACCATGGTAATTCTACTGAAAACAGCGTCAGTCCGGGTTAGTTCCATTCAAATCATTCAAGTTAGAGTCCAAAACAAGGTCAAAAGGGTTTGGAAAAGTAGATACGACGAAGACATATCATATTTGTACGTGTATTTTTCTGTTCTGTAATGTTTTCCTAGTCGTATGAATACAAGTGACGTATGCCTTTGAATGTATGGTTAAAAAAATTTATTAGGGCTACTCGACCGGGGGAGGGGTAGGACTATGTCTCATTTATAGTGAGACCTAGCATCCTCTCGCGTTAGGCGCCTCCCTAAATGGGTAGGCTCAGGCGCGCAGGACGCCACGACCTCGGGTTTTTTTAACTTTCGTTTAAGCATCCAAATATTATATTAAAAATACATTTTCATTAGAACATGTGGAAAAATGTTAACCAAGAATTTGGAAAATGTTTAATGTGTATAAAAAATGCTTCTCATGTATATGAAAAATGTACGCAAAAAGTATATCATGTGTGTGAAAAAAGTTCATCATCTATAGAAAAAAGTATATCATGTATCTGAAAAATGTACGCAAATTTTCTTGGGAATTTGAATTTTTTTCCTTGGATTTTTTTATTTTAAGTATTTTTTGGTTTTTCATGGAAATATCGATATTTTTGTTTTTCAGAAATTCGATTTTATTTATTTTCCCTGATTTTTTCCCGGAAATTTGATTTTTTTTATTTCTTTTCCTGGATTTTTTTATTGTACATCTTTTTAAAAATAATGCTGATGTGCCATGCTGACGGGACCCGTTGACCGGTCAAAACCGGTCAACAAAGAGGGGAGGGTTGAATCCTAGCCGGTTTTGAGAGTTAGGGGTTGTAATTTAGACGGTATTGGAGTTCGGGGTTGTAAATTAGACAAGGACAAGAGTTCGGGGTTGAAATATGCACTTCTCTCTTTGAAAAACAAATTAAACAAGTATGTGAAAAATGTTAATCAATCATCTAAAAAATGTTAAATGTTTATAGAAAAACTGTATGATCAAGTACTAAAAAAGACAAACATGTATTTAAAGAATGATAATCAAGAATTTTGAAAATGCTAAATGTGTATAAAAATGTTGACCATGTATTAAAAAATATTAATCAACCATTTGAAAAATCCTAAAAATGTCTATAAAAAATATTAACCATGTGTTTTCACGTATAAAAAATGTATACAAAAACTATACAATGTGTGAAAAAAGTTAATCATGTATTTAGAAAATGTTAATCAAACATTTGAAAAAAACAAGTATTTAAAAATGTTAGTCAAGCATTTGCAAAATGTTAAATGTGTATAAAAAAATGTTCGCCATCTATTAACAAAAATTTATCTTGTCTTTTGAAAATGTTAAATGTGTATAGAAAAGTTGACCATACATTCATAAGACGATACTCTTTTATTTGAAAAATGTTAAAAATGTGTAAAGAAATTGTGACCATGTATTTAAAAAGTCAAAATTGTATTTGTAAAAGGTACACATGTGACATCAAAATTCTCTTGACGTATTAAAAAAATGTAGAATGAAAACCAAAAGAGATTAGTGCAAAAAAATGAAAACCGATAAAGAAACAAAGAAATTAAAAGAAACCCATTGAAAATAAAGAAACAAACAAAAACCAAGAAAAAAAAATCTAAACCTATGAAAACCATGAAAGCAACAAAAAATGGAAGAAAAAATAAAAACGAAAGTAAAAGGATAAGAAGAAAAAAACCAAAAAAAGGGGAAGAAAATTAGAAAACCAGACAAAAAAAGGAAAACAAATCAATTAAAACCCAGAAAAAAAAACAAGGTCAAAAGGGTTTGGAAAAGTAGATACGACGAAGACATATCATATTTGTACGTGTATTTTTCTGTTCTGTAATGTTTTCCTAGTCGTATGAATACAAGTGACGTATGCCTTTGAATGTATGGTTAAAAAAATTTATTAGGGCTACTCGACCGGGGGAGGGGTAGGACTATGTCTCATTTATAGTGAGACCTAGCATCCTCTCGCGTTAGGCGCCTCCCTAAATGGGTAGGCTCAGGCGCGCAGGACGCCACGACCTCGGGTTTTTTTAACTTTCGTTTAAGCATCCAAATATTATATTAAAAATACATTTTCATTAGAACATGTGGAAAAATGTTAACCAAGAATTTGGAAAATGTTTAATGTGTATAAAAAATGCTTCTCATGTATATGAAAAATGTACGCAAAAAGTATATCATGTGTGTGAAAAAAGTTCATCATCTATAGAAAAAAGTATATCATGTATCTGAAAAATGTACGCAAATTTTCTTGGGAATTTGAATTTTTTTCCTTGGATTTTTTTATTTTAAGTATTTTTTGGTTTTTCATGGAAATATCGATATTTTTGTTTTTCAGAAATTCGATTTTATTTATTTTCCCTGATTTTTTCCCGGAAATTTGATTTTTTTTATTTCTTTTCCTGGATTTTTTTATTGTACATCTTTTTAAAAATAATGCTGATGTGCCATGCTGACGGGACCCGTTGACCGGTCAAAACCGGTCAACAAAGAGGGGAGGGTTGAATCCTAGCCGGTTTTGAGAGTTAGGGGTTGTAATTTAGACGGTATTGGAGTTCGGGGTTGTAAATTAGACAAGGACAAGAGTTCGGGGTTGAAATATGCACTTCTCTCTTTGAAAAACAAATTAAACAAGTATGTGAAAAATGTTAATCAATCATCTAAAAAATGTTAAATGTTTATAGAAAAACTGTATGATCAAGTACTAAAAAAGACAAACATGTATTTAAAGAATGATAATCAAGAATTTTGAAAATGCTAAATGTGTATAAAAATGTTGACCATGTATTAAAAAATATTAATCAACCATTTGAAAAATCCTAAAAATGTCTATAAAAAATATTAACCATGTGTTTTCACGTATAAAAAATGTATACAAAAACTATACAATGTGTGAAAAAAGTTAATCATGTATTTAGAAAATGTTAATCAAACATTTGAAAAAAACAAGTATTTAAAAATGTTAGTCAAGCATTTGCAAAATGTTAAATGTGTATAAAAAAATGTTCGCCATCTATTAACAAAAATTTATCTTGTCTTTTGAAAATGTTAAATGTGTATAGAAAAGTTGACCATACATTCATAAGACGATACTCTTTTATTTGAAAAATGTTAAAAATGTGTAAAGAAATTGTGACCATGTATTTAAAAAGTCAAAATTGTATTTGTAAAAGGTACACATGTGACATCAAAATTCTCTTGACGTATTAAAAAAATGTAGAATGAAAACCAAAAGAGATTAGTGCAAAAAAATGAAAACCGATAAAGAAACAAAGAAATTAAAAGAAACCCATTGAAAATAAAGAAACAAACAAAAACCAAGAAAAAAAAATCTAAACCTATGAAAACCATGAAAGCAACAAAAAATGGAAGAAAAAATAAAAACGAAAGTAAAAGGATAAGAAGAAAAAAACCAAAAAAAGGGGAAGAAAATTAGAAAACCAGACAAAAAAAGGAAAACAAATCAATTAAAACCCAGAAAAAAAAATAAGGTCAAAAGGGTTTGGAAAAGTAGATACGACGAAGACATATCATATTTGTACGTGTATTTTTCTGTTCTGTAATGTTTTCCTAGTCGTATGAATACAAGTGACGTATGCCTTTGAATGTATGGTTAAAAAAATTTATTAGGGCTACTCGACCGGGGGAGGGGTAGGACTATGTCTCATTTATAGTGAGACCTAGCATCCTCTCGCGTTAGGCGCCTCCCTAAATGGGTAGGCTCAGGCGCGCAGGACGCCACGACCTCGGGTTTTTTTAACTTTCGTTTAAGCATCCAAATATTATATTAAAAATACATTTTCATTAGAACATGTGGAAAAATGTTAACCAAGAATTTGGAAAATGTTTAATGTGTATAAAAAATGCTTCTCATGTATATGAAAAATGTACGCAAAAAGTATATCATGTGTGTGAAAAAAGTTCATCATCTATAGAAAAAAGTATATCATGTATCTGAAAAATGTACGCAAATTTTCTTGGGAATTTGAATTTTTTTCCTTGGATTTTTTTATTTTAAGTATTTTTTGGTTTTTCATGGAAATATCGATATTTTTGTTTTTCAGAAATTCGATTTTATTTATTTTCCCTGATTTTTTCCCGGAAATTTGATTTTTTTTATTTCTTTTCCTGGATTTTTTTATTGTACATCTTTTTAAAAATAATGCTGATGTGCCATGCTGACGGGACCCGTTGACCGGTCAAAACCGGTCAACAAAGAGGGGAGGGTTGAATCCTAGCCGGTTTTGAGAGTTAGGGGTTGTAATTTAGACGGTATTGGAGTTCGGGGTTGTAAATTAGACAAGGACAAGAGTTCGGGGTTGAAATATGCACTTCTCTCTTTGAAAAACAAATTAAACAAGTATGTGAAAAATGTTAATCAATCATCTAAAAAATGTTAAATGTTTATAGAAAAACTGTATGATCAAGTACTAAAAAAGACAAACATGTATTTAAAGAATGATAATCAAGAATTTTGAAAATGCTAAATGTGTATAAAAATGTTGACCATGTATTAAAAAATATTAATCAACCATTTGAAAAATCCTAAAAATGTCTATAAAAAATATTAACCATGTGTTTTCACGTATAAAAAATGTATACAAAAACTATACAATGTGTGAAAAAAGTTAATCATGTATTTAGAAAATGTTAATCAAACATTTGAAAAAAACAAGTATTTAAAAATGTTAGTCAAGCATTTGCAAAATGTTAAATGTGTATAAAAAAATGTTCGCCATCTATTAACAAAAATTTATCTTGTCTTTTGAAAATGTTAAATGTGTATAGAAAAGTTGACCATACATTCATAAGACGATACTCTTTTATTTGAAAAATGTTAAAAATGTGTAAAGAAATTGTGACCATGTATTTAAAAAGTCAAAATTGTATTTGTAAAAGGTACACATGTGACATCAAAATTCTCTTGACGTATTAAAAAAATGTAGAATGAAAACCAAAAGAGATTAGTGCAAAAAAATGAAAACCGATAAAGAAACAAAGAAATTAAAAGAAACCCATTGAAAATAAAGAAACAAACAAAAACCAAGAAAAAAAATCTAAACCTATGAAAACCATGAAAGCAACAAAAAATGGAAGAAAAAATAAAAACGAAAGTAAAAGGATAAGAAGAAAAAAACCAAAAAAAGGGGAAGAAAATTAGAAAACCAGACAAAAAAAGGAAAACAAATCAATTAAAACCCAGAAAAAAAAACTATGTAAAAAACAAAGGACAGCCGAATAAAAAAGTGAAAGAAAAAGAAAATACAAGGAAAACCAGTGCAAAAAGAATAGGAAAACAAAAGACTGGAGAAAACCTTGATAAGAAACATAAAAGCTGAACAAATAAAATAAAACCACGAAAGAAGTTTAGAAAACCATGGAAAAAACAAAGAAGTACAAAAAGAATAAAAACCCGTTAAAGAAAACCATAGTACAAAAAGGAAAAAGAAAAGAAAAAATAAAACCAGAGCGAAGGCAGACTTTTTTTTAGCAAAGATAGCTAGGCTTTATTCATATGAAACAATGTATACTGGTATTACAGGAATGTCATGTCGATTGCAATATGTCTTCGCGGGGAAAGGAAGACACCATACCAAGCTATAAACATCGATCGAACGTCTCAATCGAAAACACATCGAACGAAGAAGAAAAACAGATATAATTGGGCCGGCCAATGGCTACCTTTGAGGAAAAGCTTTAAGGCGAGGGCAGCATATATCTTGCTGTAAGCGAGATACAGCGCCCACGCGGGGCGAATCCATGCCCTGCTTGCTGCGAGACACAAGGCGGCATCACCTACAGCGATTTGGCAGTGAGCCGGCCCAGTGACCATGTGTTCCGTCATGCTGATGTCATGTACTCCCTTCATCCCAAAACACATATCTCACTGGGTCACTGGCAGTGAGCCGGCCCAGTGACCTTAGTGCAACTTTGTACTAAACTTAGTAAAAAGTTGAGACACTTGAGACACTTATTTTGGGATGGAGGGAGTGTTTGTTGGTTTTTCATTTCGTCCGTTGTTTATATATTTGGAAAATCTAAATACATATCAAGGTGAACATAATTTAGTTAATACTTGACATTTCAAAAGTGTTCATGCATTTCCAAAAAAATTACATGACAGTTTATAAAACCGTTATACAATGTTAACAATATGTTTGTGTAATTCAAGAAATGCAGCCTACCATTCAAAAATGTTCACAAATTTCAAAAATATGTTTGTGAAATTTATGATTTTTTATTACCTTAATAATATTCATATAGTTTTAGGAGATTTTGACATTCAAAAAAATATTTCAACATGAATTTGGAAAACATTTAAGAGAAATTTGATAAATGTTCAAAACATTTATTACTAAAAGTTGTTAATCATGTATTTTAAATTTTTTTAAAAGCATATAGAAATGTTTTATATGTGTAGAAAAATGTACAGTGTGTGTGAATAATAGACTTCAAAAAGATATATTGGAAAATATAACTCGTCTATTTGAAAATGTTCCTGCTGTAAATATAAAATGTGTAAGAAAATATTAGATGTGTGTTGAAAAAAGGAGAAAAGGGAAAAGAAAACAAGGAAACTGAAGGAGAAAAATAAATATGAAAAGGAAAACTGACGAAAACAAAAAAAACTGAGAAAAGCCAAAGAAAACGATGGTAAAACGTTGGAAAACCCCAAAAAATCAAGAAAAAAAAACATACCTCACGCGTTCAGTAGCACCTAATAGGAAATAGTACATGCTAAACATAGCTCACGCGATGCTCAAAACTAAAGCATAGCTTGCGCGTATTCGACCGGCTTCTTCCTCATTTTGTTCTGGACCGTAATACATCTCCGAAACTTGAGCCATAATAAAAGAAGCCGATAAAAAAAGTTTGATCGAAATTGAATCTTTCGCCGCACTTTACTTCTTCAATTTATAATTTGCCTCCTGAAAGGCTGCCGGATGGGGCCGGGGCCACAGGTCATTGAAACAACGCTGAGGCAAATCATCAAACCTCTTGTAAAATGGGCAAATCATCCAATCCCCTGTCCTCCACAAGGAATCGACAATAATGAATGTCTTTCGTTCAACACAATAAAAAAAGAAGTCGTTTGCATCCAAGAAAACAAAGGTCATTTTGTTATCATCTTGATGAAGATGCCCTGAAACTGTAGAGCCATAAAGCGACGTTCTCTCGAAGCTGAAACCGAGAGAATCACGCGACAGAGATATATGTTCCATGAGAATCTGTCGGCAGCAGCATCCTGCCGTGCGGAGTAGCTGCATCCATCCGTTCTCTCCTCTCTGATTGATCGATCGGTCGCCGCAAGTCCTCGGCTACCCTTGTCGCCACGAACTCCTCCCGTCCATGTCCACGTCCAGTCATCCATGATCATTTTCACCTGTAGGTCTTCCCGGTCACCGACGAGCACCGATCAAAACACCCTAGACCCAAGCTGCTGATGCGTCACCTTCGTTCGTCCCGTGTACTACTAGTACAGTTGCTAACTAAGTGGCCAAATCATTTCGAAGCCAAGCGGTTGTTGGATCACGGGTCAGCTATTTATGTTACCTCTACTCCCTATTTATCACCGGTTGACATCGCAATGAAACTCTCAGCTGTAAACTCTGCTTCGGACAGTACTAGTAGTAGTAGGGAGTACTGTCTACAGTAGCTAGCTAATGATTCGGACTGACGGTACAGCACGAAACAGTTCAGGGTTTTTCACTCAGGCACCTCGTAGCTGGAGCGGTAGTACCAAAAGTTATAATTAAACCTCTACTGTACTACGATCAACCTAAACAAAGCATTAGCCGCTAGTTGTAGGTTACTAGCAGTAGCTAGTTGGAGACAGCTCGAACAATGGCCGTGCATAGCTTCAACTGTAACTGAGGAGGCTACAGCACCCAAGCGTTAATTGCCCATGCAGGAGGCTTGTATCAGCCCAGTCTGCTGCTTGCCATGCCCCCCGTGTGGTTCTGCGATCAAGTCGGACGATGGCTAGCAGCTAGCATAGCATGTGTGCAAGATGTGTGGAAGGTGGAGTACCAATTATATCACGTCATTTGCCCTGATGCATGCGTGTTCATGCGGAGGCCAAGCTGATCTTGGCAAGCAGACGGCCTATATACCAGGCTAACAGAGCTATCTGAAGGCGTGATAAAGATCGAGGGCCAAACATGCACAGCTAATTGCCTATGTGGAGTACGGCTGGAGACGACCTGGTCCCTGAATTTTAGCAGAAAATCGCTATGCAACGGCACTGGTGCATGAAAGGTAGTACGCCAAAGTTCCTATCCCTTGGGACTATGCTGGTCAGCCGAATCATTGGCAGTTTTGGACCCGTGGGTTCGCTGTCCAGTTGCCCATCCTCTACTCATATCACCTGGTGTACTACCAAGCATGCCGAGACTCTGATTGAGTGATTGTGCGTTTGGTTTGGAATTGGATGGATGTAACTTGCCGCCCCGGTTCAACTCGTCAAGCGCATGCATGGGATCGCCTGTTCAATAACGAAGAAAATGTGTAACCAAGCCGCAACGAACCCCATAGAGCACAATTTCATGCCCTTTTTGAAAGTTAAAACATGTCCCAATATCTTTGCAAGACCAACGTTCCACATAATGGACTACGAGTTGATAACAATTCAGTCGGTTGCATTTTCGCATACGCAAAAAGTAATCACACAGTATCACGATGGTTAGGGCATCTCAAACGCGGACCCTCAAACAACCTGTAACGGCATTTTGCCATCCAACACGATATCTCATCGGTTCACGGGGCAGTCCGGACATCCATTTCCGCGAACCAGACGTAAACAGGAGGGTCGGGGAGCTTTGTGGGCGTCCAGACAGTTGCCACATACGCATCCACCACCACAGCCTCACCAAAAACTCTCTCCGCCCAAAAAAACCCCTCCGCGCGAAGTGGTTGCTGCGCATTCATGTCAGTTAGCACCGCTCCAGGACCATGGTCCAGTGCCGCCCTCGCTGCCGCCAGCACGTGTGAATGAGGAGCCGCTCACGCAGCTGCGCTATCGCATGAAGGCGAAGCCGGCGTCACCCCTCCCCTTCTCCACGCAACTGCTACATCCGAATCGGGCGCCGCATGAAGGAGGAGCCAACGTCACTGCCGCAGAGCGGTTATGGCCAGGTCGACCAGCCGGCGTTGACGCTACGCCATGACTGGCGCGGCAAGGCCGTGAAGAAGGAGGTGCCACCAGCGACTGTGAATCTACCTGGACGCCTCCTCCACTAACTCGATGGCCACAACGGTGGCGGCTCCTCCTCGTCGCGAGCGTCGTCACGCGGTGGAGAGCGCCGAAAGGAAGATGGCACAGCGGGTACGACGCAATGCGTCGCACCGCTCCGCGTTCGCCAAGTCCGAGAAGGTGCCAGACTGGGTCTGCGCAAACGACAACCTCGCAGAGGCTTGGGGCCACGACAGGTCGGTGGCCACAGCAGAGACCGCGAATCTGCATGGACGCCTCCTCCACTAACTCGATGGCCACAACGGTGGCGGCTCCTCCTCGTCTCGAGCGTCGTCACGCGGTGGAGAGCACCGACGGGCAGATGGCACGGCGAGAGCGACGCAACACGTCGCATCGCTCCGTGCTCGCCAAGTCCGAGAAGGTGCCAGACTGGGTCTGCGCAAATGATGACCTCGCAGAGGCTTGGGCCCACGACAGGTCGGTGTCGTGGTTCTAAGTCTGACAGTAAAGTAGGGGGATAGGAATGCAGAGGCAAGATCCTAGCTATGGTGAGATTGTGCACGCAAGATGTACGAGTTCAGGCCCTTCGCGGAGGAAGTAACAGCCCTACGTCTCGCTGCTCGCAGGCTCGGTCGATTGGAATATGCGTGAAGTTACAGGGGGTGCAAACCCTTGTGCCAGAGCAGGAGGGTGGCTTATATAAAGTGCGCTGGACCCCTCCAGCCCTCGGTTACACAACGTTTAAGGTACATAAAGATGGGCGTTACTGATAACGCCAGCAATAAAGATATATGAATGACTATTAAGTCTATAGGGTAACGCCTGACCGTTGCCATACAGAGTGACTTTAGATCTTCTATCCGTCGAGTGATTCTTGTTACGGTCGAGTGACTACTCCCTGGTCGAGTGAACTTGAATCTTCCGAGTGGAATGCTAATGGTCAAGTGAATGATGGTATCCCTCGAATGCTTCTGACTTTAGGTCAATGTCCTTGGGGAGGGTGTCATGTCATCGTCATTAGACCCCGAATGGTTCAGGTTTCGAGTGGAAAAAGGAGTGGAGGTTGGTTCCGACTCTGTTACACGCCGTGGAAGCATTTTCCTTAGACTGATGAGTCATGCGACAACTTTGACTTCATTTTCAGTCACCTTGATCCATTTTAAAGTTGTCGAGTGAACTTTTGCTGATAAGTTTCGAGTGTTGATATGGAAGAAATCTTCAGTCTGACAGGTTGCGCTACTGCTCTCGGATCTTGCGGGATTCGAAATTTTGGGAACCGCGCGGGACGGAGGAGGCCGCAGTAATCGGGATGGATTAGGCAGGGGCGCCTCGATCACCGTGCCACCTTTTTCGCCACGTACCGAGCGAGCGATAGTTGCGGGATTTGACATGATTGCCCGCGCCCAGTCGTCGGTCACTCGGAAATGACTCCATATAAGGCGTTGGGTTGGGGAATTGATACGTCTCCAAAATATCTATAATTTTTGATTGCTCCATGCTATATTATCTACTGTTTTGGATGTTTATGGGCTTTATTATACACTTTTATATCATTTTTGGGACTAACCTATTAACCCAGAGCCCAGTGCCAGTTTCTGTTTTTTACCTTGTTTTAGGGTTTCGAAGAAAAGGAAAACTAAACGGAGTCCAATTGACCTGAAACATTACGAAACTCATTTTTGGAAGGAAAGAAGCCCAGAAGTCTTGGAGTGCATGTCAGGGGACCTTCGAGGAGGCCACGAGGTAGGGGGCGCACTCATCACCCTAGGGCGCGCCCTCCACCCTCGTGGGCCCCTCATGGCCCCCCTGACGTACTTCTTCCGCCAATATATCTCCATATACCCTAAAAACATCTGAGAGCACAATAGATCGGGAGTTCCGCCGCCAGAAGCCTCCGTAGCCACCGAAAGCCAATCTAGACCCGTTCCAGCACCCTGCCGGAGGGGGAATCCCTCTCCGGTGGCCATCTTCATCATCCCGGTGCTCTCCATGACGAGGAGGGAGTAGTTCTCCCTCGGGGCTGAGGGTATGTACCAGTAGCTATGTGTTTGATCTCTCTCTCTCTCGTGTTCTTAAGGTGATACGATCTTAATGTATCGCGAGCTTTGCTATTATAGTTGGATCTTATGATGTTTCTCCCCCTCTACTCTCTTGTAATGAATTGAGTTTCCCCTTTGAAGTTATCTTATCGGATTGAGTCTTTAAAGATTTGAGAACACTTGATGTATGTCTTGCCGTGCGTATCTGTGGTGACAATGGGATACCACGTGATTCACTTGATGTATGTTTTGGTGATCAACTTGCGGGTTCCGCCCATGAACCTATGCATAGGGGTTGGCACACGTTTTCATCGTGATTCTCTGGTAGAAACTTTGGGGCACTCTTTGAGGTTCTATGTGTTGGTTGAATAGATGAATCTGAGATTGTGTGATGCATATCGTATAATCATGCCCACGGATACTTGAGGTGACATTGGAGTATCTAGGTGACATTGGGGTTTTGGTTGATTTGTGTCTTAAGGTGTTATTCTAGTACGAACTCTAGGGATGTTTGTGACACTTATAGGAATAGCCCAACGGATTGATTGGAAAGAATAACTTTGAGGTGGTTTCGTACCCTACCATAATCTCTTCGTTCGTTCTCCGCTGTTAGTGACTTTGGAGTGACTCTTTGTTGCATGTTGAGGGATACTTATATGATCCAATTATGTTATTATTGTTGAGAGGACTTGCACTGGTGAAAGTATGAACCCTAGGCCTTGTTTCAACGCATTACAATACCGTTTGTCCTCACTTTTATCATTAGTTACCTTACTGTTTTTATAATTTCAGATTACAAATACCCATATCTACTATCCATATACCACTTGTATCACCATCTCTTCGCCGAACTAGTGCACCTATACAATTTACCATTGTATTGGGTGTGTTGGGGACACAAGAGACTCTTTGTTATTTGGTTGCAGGGTTGCTTGAGAGAGACCATCTTCATCCTACGCCTCCTACGGATTGATAAACCTTAGGTCATCCACTTGAGGGAAATTTGCTACTGTCCTACAAACCTCCGCACTTGGAGGCCCAACAACGTCTACAAGAAGAAGGTTGTGTAGTAGACATCAAGCTCTTTTCTGGCGCCGTTGCCGGGGAGGTTAGCGCTTGAAGGTATATCTTTAGATCTTGCAATCGAGTCTTTTAGTTTCTTGTTTTTATCACTAGTTTAGTTTATAAAAGAAAACTATAAAAAAATGGAATTGAGTTTGTCTCATACGCTTCACGCCTTCACCTTTTTAATATCTTTCGTGAGTATGATGGAAAGGAAAATTGTGCCAAAGTGTTAGAAGAAGAAATATATAAAATGTTTGGCACTAAATATTTGAATGATGAGCATGATTGCAATGTTGTTAGTACGAATTCTTCGAATATCCATGATGCTAATGATATGCAAAGCCACAAGCTTGGGGAAGCTATGTTTGATGAAGATGATACTTTTTGTCCCCCAAGTTTTGATGAGCAAATTTATTATGATGAAAGCATGCCTCCTATCTATGATGATTATTGTGATGACACGTATGCTTTAAAGAATAATGATAACCATGAAACTTGTCATCTTGATCTTAATTTTCAATCACATGATAGTTATTTTGTTGAGTTTACTCCCACTACTTTTCATGAGAAGAAATTTGCTTATGTGGAGAGTAATAAAAATTCTATGCTTGTACATCATGAAAAGAATGATTTATGTGATAGTTATATTGTTGAATTCATTCATGATGCTACTGAAAATTATTAAGAGGGAGGAACATATGCTTGTAGGAATTGCAATAATATCAAGTTTCCTCTCTATGTGCTTAAAATCTTGAAGTTATGCTTGTTTTACCTTCCTATGCAAGTTGATTCGTGTTCCCATAAGTTGTTTTCTCACAAAATCCCTATGCATAGGAAGTATGTTAGACTTAAATGTGCTAGTCATATTCTTCATGATGCTCTCTTTATGTTTCAATTCTTATCTTTTATGTGAGCATCGTTGAAATCATCATGCCTAGCTAGGGGCGTTAAACGATAGCGCTTGTTGGGAGGCAACCCAATTTTATTTTAGTTCCTTGCTTTTTGCTCCTGTTTAGTAATAAATAATTAATCTATACTCTTTTTATATGTGGTTTTAGTTGTTTAATTAGTGTTTGTGCCAAGTAGAACCTTTGGGAAGACTTGGGGAAAGTCTTATTGATCATGCTGTAAAAAACAGAAACTTTAGCGCTCACGAGAATTGCTGCCATTTTTTGTTGGAGAGTGCTATTTAGTTAATTCTTTTTCAGATGAGTAATATATAAATTACTCAGGTCCAGCAATTTATTTTAGAATTTTTGGGGTTCCATAAGTATACGTTTGATCCAGATTACTACAGACTGTTCTGTTTTTTGACAGATTCTGTTTTCGATGTGTTGTTTGCTTATTTTGATGAATCTATGAGTAGTATCAGAGGGTATGAACCATAGAGAAGTTGGAATACAGTAGGTTTAACACCAATATAAATAAATAATGAGTTCATTACAGTACCTTGAAGTGGTGAATTGTTTTCTTATACTAACGGAGCTTACGAGTTTTCTGTTAAGTTTTGTGTTGTGAAGTTTTCAAGTTTTAGGTAAGGATTCAAAGGACTATGGAATAAGGAGTGGCAATAGCCTAATATTGGGGATGCCCAAGTAACCCCAAGGTAATATTTAAGGATAGCCAAGAGCCTAAGCTTGGGTATGCCCCGGAAGGCATCCCCTCTTTCGTCTTCGTTCATCGGTAACTTTACTTGGAGCTATATTTTTATTCGCCACATGATATGTGTTTTGCTTGGAGCGTCAATTTATTTTGTTAGGATTTTCTTGCTTTTATTTAGAACAATGTTTTGCATCTTTTATTTCAATAAAAGTGGCATTGATAGTCTTTACTATGCCTATGTTACAAGTATACATGTTGCTGTTTGAAAACAGAAAGTTTACCGCTGTTGCAATAATTCCCTAGAAAAGTCAGAATGTGATAAAATGTTGAAACCTCTTGCATATTAAGCTCTGATAAATTTACTACAGTGGGAATTTTCTTTGATAATTTGTGGAGCTAGGGAAGTATGGATGTTGCAGCATTCTTTACAGACTATCCTGTTTAGGCAGATTGCTGTTATGTTTGTATTGTTTGCATATGTTTGCTTCTTTAATGATTCTATTTGAGGATATGACTATTAAATATGCAGAGGCATTTAGCATGCAATGTTGAATAATAATTTTAGTGATTTGCTACAGTAGAGTATGATAAGGTTTTTTCAATGGTTTATACTAACTTATCTCACGAGTCCTTATTGAGTTTTGTGTGGATGAAGCTTTTGAGATTTAGGGAGACCGTGATATGATAGGAATTAAGGAGACACAAAAGCTCAAGCTTGGGGATGCCCAAGGCATCCCAAGATAATATTTCAAGAAGTCTCAAGCATCTAAGCTTGGGGATGCCCTGGTTGGCATCCCACCTTTCTTCTTCAACAACTATCGGTTAGTTTCGGTTGATCCTAAGTTTTTGCTTCTTCACATGATGTTTGCCATTCTTAGAATGTCATTTTATTTTGCTTTGCTGGCTGTTTGAATAAAATACCAAGATCTTAAATTCTTAAATGTTAGAGAGTCTTCACATAGTTGCATAATTATTAAACTACTCATTGATCTTCACTTATATCTTTCGGAGTAGTTTGTTGTTGCTCTAGTGCTTCACTTATATCTTTTAGAGCATGGTGGTAGTTTTATTTTGAAGAAATAGATGAACTCTCATGCTTCACTTAGATTATTTTGAGAGTCTTAATAGCATGGTAATTTGCTTAAAATCCTAATATGCTAGGTATTCAAGAATAATAAAACTTTCTTATGAGTGTATTGAATACTAGCAGAAGTTTGATGCTTGATGATTGTTTTGAGATATGGAGGTAATAATATCAAAGTCGTGCTAGTTGAGTAGTTGTTAAATTGAGAAATACTTGTGTTGAAGTTTGCAAGTCCTGTAGCATGCACGTATGGTAAACGTTATGCAACAAATTTGAAACATGAGGTGTTATTTGATTGTCTTCCTTATGAGTGGCGGTCGGGGACGAGCGATGGTCTTTTCCTACCAATCTATCCCCCTAGGAGCATGCGTGTAATACCGAGGTTTTTGATGACTTGTAGATTTTTGCAATAAGTATGTGAGTTCTTTATGACTAATGTTGAGTCCATGGATTATACGCACTCTCACCCTTCCATCCTTGCTAGCCTCTTCGGTACCGTGCATTGCCCTTTCTCACATTGAGAGTTGGTGCAAACTTCGCCGGTGCATCCAAACCCCGTGATATGATACGCTCTATCACACATAAACCTCCTTATATCTTCCTAAAAACATCCACCATACCTACCTATTATGGCATTTCCATAGCCATTCCGAGATATATTGCCATGCAATTTTCCACCATTTAGTTTATCATGACACATTCATCATTGTCATATTGCTTAGCATGATCATGTAGTTGACATAGTATTTCTGGCAAAGCCACCATTCATAATTCTTTCATACATGCCACTCTTGGTTCATTGCATATCCCGGTACATCGCCGGAGGCATTCATATAGAGTCATACTTTGTTCTAGTATCGAGTTGCAATCATTGAGTTGTAAATAAATAGAAGTGTGATGATCATCATTTTCTAGAGCATTGTCCCAAGTGAGGAATAAAAAAGAAGAAGAGAAAGGCCATAAAAAAAGAGAAGGCCCCAAAAAAGAGAAAGGCCATAAAAAAAAGAAGGCCCAAAATAATAATAATAATAATATAAAAAAGAGAGAGAAAATGAGAGAAGGGACAATGCTACTATCCTTTGCCACACTTGTGCTTCAAAGTAGCACCATAATCCTAATGATAGAGAGTCTCTTGTTTTGTCACTTTCATATACTAGTGGGAATTTTTCATTATAGAACTTGGCTTGTATATTCCAACAATGGGCCTCCTCAAGTGCCCTAGGTCTTCGTGAGCAAGCAAGTTGAATGCACACCCACTTAGTTTCTTTTGTTGAGCTTTCATACATTTATAGCTCTAGTGCATCCGTTGCATGGCAATCCCTACTCCTTGCATTAACATAAATCGATGGGCATCTCCATAGCCCATTGATTAGCCTCATTGATGTGAGACTTTCTCCTTTTTGTCTTCTCCACATAACCCCCTCATTATATTCTATTCCACCCATAGTGCTATGTCCATGGCTCGCGCTCATATATTGCGTCAAAGTTTATAGGTTTGAGATTACTAAAGTATGAAACAATTGCTTGGCCTGTCATCGGGGTTGTGCATGATGAGAGCATTCTTGTGTGACGAAAATGGAGCATGACTAAACTATATGATTTTGTAGGGATGAACTTTCTTTGGCCATGTTATTTTGAGAAGACATAATTGCTTAGTTAGTATGCTTGAAGTATTATCATTTTTAGGTCAATATGAACTTTTGTCTTGAATCTTTCGGATCTGAATATTCATGCCCCAATTAAGAAGAATTACATTGAAATTATGCCAAGTAGCACTCCGCATAAAAAATTCTGTTTTTATCATTTACCTACTCGAGGACGAGCAGGAATTAAGCCTGGGGATGCTGATACGTCTCCAACGTATCTATAATTTTTGATTGCTCCATGCTATATTATCTACTGTTTTGGATGTTTATGGGCTTTATTATACACGTTTATATCATTTTTGGGACTAACCTATTAACCCAGAGCCCAGTGCCAGTTTTTGTTTTTACCTTGTTTTAGGGTTTCGAAGAAAAGGAAAACTAAACGGAGACCAATTGACCTGAAACTTCACAGAACTCATTTGTGGAAGGAAAGAAGCCCAGAAGTCTTGGAGCGCACGTCAGGGGACCTTCGAGGAGGCCACGGGGTAGGGGGTCGTGCCCACCCCCCTAGGGCGCGCCCTCCACCCTCATGGGCCCCTCGTGGCCCCCCTGACATACTTCTTCCGCCTATATATCTCCATATACCCTAAAAACACCCGAGAGCACAATAGATCGGGAGTTCCGCCACCAGAAGCCTCCGTAGCCACCGGAAGCCAATCTAGACCCGTTTCGGCACCCTGCCGGAGGGGGAATCCCTCTCCGGTGGCCGTCTTCATCATCCCGGTGCTCTCCATGATGAGGAGGGAGTAGTTCTCCCTCGAGGCTGAGGGTATGTACCAGTAGCTATGTGTTTGATCTCTCTCTCTCTCTCTCTCGTGTTCTTGAGGTGATACGATCTTGATGTATCGCGAGCTTTGCTATTATAGTTGGATCTTATGATGTTTCTCCCCCTCTACTCTCTTGTAATGAATTGAGTTTCCCCTTTGAAGTTATCTTATCGGATTGAGTCTTTAAAGATTTGAGAACACTTGATGTATGTCTTGTCGTGCGTATCTATGGTGACAATGGGATACCACGTGATTCACTTGATGCATGTTTTGGTGATCAACTTGTGGGTTCCGCCCATGAACCTATGCATAGGGGTTGGCACACGTTTTCATCGTGATTCTCCGGTAGAAACTTTGGGGCACTCTTTGAGGTTCTATGTGTTGGTTGAATAGATGAATCTGAGATTGTGTGATGCATATCGTATAATCATGCCCACGGATACTTGAGGTGACATTGGAGTATCTAGGTGACATTAGGGTTTTGGTTGATTTGTGTCTTAAGGTGTTATTCTAGTATGAACTCTAGGGCTGTTTGTGACACTTATAGGAATAGCCCAACGGATTGATTGGAAAGAATAACTTTGAGGTGGTTTCGTACCCTACCATAATCTCTTCGTTCGTTCTCCGCTATTAGTGACTTTGGAGTGACTCTTTGTTGCATGTTGAGGGATACTTATATGATCCAATTATGTTATTCTTGTTGAGAGGACTTGCACTAGTGAAAGTATGAACCCTAGGCCTTGTTTCAACGCATTGCAATACCATTTGTGCTCACTTTTATCATTAGTTACCTTGCTGTTTTTATAATTTCAGATTACAAATACCCATATCTACTATCCATATACCACTTGTATCACCATCTCTTTGCCGAACTAGTGCACCTATACAATTTACCATTGTATTGGGTGTGTTGGGGACACAAGAGACTCTTTGTTATTTGGTTGCAGGGTTGCTTGAGAGAGATCATCTTCATCCTACGCCTCCTACGGATTGGTAAACCTTAGGTCATCCACTTGAGGGAAATTTGCTACTGTCCTATAAACCTCTGCACTTGGAGGCCCAACAACGTCTACAAGAAGAAGGTTGTGTAGTAAACATCAGGAATTTTGCACAGTGCGCCCCAATTTCTCCTTCTTCCTCCTCTGCTTCTCCACCACTACCGCTTCCGCTCTCGACGTCGCCTCCCGCCCGTGCGCCTCTTGATGCGATGGCGAAGGACAAGACGGCAGCGCTGGAGCGCGCAAAGAAGGGGGCGCCGATGGAGAAGGGCAAGAAGACCAGTAGGAGCGGGTCATTGTCGAGATCCGCCTTGCCACGCGGCTGGGTTCAGGGCGAGTCGATCCAGTCCACAATCGAGCTGGATGACTTGCATGATCTGGCCGAGAGCGGGCTGATTGAGCATGGTTCCTGGAGGCTCCCGAGGGATGAAACTGAGCCGCAGCCTCAGGAGGGTGAGTGTGTCTTACTCGCCACTCATGTCGATCGCGGTTTTTCTTTGCCCCCACATCCCTTTTTTCGTGCATTCCTGAACTTCTTCGGATCTCAACTCCACCATTTCTCTCCCAACACTATCACGTACCTCGCTGCCTATGTCTTCCTGTGTGAGAATTTCCTGGGCTGCCGACCGCACTGGGGTCTGTTTAAGCACATCACATGCCGCTCGCAGACTGTGAAAAAAAGCTAGCCCGAGTGACGAGAAAACCCAGGTGATCCAGATGTGTGGGGGCTTAGGTATCCAGATGAGGGGGAAGAGCGCTTTTCCGGCGACGACTCTCCCTGACTCGGTTAGAGGGTGGCAGTCAACTTGGTTTTTTTGCAAAGACAAGTCGACCCCTGGTCATTCGACTGGTCTCCCTCCCTTTTCCTTGGAGCGAGTCCAGAAACCTACTTCCTTGAGAGTGACTCCAGCAGAGAAGGTGGAGGTGACCATGTTGATGGAGTGAGTAGTTCAGCGGATCCATGAGGGTGTGACTGGTATGGATCTGCTCGAGGTATTCCTCAGTCGACGTATGCAGCCCCTCCAGGCTCGTGATCACTCCATGTGAATGTACTCGGGGATTGAAGATTCCACTCGGATCCACCCGGAGGACGTTGATGTGAAGACGGTGGCGCAGTGGGTGCAAGGCATCACAGGAAACAAGGATAACCCTAGGGGGTCCTGAAGAGTTTTACCATTCGACACCAACAACCAACCAGATCAGGTCTATTCTCTATTTCCGAGTGTTTTTCATTCTGACTTGTAGTTGTTTATTGAGTCGTCCATCCTTTGGTCACCTCTTTTGCTTCGCAGATTTATGCGGAGACGTACTTAATGCCGAACGGGGAGCAAGAGCAGTACCAGGAAGGAGAAGAAAGCGGAGGCGAAAGTATGGATTAGCAGTCTGATGGAGGAGAAGAGGAGGAGGAAAGCGAGGACTCGAGCAGTGGTGAAGAAGTCGAGTCACCACCTCGCAACGAAAAGCGTTCAAGCATAAGCACGACCCAGCAAGTATCCGTGGCAAAGTAGCTAAGCCGACCAGACAGACTTCCAAGCGCACTCGGACTTCTTCTCCTGTGCCGACTGAGAAGGCTCCAAAGCAGCCCAAAGTTGCAGAACCGAAGTCTCGGAAGACCCTGCCCAAGATCAAGATCAATGTCCCCGTCACTTCTGCGTAAGTGTCTTGTCCTCACTTTTCGATCAAGGACTTGTGCTGTCGACTCTCTTCCTCATTTGTCCGAGTGAATCTTGAAACTTGCAGAGCTGCTACTTTTGGGACTTCTACTTACAGGGGTTATTGTCGTGGATCTAAGACTGACAGTAGAATGGGGGGTAGGTATGAGGAGGCAAGATCCTAGCTATGGCGAAGCTGTACACACGAGTTTTACGAGTTCAGGCCCTTCGCGGAGGAAGTAACAGCTCTACGTCTCGGTGCCCGGAGGCGGTCGGCTGGATTATGTATATGTGTGTTTACAGGGGGTGCGAACCCTTGTGCCAGTGGAGGGGGGTGGCTTATATAGAATGCGCCAGGACCCCAGCCAGCACACGTTAAGGTATATTAAGAGGGGGGCGTTACTAGTAACGCTAGTAATTAAGTGACATAAATTCCTATTAAGTCTATGAAGTAAATATTGGGGAACGTAGCGGAAATTCAAAATTTTCTACGCATCACCAAGATCAATCTATGGAGTAATCTAGCAACGAGGGGAAGGAGGGTGCATCTACATACCCTTGTAGATCGCTAAGCGGAAGCGTTCAAGTGAACGGGGTTGATGGAGTCGTACTCGTCGTGATCCAAATCACCGATGATCCTAGTGCCGAACGGACGGCACCTCCGTGTTCAACACACGTACAGCCCGGTGACGTCTCCTGCACCTTGATCCAACAAGGGGAGAAGGAGAGGTTGGGGAAGACTCCATCCAGTAGCAGCAGGACGGCGTGGTGGTGGTGGAGGAGCGCGGGACTCCAGCAGGGCTTCGCCAAGCACTACGAGAGACGAGGAGGAAGAGGGGTAGGGCTGCGCCAACAGGGAGATTGAATCGTGTGTTGGGCTGCCCCTTTGCTCAAGTATATATAGGGGGAGGGGAGGGGCTGCGCTCCCACCTAGGGTTCCCTCCCTAGGGGTGGCGGCAGCCCCCAGATCCCATCTGGGAGGCGGCCAAGGGGGAGAGAGAGGGGGCGCACCTAGGGTGGGCCTTAGGGCCCATCTGCGCCTAGGGTTTGCCCCCTCTCCCCTTGAGGACGCCTTGGGCCTTGGTGGGAGGTGACCTAGCCCACCTAGGGGCTGGTCCCTTCCCACTATTGGCCCATGTAAGCCTCCGGGGCTGGTGGCCCCACCTGGTGGACCCCCGGACCCCTCCGGTGGTCCCGGTACACTACCGGTGATGCCCGGAACAATTCCGGTGGCCAAAACCATACTTCCTATATATCAATCTTTCCCTCCGGACCATTCCGGAACTCCTCGTGACGTCCGGGATCTCATCCGGGACTCCGAACAACATTCGATAACCGCATACATACTTTCCCTATAACCCTAGCGTCATCGAACCTTAAGTGTGTAGACCCTACGGGTTCGGGAGTCATGCAGACATGGCCGAGACAACTCTCCGGTCAATAACCAACAGCGGGATCTGGATACCCATGTTGGCTCCCACATGCTCCACGATGCTCTCATCGGATGAACCACGATGTCAAGGATTTAATCAATCCCGTATACAATTCCCTTTGTCTAGCGGTACGATACTTGCCCGAGATTCGATCGTCGGTATCCCGATACCTTGTTCAATCTCGTTACCGGCAAGTCTCTTCACTCGTTCTGTAACACATCATCCCGTGATCAACTCCTTGGTCACATTGTGCACATTATGATGATGTACTACCGAGTGGGCCCAGAGATACCTCTCCGTTTACACGGAGTGACAAATCCCAGTCTCAATTCGTGCCAACCCAACAGACACTTTCGAAGATACCTGTAGTGTACCTTTATAGCCACCCAGTTACGTTGTGATGTTTGGCACACCCAAAGCACTCCTACGGTATCCAGGAGTTGCACAATCTCATGGTCTAAGGAAATGATACTTGACATTAGAAAAGCTTTAGCATACGAACTACACGATCTTTGTGCTAGGCTTAGGATTGGGTCTTGTCCATCACATCATTCTCCTAATGATGTGATCCCGTTATAAACGACATCCAATGTCCATGGTCAGGAAACTGTAACCATCTATTGATCAACGAGCTAGTCAACTAGAGGCTTACTAGGGACATGGTGTTGTCTATGTATCCACACATGTATCTGAGTTTCCTATCAATACAATTATAGCATGGATAATAAACGATTATCATGAACAATGAAATATAATAATAATAACTAATTTATTATTGCCTCTAGGGCATATTTCCAGCAGTCTCCCACTTGCACTAGAGTCAATAATCTAGTTCACATCGCCATGTGATTAACACTCACAGGTCACATCGCCATGTGACCTACATCCAAGAGTCTACTAGACTCAATGATCTAGTTCACATCACTATGTGATAATCACTCAAAGAGTTCTGGGTTTGATCATGTTATGCTTGTGAGAGAGGTTGTAGTCAACGGGTCTTGCCATATTCAGATCCCTATGTATTTCGCAAAACTTTATATCGTAGATGCTGCTACCACATTCTACTTGGAGCTATTCCAAATTGTTGCTCCATTATACGTATCCGGTATCTCTACTCAGAGCTATCCGGATAGGTGTCAAGCTTGCATCGATGTAACTCTTTACGCCGAACTCTTTATCACCTCCATAACCGAGAAACATTTCCTTATTCCTCTAAGGATAATTTTTGACCGCTACCCGGTGATCTACTCCTAGATCACCTTTGTACCCTCTTGCCAGACATGTGGCAAGGCACACATCAGGTGCGGTACTTCAGCATGGCATACCGTATAGAACCTATGACAAAAGCATAGATAGCAACTTGATCCGAAGCTTCATGATCACTATCATTAACTTCCTATTCAACAGACGTAGGCTCCACAGAAAACATCTTTCTATGTTGCATCACTCTCTGGTTGAAGTAAAGGTTCGACAACCTCATCAAGTTCTATCTTCCTCCCACTCAATTCTTTTGAGAGAAACTCCTTCTCGAGAAAGGACCCGTTCTCAGCGACAAACAATTTGCCCTCGGATCTGAGATGGAAGGTATACCCTACTGTCACCTTTGGGTATCCTATGAAGATGTGTTTGTTCGCTTTGGGTTCGAGCTTCTCCGGCTGAAGCCTTAAGCATCGCAGCCCCAAACATTAAGAAGCGACAACTTTGGTTTCTTGCCAAACCAATGTTCATACGATGTCGTCTCAACGGACTTAGATGGTGTCCTATCTAAAGTGAATGCAGCTGTCTCTAACGCATAACCTCAAAATGAAAACGGTAGATTGGTAAGAGACATTATAGATCGCACCATATCTCATAGGGTTCGATTACGACGTCCGGACACACCATAACCCAGTGGTGTTCCAGGTGGCTACAACTGTGAAACAGTTCCACAATGTCTTAAGTGTTTGCCAAACTCATAACTCAGATATTCTCATTGATCAGATCGTAGGAATTTGATCTTCTTGTTATGATGATTCTTAACTTCACTCTGAAATCGCTTGAACTTTTCAAACGTTTCAGACTTGTGCTTCATTAAGGAAATATACCTATATCTACTCAAATCGTCAGTGAAGATGAGAAAATAGCGATATCCACCGCACGCTTCAATTCTCATTGGATCACACGCATCAGCATGTATGATTTCCAACAAGTCACTTGCCCGTTTCATTGTACCTGAAAGCGGGGTCTTGGTCATCCTGCCCATGAGGCATGGCTCGCATGTGTCAAGCGATTCAAAATCAAGTGACTCCAAACATCCATCGACATGGAGTTTCTTCATGCATCTTATGCCAATATGACCTAAGCGGCAGTGCCACGAGAAAGTGGTACTATCATTATTAACTCTACATCTTTTGGCGTGAACATGTGTATTACCACGACCGAGATTCAATGAACCATTCACATAGGGTGCATGACCATGAAAGGTATCATTCATGTAAACAGAATAACCATTATTCTCTAACTTAAATGAATGACCGTATTGCAATGAACATGATCTAATCATATTCATGCTCAACATAGACACCTGATAACATTTATCTCGGTTCAATACTAATCCCGAAGGTAGATGGAGCGTGCGATGGTGATCTCATCAACTTTGGAAACACTTCCAACACACATAGTCACCTCGCCCTTAGCCAGTCTCCGTTTAGTCCGTAGCTTTTGCTTCAAGTCACCAATAATAGAAACTGAACCAGTATCCAATACCCAGGTGCTACCAGGAGTACTAGTGAGGTACACATCAATAACACGTATATACTTTGTTGAAGTTGCCAGCCTTCTTATCTACCATGCATTTGGGGTAATTCCGCTACCAGTGACCGTTCCCCTTACAATAGAAGCACTTAGTCTCTGGTTTGGGTTCAACCTTGGGTTCCTTCACTAGAGCGGCAACTGATTTGCCATCCATGAAGTTTCCCTTCTAGCCCTTGCCCTTCTTGAAACCAGTGGTCTTGTTAAACCATCAACACTTGATGCTCCTTCTTGATTTCTACCTTTTGCGGTCTTAAGCACCGCGAATAGCTCCGGGATCAACTCCATCCCTTGCATGTCATAGTTCATCACGAAGATCTAGTAGCTTAGTGATAGTGGCTAGAGAACTCTATCAATCACTATCTTATCTGGAAGTTTAACTCCCGCTTGATTTAAGTGATTGTAGCACCCAGACATTCTGAGCACATGCTCACTAGCTGAGCTATTCTCCTCCATCTTGTTGGCAAAAGAACTTGTCAGAGGTCTCACACCTCTCAACACGGGCATGAGCCTGAAATCCCAATTTCAGCTCTTGGAACATCTCATATGTTCTATGGCGTTTAAAACGTCATTGGAATCCCGATTCTAAGCCGTAAAGTATGGTGCACTAAACTATCAAGTAGTCATCAGGACGTGTCTGTCAGGTGTTCACAACATACACAGACGACGTTGTAGGGGTTCGCACATCGAGCGGTGCATCAAAGACGTAAGCCTTCTGTGTAGCAGTGAGGACACTCCTCGGACTACGGACCCAGTCCGCATCATTGCTTACAATATCTTTCAACTTAATCTTTCTCTAGGAACGTATTGAAACGGGGAGCTACAACGTGAGCTATTTATCTACAACATATTTGCAAAGACAATTTAGACTATGTTCATGATAATTGAGTTCATCTAATGAACTCCCACTCAGATAGACATCCCTCTAGTCATCTAAGTGAAACATGATCCGAGTCAACTAGGCCGTGTCCGATCATCACGTGAGACGGACTAGTCAACATCGGTGAACATCTTCATGTTGATCGTATCTTCTATACGACTCATGCTCGACCTTTCGGTCTTTCGTGTTCCGAGGCCATGTCTGTACATGCTAGGCTCGTCAAGTCAACCTAAGTGTTTTTGCTGTGTAAATCTGGCTTACACCCATTGTATTCGAACGTTAGAATCTATCACACCCGATCATCATGTGGTGCTTCGAAACGACGAACCTTCGCAATGGTGCACAGTTAGGGGGAACACTTTTCTTGAAATTTTAGTGAGGGATCATCTTATTTAAGCTGCCGTCGTTCTAAGAAAATAAGATGTAAAACATGATAAACATCACATGCAATCAAATAGTGACATGATATGGCCAATATCATTTTGCTCCTTTTGATCTCCATCTTCGGGGCTCCATGATCATCGTTGTCACCGGCATGACACCATGATCTCCATCATCATGATCTCCATCATCGTGTCTTCTTGAAGTTGTCTCGTCATCTATTACTTCTACTACTATGGCTAATGCTTTAGCAATAAAGTAAAGTAATTACATGACGTTTATGTTGACACGCAGGTCATAAATAAATTAAGATAACTCCTATGGCTCCTGCCGGTTGTCATACTCATCGACATGCAAGTCGTGATTCCTATTACAAGAACATGATCAATCTCATACATCACATATATCATTCATCACATCCTTTCATCCATATCACATCACACGGCATATGCTGCAAAAACAAGTTAGACGTCCTCTAATTGTTGTTGCAAGTTTTTACGTGGCTGCTATAGGTTTATAGCAAGAACGTTTCTTACCTACGTGAAAACCACAACGTGATATGCCAACTTCTATTTACCCTTCATAAGGACCCTTTCAATCGAATCCGATCTGACTAAAGTGGGAGAGACAGACACCCGCTAGCCACCTTATGCAACTAGTGCATGTCAGTCGGTGGAACCAGTCTCACGTAAGAGTACGTGTAAGGTCGGTCCGGGCCGCTTCATCCCACGATGCCGCCGAATCAAGATAAGACTAGTAACGGCAAGCAAATTGACAATATCCACGCCCACAACTGCTTTGTGTTCTACTCGTGCATAGAAACTATGCATAGACCTAGCTCTGATACCACTATTGGGGAACGTAGCAGAAATTCAAAATTTTCTACGCATCACCAAGATCAATCTATGGAGTAATCTAGCAACGAGGGGAAGAAGAGTGCATCTACATACCCTTGTAGATCGCTAAGCGGAAGCGTTCAAGTGAACGGGGTTGATGGAGTCGTACTCGTCGTGATCCAAATCACCGATGATCCTAGTGCCGAACGGACGGCACCTCCGTGTTCAACACACGTACAGCCCGGTGACGTCTCCTACGCCTTGATCCAGCAAGGGGAGAAGGAGAGGTTGGGGAAGACTCCATCCAGCAGCAGCACGATGGCGTGGTGGTGGTGGAGGAGCGCGGGACTCCAGCAGGGCTTCGCCAAGCACTACGAGAGACGAGGAGGAAGAGGGGTAGGGCTGTGCCAACAGGGAGATTGAATCATGTGTTGGGCTGCCCCTTTGCTCAAGTATATATAGGGGGAGGGGAGGGGCTGCGCTCCCACCTAGGGTTCCCTCCCTAGGGGTGGCGGCAGCCCCCAGATCCCATCTGGGAGGCGGCCAAGGGGGAGAGAGAGGGGGCGCACCTAGGGTGGGCCTTAGGGCCCATCTGCGCCTAGGGTTTGCCCCCTCTCCCCTTGAGGACGCCTTGGGCCTTGGTGGGAGGCGCCCCAGCCCACCTAGGGGCTGGTCCCTTCCCACTATTGGCCCATGTAGGCCTCCGGGGCTGGTGGCCCCACCTAGTGGACCCCCGGACCCCTCCGGTGGTCCCGGTACACTACCGGTGATGCCCGGAACAATTCCGGTGGCAAAAACCATACTTCCTACATATATCAATCTTTACCTCCGGACCATTCTGGAACTCCTCGTGACGTCCGGGATCTCATCCGGGACTCCGAACAACATTCGGTAACCGCATACATACTTTCCCTATAACCCTAGCGTCATCAAACCTTAAGTGTGTAGACCCTACGGGTTCGGGAGTCATGCAGACATGGCCGAGACAACTCTCCGGTCAATAACCAACAGCGGGATCTGGATACCCATGTTGGCTCCCACATGCTCCACGATGCTCTCATCAGATGAACCACGATGTCAAGGATTTAATCAATCCCGTATACAATTCCCTTTGTCTAGCGGTACGATACTTGCCCGAGATTCGATCGTCGGTATCCCGATACCTTGTTCAATCTCGTTACCGGCAAGTCTCTTTACTCGTTCCATAACACATCATCCCGTGATCAACTCCTTGGTCACATTGTGCACATTATGATGATGTCCTACCGAGTGGGCCCAGAGATACCTCTCCGTTTACACGGAGTGACAAATCCCAGTCTCGATTCGTGCCAACCCAACAGACACTTTCGGAGATACCTGTAGTGTACCTTTATAGCCACCCAGTTACGTTGTGACGTTTGGCACACCCAAAGCACTCCTACGGTATCCGGGAGTTGCACAATCTCGTGGTCTAAGGAAATGATACTTGACATTAGAAAAGCTTTAGCATACGAACTACACGATCTTTGTGCTAGGCTTAGGATTGGGTCTTGTCCATCACATCATTCTCCTAATGATGTGATCCCGTTATCAACGACATCCAATGTCCATGGTCAGGAAACCGTAACCATCTATTGATCAACGAGCTAGTCAACTAGAGGCTTACTAGGGACATGGTGTTGTCTATGTATCCACACATGTATCTGAGTTTCCTATCAATACAATTATAGCATGGATAATAAATGATTATCATGAACAATGAAATATAATAATAATAACTAATTTATTATTGCCTCTAGGGCATATTTCCAACAGTAAACGTCCGACCGTTGTCGTGTAGAGTGAATTTAGGTCTTCTGTCTGTCGAGTGATAATTGTTGTGGTCGAGTGACCTTGAACCTTCCGAGTGGAATGCCTTGTAGTCGAGTGGATGATGCTATCCCTTGAATGCTTCTGGTTTTAAGATGGTGTCTAGGTCAGGCCTATGACCCTACCCTAGGTACATGGCTTCATCATTAGCCCCCGAACGGTTCAGGGTTTGAGTGGAGAAGGAGTTGAGAACACCTCCGATTCAATTTTCACGCTTCGGAAGCGTCTTATTGAGACCAAATGAGCAATCATGATGACTTCAACTTCTTTTTCAGTCGCCTTGATCCATTCTTGGTTCTGCCGAGTGAACTTTTACTGCGATGCTTCGAGTACTGATATGGGAAAAATCTTCCGTCTGACAGGTTGCCCTGCTGCTCGCGGATATTGTGGGATTCGAATTTTGGGGAAGCGCGCGGGACGGAGAAGGCCGCAGTAATCGGACGGGATTAGGCAGGGCCGCTTCGATCACCGTGCCACCTTTTTTGCCAAGTATCTCGCGCGCGACTGTTGCGGGATTTGATAGGATCGTCCGGACCCACTGGTCAGCCACTCGGAAACGGCCTCATATAAGGTGCCGGATTGGGTTTTTTTGCACAGTGCGTTCACATTCTTCTTCTTTCTCCTCCGCTTTCTCCGCCACATCTACCTCTGCTCCCGGCGCCGCTACTCTGTTCGAGCTTCGCCCGCTGCCATGGGGAAGGATAAGACGGTGGCTTTGGAGCGCGCGAAGAAGGCGACGATGAAGGTGAAGGGGAAGAAGTCCAGCCGGGGCGGATCTTCGTCGAGGTCCGGCCTACCGCACGGCTGGATCCAGGGCGACTGGATTCGGTCGACGATTAGTCAAGATGACATCGACGATCTGGTCAAGGGGGGACTGATTCCCCACAAATCAGTGCGGCTCTCGGAGGGTGAGACCGAACCGCATCCGCGGGAGGGTGAGTGCGTTCTCCTCGCCACCCATGTTGACCGTGGATTTTCTTTGCCTCCCCATCCTTTTTTCCGAGGCTTCTTGAACTTCTTTGGAGCACAACTCCACCACTTTTCTCCCCACACCATCGTGTACCTTGCTGCCTACGTGTCCATGTGCGAGAACTTCTTAGGTTGTAGGCCACACTGGGGCCTTTTCAAGCACATTTTCACGTGTCGTTCCCAGCCGATCAAGAAGTCCAACCCGAGTGATGAGAGGACACACGTAATCCAGATGTGCAGGGGTCTTGGGATTCAAATGAGAGGTAAAAGCACTTTCCCAGCCATGATCCTTCCTAAGTTGGACCGAGGATGGCTGTCGACCTGGTTCTATTACAAAGACCAGCCGACTCCAGGTCAGTCGACCGGACTTCCTCCCTTCTCCATGGCTCGGGTCGAGAAGCCCTCCGCCTTGAAAGTGATCCCAGAGGAGAAAGCGCAGGTGAAGGTGTTGGTCGAGCGGGTGGTCCAACTCGTCCGTGATGGCATGACTGGTATGGATCTGTTGGAGGTCTTCCTTAAACGACGCATTTAGCCGCTTCAAGCCCATGACCATCCGATGTGGATGTATTCGGGTATCGAGGATTCCACTCGGATCCACCCGGAAGAGGTCGACGAGGACACGGTGGAGAAGTGGTTGAGAAGTATCACTGACAACAAAGATAACCCCAGGGGGTCTAGGAGAGTCCCTCCACTCGACAACTCGCGCCAACCAGACAAGGTCCGACTCTAAATTGCCGAGTGTTCTCTTGATTCATCATGTAATTGCTTGTTGACAACCGACTGATTTTTGCTTCGATTGTTATTTTTCAGGCCCTTATTGAGATGTACTCGATGCCCAACGGGGAGCAGTAGCAGGATCCGGAGGGGGAGGCGAGCGGAGTCGAGTGGCACTCTAATGAAGAGGAGGACAAGGAGAGTGATGACCTGAGTGATGAAGAAGAGGTCGACTCACCTCCCCGTAGGGAAAAACGATCCAAGCATGCTCATGACCCGACAAGCATCCACGACAAAGCGACCGCACCGACTGGGCAGTCGTCGAAGCGCCCTCGGACGTCTTCTCCAGTGCCGACTGAGAGGGCACCGAAGCAACCGAAAGCTGCACCATCTCCAGCGCCGACTGATAAGGCGCCGAAACAACTGAAAGCTGCATCGTCAAAACCGCTGAATGCCTTGCCCAAGATCAAAGTGGCCATTCCTACTGTTTCCGGGTAATAATCAGACCTAATTTCTTGGTTTAGCACGAGCTGAATTTTGTTTGACCCATCGCGATGGGCTTGATCGACTGATCTTGAAATTTGCAGTACTGCTACCTCTGGGACTTCCACCCAGAAGTATGAAGATGAAGAAATGGAAGACACAGTAACTTCCAACCCGGGTATAACTTCTCGTAATCCTGTCTTCAATTACTCGGTCGATTAAATTCTGACGATTAATTTGGAGTCGACTGATCTTTTTGCAGCTCCTCCCAATGTCATTGAGCTTCCAGATGACGACGAGGACGTGCCGCTGAGAGCCAGGACGAACAAAAAGGCATCCGCTGGCAAGACATCCCAATCGGAGCCGGCGGCAGAGCCAACGGTTCAACAACCCGAAGATGTGACTCGGCTTCTGTTACTTTTGCTGATCCATTATCGAGTGAACGCCCCACATTGTCGACTGTGCCAATGCTTGCTTCCATCGTCCAGCTTCATGCCTCAGAACTTCCAGCTGCTGCGTCTGGACCGTCAGTCCCATTCTTCACTACTCATCATGTTCCGGAAAGCCAGCGGACGCCGCTGCAGAAGCCATTCGCCAAGCTGGCCTAATGATGGAGCGAGTGAAGGTGGTGCACAAAAACAGTCAGGCTACTTATGACGCCAGCGCGGCCCTTCGAGCCAATGTCCAGGTAAGTTGGCTTCCGACTGAACTTGTTCTGTTAGGATATGCTACCTGAAGACTTTTCTCCATGCAATCTCTTGTTATCCTGCACTTCGTATCTGCGCACCCAGTGGGTGTTTGGCATCTTTGTTGTTTTCACTCTTCAACTTGGTCTGGGCGGAGCATGTCGAGCGGAATCTGAACCAGTGGGAGCACGCTAAGTGCACCCACTGGGTGTAGTCCCTGAGACCGCAGTCGACTGCTGGCAGTCAATTGGGGTCTGAGTATTTCTTTCTCTCTCTCTCTCTTTTGTTTTCTTCCACTCGGTCTGGGCGGACCATGTCGAGTGGAATTTGAATCAGTGGGGGCACAATAAGTGCACCCACTGGGTGTAGTCCCTGAGACCACTGTAGAATGTTTGATTCTGCAGTAGTTTTAAAGTTTTATTCACTCGGAAGTAAATAATCTTTGATCTTGTATTGACATGTCTTTTGCTCATTGTAGAAATCATGTGTGCTTATCTCCAAGTTCGCTGAATTCGAGGAAAAACAAAGACAACTCAACCTTGACTTGGAGCTGGCTCATCAGAACTTGAAAAAGGCTAAAGATGAAGTGGCTGGTACGGAAGGTAACGACCTGTCGACTGTTTATTTTGACTTCAGTTATCTCTTCTTTCTTCTGTCTTACCCGAGTGTATATCTTGCAGAGAAAATGAGGCTGGCTCTGGCGAAGAAGGACCTCGATCTTGCAGCTGCGCAAAAGGAGGCTCAAGAGAAGACTACACTTGCTAACAAAAAACTAGCCTCGGTCGGTGCGCTAGAGGAGGAAATTACCAAGCTGAAGACGTTTCTTACCGAGTCCAACTGAGAGGTGACTCGTCTAAAGAAGGATAGCGTGACTCTGAACGAACAACTGGAAAGCATGTCTTGTCGGAGAAACGACCTGGAAGCGTATCTGAAAGCACTCGCCAAGAAGCTCTTCCTTATGCTCGAAGGTACTTTTCTTTATTCGACTGATTCACTGTTTGCAAGTCATCATGAACTGGTCGACTCATTAACTCCTTGAATCTGCAGAATTCTGCCAAAACTTTGAAGAGGAAATCGGACGGATCGAGACAGGCTTGGACCCTATCTTGCTCAGAGGCTTAGCTGCAGTCCAGTACTTGCCTAAGTTTAAAAAATCCTACCGAGTGGTGAGCAAGCCTCTCACTCGGGGGCTTAGCTGCAGTCCAGTACTCACCTAAGTTTAAAAAATCCTACCGAGTGGTGAGCAAGCCTCTCACTCGGGGGCTTAGCTGTAGTCCAGTACTCGCCTAAGTTTGAAAAATCCTACTGAGTGGTGAGCAACCCTCTCACTCAGAGGCTTAGCTGCAGTCAGTACTCACCTAAGTTTAGAAAATCCTACCGAGTGATGAGCAACCCTCACACTTGGGGGCTTAGCTGCAGTCCAGTACTCGCCTAAGTTTAAAAAACCTTACCGAGTGGTGAGCAAGCCTCTCACTCGGGGGCTTAGCTACAGTCCAGTACTCGCCTAAGTCTGAAAAATCCTACTAAGTGGTGAGCAACCCTCTCACTCAGAGGCTTAGCTGTAGTCCAGTACTCGCCTAAGTTTAGAAAATCCTACTGAGTGATGAGGAACCCTCACACTCGGGGGCTTAGCTGCAGTCTAGCACTCGCCTAAGTTTGAAACACACCCCCATCCGTAAGGACGATGAGGTGCAGGTCGACCGCAACCTTTTCTTCGGAGCTGCGCCACAAATACAATGTGCGCTCCATCCCCATCCGCAAGGACGATGAGGTCCAGGTCGACTGCAACCTTCTCTTCGGAGCTACGCCACAAATACAACGTGCGCTCCATCCTCATCCGCAAGGACGATGAGGTGCAGGTCGACTGCAACCTTCTCTTCGGAGCTACGCCACAAATACAACGTGCACTCCATCCTCATCCGCAAGGACGATGAGGTGCAGGTCGACTGGGACATCCTCCTCAGAATTGCATCTCAAGTACAAAGAATATTCCGAGTGAAGAACAAGTTCCACTCGAAGGCAAACGCAAGCACATTCAGAAGATAAACCAAGTTCGAATAAATCTTAAAGTTCCAGAACGAAGATAAAAGTACTTGGGCATCAGGCCCGAAGGAGTTTAACGGTTACAAAATCACTCGGCATTCTGAGGCTAATTTAAGGCGAGGTATAAAGTTTGTTCACTCCGCAGGAGGAGGGCTTGCAGGCTCGACGAACTCGTCCAGGTCAATTCCGTCAATGATTCGAGTGGCAGCAACAATGAAGGTTTCCATAAAGGATTGGAAGTCATGCTTTTTTGTATTGGCAACCTTGATCGCCGCCAGCTTCTCTTCTCGAGCTTCTTTGTAGTGGACCCTAACCAGCGACAGAGCCACGTCAGCACCGCATCGGGCAGAAGACTTCTTCCATTCCTGCACTCGACCAGGAACTTCATTGAGTCGAGCCATCAGAGACTCGAGGTCATTTTGAAATGTTGCCCTTGGCCAGAGTGATGTATCAATGCGCGACACCGCCACCTTCAGGCGAGCAAGATAGCTTGTAACACCGACTAGAATCTCGCGTTGCCAACGTTACAAGCTATCTTGCTCGCCTGAAGGTCGACCGGATTAGGGCCATCTCTCTTTCCTCTTCCAGGAGATCAATTGTGTCTTGTCGAGCCTATTCTGCTTCATCTTCTGAGTAAAGCTCGACTCTGGGTGCGTTGTGAAGCAAGTCACTCGGAAGAACAGCTTCAGCTCCATAAACTAGGAAGAATGGAGTTCGGCCAGTCGACTGATTAGGAGTTGTCCTCAAACCCCAAAGCATTGACGGAAGTTCATCAACCCAGGCGCCTGCCGCGTGCTTGAGATCACGCATCATTCGGGGTTTCAGTCCTTTGAGAATCAATCCATTTGCTCTTTTAGCTTGTCCATTCGACTGGGGATGGGCGACTGAAGCGTAGTCGACCCGAGTGCCTTGGGAAGCGCAGAAGGCTCTGAACTCATCAGAATCGAAGTTCGACCCATTGTCGCTGATGATGCTGTGCGGAACACCATATCTGAATGTTAACTCTCTGATGAAACTGACCGCAGTACTGGCTTCAAGACTTTTGATGGGTTTGGCTTCAATCCATTTGGTGAACTTGTCGACTGCCACGAGTACATGAGTGAAGCCGCTCCTACCCGTTCTTAGAGGTCAGGCTTGTGAGACATGTTGGAGTAAAACTGGTGACCTTTACATTTGTCGACTATTTCTTGTGCCATGTCATTTGCCCGTGGCCAATAAAATCCTGCTCGGTATGCTTTGGCCACAATGGTCCGAGAGGACGCATGGTGACCACAGGTCCCCGAGTGGATGTCTGATACGTCTCCAACGTATCTATAATTATTGATTGTTCCATGCTATATTATATTCTGTTTTGGACATTATTGGGCTTTATTATACACTTTTATATTATTTTTGGGACTAACCTACTAACCGGAGGCCCAACCCAGAATTTCTGTTTTTTTGACTATTTTAGGGTTTCGAAGAAAAGGAATATCAAACGGAATGAAACCTTCGGGAACGTGATTTTTGGAACGAACAAGATCCAGGAGACTTGGACCCTACGTCAAGCAACCAACATGGAAGCCAGGAGGAAGGGGGGCGCGCCTACCCCCCCCCCCAGGCGTGCCCTCCACCCTCGTGGGCCCCCTGTTGCTCCACCCACGTACTCCTTCCTCCTATATATACCTATGTACCCCCAAACGATCAAATACAGAGCCAAAACCCTAATTCCATCGCCATAACTTTCTGTATCCATGAGATCCCATCTTGGGGCCTGTTCCGGAGCTCCGCCGGAGGGGGCATCGATCACGGAGGGCTTCTACATCAACACCATAGCCTCTCCAATGAAGTGTGAGTAGTTTACCTCAGACCTTCAGGTCCATAGTTATTAGCTAGATGACTTCTTCTCTCTTTTTGGATCTCAATACAATGTTCTCCCCCTCTCTTGTGGAGATCTATTCGATGTAATCTTCTTTTGCGGTGTGTTTGTTGAGACCGATGAATTGTGGGTTTATGACCAAGTTTATCTATGAACAATATTTGAATCTTCTCTGAATTCTTTTATGTATGATTGGTTATCTTTGCAAGTCTCTTCGAATTATCAGTTTAGTTTGGCCTACTAGATTGATCTTTCTTGCAATGGGAGAAGTGCTTAGCTTTGGGTTCAATCTTGCGGTGTCCTTTCCCAGTGATAGTAGGGGCAGCAAGGCACATATTGTATTGTAGCCATCGAGGATAACAAGATGGTTTTTTTTCATATTGCATGAATTTATCCCTCTACGTCATTTCAACTTGCTTAAAGCGTTACTCTGTTCTTATGAACTTAATACTCTAGATGCATGCTGGATAACGGTCGATGTGTGGAGTAATAGTAGTAGATGCAGGCAGGAGTCGGTCTACTTGTCTCGGACGTGATGCCTATATACATGATCATACCTAGATATTCTCATAACTATGCTCAATTCTGTCAATTGCTCAACAGTAATTTGTTCACCCACCGTAAAATACTTATGCTATTGAGAGAAGACACTGGTGAAACCTATGGCCCCGGGTCTATCTTCCATCATATTAATCTTCCAACACTTAGTTATTTCCTGTGCTTTTTTACTTTGCTTTTATTTTACTTTGCATCTTTATCATAAAAATACCAAAAATATTATCTTATGGTATATATAAGAAATCACTCTCGTAAGTGACCGTGTAGGGATTGACAACCCCTTATCGCGTTGGTTGCGAGGATTTATTTGTTTTGTGTAGGTGCGAGGGACTCGCGCGTAGCCTCCTACTGGATTGATACCTTGGTTCTCAAAAACTGAGGGAAATACTTACGCTACTTTGCTGCATCCCCCTTTCCTCTTCAAGGGAAAACCAACGCAGTGCTCAAGAGGTAGCAAGAAGGATTTCTGGCGCCGTTGCCAGGGAGGTCGACGCAAAAGTCAACATACCAAGTACCCATCACCAACCCTTATCCCCCGCATTACATTATTTGCCATTTGCCTCTCATTTTCCTCTCCTCCACTTCACCCTCACCGTTTTATTCGACCTCTCTCTCTCTCTATTCGCCCTCTCTTTTCCATTCGCCTCTTTTCCGTTTGCTTGTCATTATGGCGAGTCCTCTATCTTCTCCGTTGTCTCCCGAGAATGAAATTCTAAATTTTAAGCAAAAGGAGGGAGAAAATATAAAAGATGCTTGGTATAGAATTTGCAATGCTCAAAATAGATCTACCAGGAAGCAATCTACTTCCGTTCTTCTTCGCAATTTTTATGTAGGCGCTACTCCTTGGCACAGATATATCCTTGATACCATTACCGGAGGGAACTTCTTGGGTAGCCATACTTTTGATTCTTATAATGCTATGATAGATTTGTTTGGCTCACCACCTCTTTTGGTTAATGGAACTATGCTAACTTTGGAGCATGTAATGCAAAGACATCAAATTATTGAGAATAAGGTTGCTACTATAGATTTAATTGAAAATTTGGATAAAAATATCCACAACTGAATCACTCAATATGGATCTAAAGTAGGAGTCACTTTGAAAAATATTAAAGAAAAGGAACCTATAGTTAATGAGAAAAAAAATCAGGATTCCGCTAGAATCGATAAACTTGAGGATATTATTACCAACTTGGGAACCACTTTTTCTTCCGTAAAGAATACTCCAAGTCCTCCCACTAAAATTGCCAAGCTTATGTATGTTCCTAAAAATAAGGGTGAATCCTCTAGTAAGGAAACCGCGGATCTCAAATCTATAAGTATTCATCCCAATCTTTTTGCTATCATTAAGGAACCACTTGTTCCAAATGAATTTTTCGATCTTGTGCCTAAATGTTTGATAATCAATAAAAATAAAGAAATTCCTAAGGATGGTAGATGCCTCATTGAAGAATTACCTACCAAAGATGGCAATAACTAGATCTATCCTTGCTTTTTATGCCTAGCTAGGGGCGTTAAACGATACCGCTTGTTGGGAGGCAACCCAATTTTATTTTTATTCCTTGATTTTTGCTCCTGTTTAGTAATAAATAATTTATCTAGCCTCTGTTTTGGTTGTGTTCTTGTGTTTAATTAGTGTTTGTGCCAAGTAGAACCGTTGGGAAGACTTGGCGAAAGTCTTGTTAATCTTGCTGTAAAAAACAGAAACTTTAGCGCTCACGAGAACTGCTGCCATTTTTATTTGGAAAGTGATATTTAGTTAATTATTTTTGAGGATTATTAATAGATAAATTCCTCACGTACATAAATTTATTTTAGAATTTTTGGGGTTCCATATCTTGCGCTAGCTACAGATTCCTACAGACTGTTCTGTTTTTGACAGATTCTGTTTTTCGTGTGTTGTTTGCTTATTTTGATGAATCTTTGGCTAGTAAAATAGTTTATAAACCATAGAGAAGTTGGAATACAGTAGGTTTCACACCAATATAAATAAATAATGAGTTAATTACAGTACCTTTAAGTGGTGTTTTGTCTTCTTTCGCTAACGGAGCTCACGAGATTTTCTACTTTAAGTTTTGTGTTGTGAAGTTTTCAAGTTTTGGGTAAGGATTTGATGGATTATGGAACAAGGAGTGGAAAGAGACTAAGCTTGGGGATGCCCATGGCACCCCCAATATAATCTAAGGACACCAAAAAGCCAAATCTTGGGGATGCCCCTGAAGGCATCCCCTCTTTCGTCTACTTCCATCGGTAACTTTACTTGGAGCTATATTTTTATTCACCGCATGATATGTGTTTTGCTTGGAGCGTCTTGTATGGTTTGAGTCTTTGCTTGTTATTTTACCACAATAATCTTTTCCATACACACCTTTTGAGAGAGACGCACATGATTCGGAAATTGTTAGAATACTCTATGTGCTTCACTTATATCTTTTGAGTTATATAGTTTTGCTCTAGTACTTCACTTATATCTTTTAGAGTGTGCCGGTGGATTTGTTTTATAGAAACTATTGTTCTCTCATGCTTCACTTAGATCATTTTGAGAGTCCTACAAAACAGCATGGTAATTTTTTTTAATTATGTTAGGCATTGAAGATTAATAATAAAATTCTCTTATGAGTGTGTGATAACCCACAAGTATAGGGGATCGCAACTGTTTTCGAGGGTAGAGTATTCAACCCAAATTTATTGATTCGACACAAGGAGAGCCAAAGATTATTCTCAAGTATTAGCAGCTGAGTTGTCAATTCAACCACACCTGGAAACTTAATATCTGCAGCAAAGTGTTTAGTAGCAAAGTAATATGATAGTAGTGGTAACGGTAGCAAAATGTAACGATAGCAAAAGTAATGTTTTTGGTATTTTGTAGTGATGATAACAATAGCAAGGGAAAAGTAAATAAGTGAAGAACAATATATAGAAATCTCGTAGGCAATGGATCGGTGATGGAGAATTATGCCAGATGCGGTTCATCATGTAACAGTCATAACCTAGGGTGACACAGAACTAGCTCCAATTCATCAATGTAATGTTGGCATGTATTCCGAATATAGTCATACATGCTTATGGAAAAGAACTTGCATGACATCTTTTGTCCTACCCTCCCGTGGCAGCGGGGTCCTAATGGAAACTAAGGGATATTAAGGCCTCCTTTTAATAGAGTACCGGACCAAAGCATTAACACATACTGAATACATGAACTCCTCAAACTACGGTCATCACCGGGAGTGGTCCCGATTATTGTCACTTCGGGGTTGCCGGAACATAACACATAGTAGGTGACTATAGACTTGCAAGATAGGATCAAGAACACTCATATATTGAGGAAAACATAATAGGTTCAGATCTGAAATCATGGCACTCGGGCCCTAGTGACAAGCATTAAGCATAGCAAAGTCATAGCAACATCAATCTCAGAACATAGTGGATACTACGGATCAAACCCTAAGAAAACTAACTTGATTACATGATAAATCTCATCCAACCAATCACCGTCCAGCAAGACTACGATGGAATTACTCACGCACGGCGGTGAGCATCATGATATTGGTAATGGAGGATGGTTGATGATGACGATGGCGACGGATTCCCCTCTCTGGAGCCCCGAACGGACTCCAAATCAGCCCTCCCGAGAGGTTTTAGGGCTTGGCGGCGGCTCCGTATCTTAAAACGCGATGAATCCTTCTCTCTTATTTTTTTCTCCCCGAAAGCAAATATATAGAGTTGGAGCTGAGGTCGGAGGAGCTCCAGGGGGCCCACGAGGTAGGGGGCGCGCCCCCCACCCTCGTGGCTAGGGTGTGGGCCCCCTGGTCTTCATCTTTTGCAAGGATTTTTTATTATTTCCAAATAGACATTCCGTGAAGTTTTAGGTCATTCCAAGAACTTTTGTTTCTGCACATAAATAACACCATGGTAATTCTGCTGAAAACAACGTCAGTCCGGGTGAGTTTCATTCAAACATGCAAGTTAGAGTCCAAAACAAGGGCAAAAGTGTTTGGAAAAGTAGATACGATGGAGACGTATCAACTCCCCCAAGCTTAAACCTTTGCTTGTCCTCAAGCAATTCAGTTGATAAACTGAAAGTGATAAAGAAAAACTTTTACAAACTCTGTTTGCTCTTGTTATTGTAAATATGTAAAGCCAACATTCAAGTTTTCAGCAAAGATTATGAACTAACCATATTCACAATAACGCATAGGTCTCATGTTTACTCATATCAATGGCATAATCAACTAGCGAGTAATAATAATAAATCTCGGATGACAACACTTTCTCAAAACAAACATAATATGATATAACAAGATGGCATCTCGCTAGCCCTTTCTGAGATCGCATAACATAAATGCAGAGCACCTTTAAAGATCAAGGACTAACTAGACATTGTAATTCATGGTAAAAGAGATCCAGTCAAGTCATACTCGATGTAAACTAACAGTAATGAATGCAAATGACAGCGGTGCTCTCCAACTGGTGCTTTTTAATAAGAGGATGATGACTCAACATGAAAGTAAAAGATAGGCCCTTCACAGAGGGAAGCAGAGATTTGTAGAGGTGCCAGAGCTCGGTTTTGAAATAGAGGTAAATAATATTTTGAGCGGTATACTTTCATTGTCAACATAACAACCAAGAGATGGCGATATCTTCCATGCTACGCACATTATAGGCGGTTCCCAAACAGAATGGTAAAGTTTATACTCCCCCTCCACCAACAAGCATCAATCCATGGCTTGCTCGAAAAAACGAGTGCCTCCAACTAACAAGAGTCCCAGGGGGAGTTTTGTTTGCAATTATTTTGATTTAGTTTGCATAAAGCATGCGACTGGGCATCCCGGTGACCAGCCATTTTCTCGTGAGTGAGGAGCAGAGTCCACTCCTCTTGAAAATAACCCGCCTAACATGGAAGATACGGACATCCCTAGTTGATACATGAGCTATTCGAGCATACAAAATAGGATATTTATTTGAAGGTTTAGAGTTTGGCACATACAAATTTACTTGGAACGGCAGGTAGATACCATGTATAGGTAGGTATGGTGGACTCATATTGGAATAACTTTGGGGTTTATGGAGTTGGATGCACAAGCAGTATTCCCGCTTAGTACAGGTGAAGGCTAGAAAAAGACCGGGAAGCGACCAGCTAGAGAGCGACAACAGTCATGAACATGCATTAAAATTAATCAACACTGAATGCAAGCATGAGTAGGATATAATGCACCATGAACATAAATATCGTAGAGGCTATGTTGATTTTGTTTCAACTACATGCGTGAACATGTGCCAAGTCAAGCCACTCAAATCATTCAGAGGAGGATACCACCCTATCATACCACATCACAACCATTTTAATAGCATGTTGGCACGCAAGGTAAACCATTATAACTCCTAGCTAATTAAGCATGGCACAAGAAACTATGATCTCTAGTTGTCATTGCAAACATGTTTATTCATAATAGGATGAATCAGGAACGATGAACCAATCATATTTACAAAAACAAGAGAGGTCAAGTTCATACCAGCTTTTCTCATCTCAGTCAGTCCATCATATATTGTCATAATTGCCTTTCACTTGCATGACCGAACGATGTGAATAATAATAATAGTGCACGTGCATTGGACTAAGCTGGAATCTGCAAGCATTCATTAAACAGGAGAAGACAAGGCAGTATGGGCTCTTTTGTCAGATCAACAATAATGCATATAAGAGCCACTTTAACAATTTAATTATGGTCTTCTCCTATCGGCCCCCAAAGAAAAGAAAGGAAATAAAACTATTTACACGGGAAAGCTCCCATCAAGCAAAAGAAGAACAGGAAATCTTTTTGGGTTTTATTTTTAATTAATACTACAAGCATGGAAAGCAAACTAATTAAAAGCTACAACTATTTTTTTTGTTTTTCTTAAGGTTTATTAAACACACAAGAAGAAAGCATAAAAAAGGAAAATAAACTAGCATGGATGATACAATGAAAAAGTATGAGCACTGACATCTAGCAATGAGTGTGTGAACATGAATATAATGTCGGTGAGAAATACATACTCCCCCAAGCTTAGGCTTTTGGCCTAAGTTGGTCTATGGCCACAGTTGGCCTGGCGGATATCCATAGTAATAGTTGGGGTCACACTGAGATGCAGCGGCTATCGCCTCCTGAGCTGCAGCATGGCGACGAGTGGCCTCCGCTCTCCTCTCATACTCATCTGCCTCCTCTCTGGTAATAACATATCTTCCTTTTGCCTGATAATCAAAGAAGGCAGGAGCAGGGAGAGTAATACGGACAACACGACGTCTGTCAAAGATTAAGCGATACTGGAGAGGCAATTCATTCCTCTCGACAAACTGGTGGTGAACCATAGCATTAAAGTCTAGGTAAGCACAAGGTAATTCAATATCATCATTACGTATAGTTATACCAAGAAAATCAGCTAAGCGGGTTGCATAAATTCCACCAAAGAAATCTCCATTAAATCTACTAAGATGCAACCTACGTGCAACAATGGCTCCCAAATTATAAGATTTATCTCCTAACATAGCACTCCTAAGAATACTGAGGTCAGGGACACACATGTGACATGCCTCATCTTTACCATTAATGCATCTACCTATGAAGAGAGCAAAATAATGTATTGCAGGAAAGTGAATGCTCCCTATGGTAGCTTGTGTTATATCTCCAGATTCCCCCACAGTTATACTAGCAAGAAAATCTCTAAATTCAGATTTGCGATGTTCCCTGATACTACCCCATTGTGGAAGTTTGCAAGCAGTGGTAAAATCCTCTAAGTTCATAGTGTAAGAATTTTCATAAAGATCAAACAGGACAGTTGGAGAATTACGTGAAGATGAAAATTCAAACCTCCCGACAAAGGAACTAGTGAGATAGTGGTACTGACGGCATTTTTCTTCCTCGAAGCTCACAAGATCAGCATGACGCAAATATGCGTTAAATTCTTCCTTAATCCCCGCTCGATCCATGAAGTCCTCTGAAGGCCATTCACAGGGCTGCACTGGAGCGTCCCTTGGTGGCTCATCATCAGCATCACACATTGCAAGCCTGGGCTCTTGTTTCCTTGAAGAGCCACCTTGGTACATTTTCCTAAACATATTTCTTCCTCTGAAAAATTTCTGAAATTTTTAGTAACTTCAAATGAAAGTGAACCAAACATAATAATATTGATAGCAACAACTCCTACAAGTGCCTAGAGCCTATATCATGCATTAGGACTACTTGAGACCTCATAAATTTGACATGCAAGCTCAAAAACATGGTCACCTAGACAGCATAAATTTGCAATGAATAAAGCACTAGAACAAAAACTAATTGGACCAATGGAGGAGTCACATACCAAGGAACAATCCCCCCAAGCAGTTTTGTGAGAGGTGCTTTGAGCAAGGAGATCGAAAATGGCAGCAAAATGAGCTTGGACTCGGGTTTGAACTGGATAATCGTGTTTCTGGGAGGAAGAAGGAGTGTGTGGGTGCAGGAATAAGTGGAGGAGGGACACCATGGGCCCACGAGGCAAGGGGCGCGCCCAGGGGGTAGGGCGCGCCCTCCACCCTCGTGGCCAGGTGGATGCCCCCCGTGCTGTGTTCTCAGTGAACCAATATTCTTAAATATTCCAGAAAAAATCATATTTAAATTTCAGGGCATTTGGAGAACTTTTATTTTCGGGGTATTTTTATATTGCACGGATAATTCAGATAACAGACGGAAAATACTTATTTTTATTTTATTTAATATCGATAACAGAAAGTAAAAGGAGGGTACAGAGAGTTGTGTTTTCTAATTTCATCCATCTCATGATCATCAAAAGGAATCCACTAACAAGGTTGATCAAGTCTTGTTAACGAACTCATTCCGAATAACATGGAACCGGAGAAATTTCGAATAACACTATGTTACCTCAACGGGGATATGCACATCCCCAACAATAAGAATATCATATTTCTTCTTGACAGTAGGAAGAGGAAATTCAAAACCTCCAAAAATAATTGATGGAATTTTTCCAATAGAGTTGATACTATGAACTTGAGGTTGTTTCCTCGGAAAGTGTACCGTATGCTCATTACCATTAACATGAAAAGTGACATTGCCTTTGGTGCAATCAATAACAGCCCCTACAGTATTCAAAAAGGATCTTCCAAGAATAATAGACATACTATCGTCCTCGGGAATATCAAGAATAACAAAGTCCGTTAAAATAGTAACGTTTGCAACCACAACAGGCACATCCTCACAAATACCGATAGGTATAGCAGTTGATTTATCAGCCATTTGTAAAGATATTTCAGTAGGTGTCAACTTATTCAAATCAATTCTACGATATAAAGAGAGAGGCATAACACTAACACCGGCTCCAAGATCACATAAAGCAGTTTTAACATAGTTTCTTTTAATGGAGCATGGTATAGTTGGTACTCTGGGATCTCCTAGTTTCTTAGGTATTCCACCTTTAAAAGTATAATTAGCAAGCATGGTGGAAATTTCAGCTTCCGGTATCTTTCTTTTATTAGTAACAATTTCTTTCATATATTTAGCATAAGCATTCATTTTGAGCATATCAGTTAATCGCATACGCAAAAAGATAGGTCTAATCATTTCAGCAAAGCGCTCAAAATCCTCATCATCCTTTTTCTTGGATGGCTTAGGAGGAAAAGGCATGGGTTTCTGAACCCAAGGCTCTCTTTCCTTACCGTGTTTCCTAGCAACAAAGTCTTTCTTATCATAACGTTGATTCTTTGATGATGGGTTATCAAGATCAACAGCAAGTTCTATTTCTATATCATTATCATCACTAGGTTGAGCATCATCATGAACATTATCATTAACATTATCACTAGTTTCAGGTTCATTACCAGATTGTGCTTCAGCATGAGAAATAGAAATATCATTTGGATTCTCAGGTGTTTCAGCAATAGGTTCACTAGAAGCATGCAAAGTCCTATCATTTTTCTTTTTCTTCCTGTTAGAAGGACTAGGTGCATCTATATTATTTCTCTGAGAATCTTGCTCAATTCTCTTAGGGTGGCCTTCAGGATACAGAGGTTCCTGAGTCATTCTACCAGTTCTAGTAGCCACTCTAACAACTTAATCATTATTCTTACTATTCAATTCATTGAGCAAATCATTTTGAGCCTTAAGTACTTGTTCTACTTGAGTGGTAACCATAGAAGCATGTTTACTAATAAGTTTAAGTTCACCTTTGACATTAGCCATATAATCACCCAATTGTTCAAGCATATTTGAATTGTATTTCAATTGTCTACCAAAATAAGCATTGAAGTCTTCTTGCTTAACCATAAATTTATCAAACTCATCTAAGCATGGGCTAGCAAACTTAGTAAATGGGATTTCAACTTTATCATATCTATAGAGAGATTTACCTTTACTACCTGTGTCAGGTTATCAAGACCATGTATTTCTTCAATAGGTAATGGATTAAGATCATATGTTTCTTCAACAGGCGGTAAATTAAGACCGTGTATTTCTTCAATAGGAGGTAAATTCTTAACATCTTTAGCTTTAATACCTTTTTCTTTCATAGATTTCTTTGCCTCTTGCATATCTTCAAGACTGAGAAATAGAACACCTCTTTTCTTCGGAGTTGGTTTAGAAATAGGCTCAGGAGCTGGCTAAGGAAGTGTCCAATTATTTTCATTTGTCAACATATTATTCAATTGAATTTCAGCTTCATCCGGTGTTCTTTCCCTGAAAACAGAACCAACACAACTATCTAGGTAATCTCTGGAAGCATCGGTTAGTCCATTATAAAAGATATCAAGTATTTCATTTTTCTTAAGAGGATGATCAATCAAAGAATTAAGTAACTTAAGAAGCCTCCCCCAAGCTTGTGGGAGACTCTCTTCTTCAATTTGCACAAAATTATATATATCCCTCAAAGCAGCTTGTTTCTTATGAGCAGGGAAATATTTAGCAGAGAAGTAATAAATCATATCCTGGGGACTATGCACACAACCAGGATCCAGAGAATTAAACCATATCTTAGCATCACCCTTTAATGAGAACGGAAATATTTTAAGGATATAAAAGTAACGAGTTCTCTCATCATTAGTGAACAGGGTGGCTATATCATTTAATTTAGTAAGATGTGCCACAACAGTTTCAGATTCATAGCCATGAAAAGGACCAGATTCAACCAAAGTAATTATATCAGGATCAACAGAGAATTCATAATCCTTATCAGTAACACAGATAGGTGAAGTAGCAAAAGCTGGGTCAGGTTTCATTCTAGCATTAAGAGATTGCTGCTTCTATTTAGCTAATAACCTCTTGACCTCGTATCTATCTTTGCAAGTTAAAATAGCTAGAGCAACTTCTTTTTCAAAAACATAACCCTCAGGAATAACAGGCAATTCATTTTTATTAGGGGGAGAGTCTTCATCATCACTTTCATCAATATTATCAGTTTCAATATTTTCATTCTCTCTAACCCTAGCAAGTTATTCATCAAGAAATTCACCAAGTGGCACAGTAGTATCAAGCATAGAAATAGTTTCATCATAAGTACCGTGCATAGCAGAAGTGGCATCATCAATAACATGCGACATATCAGAACGAATAGCAGAAGTAGGTTTAGGTGTCGCAAGCTTACTCAAAACAGTAGGTGAATCAAGTGCAGAACTAGATGGCAGTTCCTTACCTCCCCTCGTAGTTGAGGGATAAATCTTGGTTTTTGGATCTCTCAAGTTCGTCATACTGATAGGCAGATATAAATCACCCTCGTGGGCCCCCTATTGCTCCACCGACGTACTCCTTCCTCCTATATATATACCTACATACCCCCAAACGATCAAATACGGAGCCAAAACCCTAATTCCACCGCCGTAACTTTCTGTATCCACGAGATCCCATCTTGGGGCCTGTTCCGGAGCTCCGCCGGAGGGGGCATCGATCATGGAGGGCTTCTACATCAACACCGTAGCCTCTCCGATGAAGTGTGAGTAGTCTACCTCAGACCTTCGGGTCCATAGTTATTAGCTAGATGGCTGCTTCTCTCTTTTTGGATCTCAATACAATATTCTCCCCCTCTCTTGTGGAGATCTATTCGATGTAATCTTCTTTTGCGGTGTGTTTGTTGAGGCCAATGAATTGTGGGTTTATGATCAAGTTTATCTATGAACAATATTTGAATCTTCTCTAAATTCTTTTATGTATGATTGGTTATCTTTGCAAGTCTCTTTGAATTATCAGTTTGGTTTGGCCTACTAGATTGATGTTTCTTGCAATGGGAGAAGTGCTTAGCTTTGGGTTCAATCTTGCGGTGTCCTTTCCCAGTGACAGTAGGGGCAGCAAGGCACGTATTGTATTGTTGCCATCAAGGATAACAAGATGTTTTTTTATCATATTGCATGAATTTATCCCTCTACATCATGTCATCTTTCTTAAAGCGTTACTCTGTTCTTATGAACTTAATACTCTAGATGCATGCTGGATAGCGGTCGATGTGTGGAGTAATAGTAGTAGATGCATGCAGGAGTCGGTCTACTTGTCTCGGACGTGATGCCTATATACATGATCATACCTAGATATTCTCATAACTATGCTCAATTCTGTCAATTGCTCAACAGTAATTTGTTCATCCACCGTAAAATACTTATGCTCTTGAGAGAAGCCACTAGTGAAACCTATGGCCCCCGAGTCTATCTTCCATCATATTAATCTTCCAACACTTAGTTATTTCCTTTGCTTTTATTTTACTTTGCATCTTTATCATAAAAATACCAAAAATATTATATTATCATATCTATCAGATCTCACTCTCGTAAGTGACCGTGTAGGGATTGACAACGCCTTATCGCGTTGGTTGCGAGGATTTATTTGTTTTGTGTAGGTGCGAGGGACTCGCGCGTAGCCTCCTACTGGATTGATACCTTGGTTCTCAAAAACTGAGGGAAATACTTATGCTACTTTGCTGCATCACCCTTTCCTCTTCAAGGGAAAACCAACGCTGTGCTCAAGACATAGCAACGTCGTTGAGGATCACTCGACCTTCCTCTGGTGTTATGCATTTCTGGCTGACTCCAGTTACACTTTTTCTGAACAGCTCCCCTCTTATCACAGTAAAAGCTTTGGATCAGCGGACGATCTGTCGGGCCTCTTCTTTGTCCTCTAGGAGTTCCTTCCCAAGGATGTACGCGATGTATGGCACTGTCCAGTCAGGAGTGATGACCAAAACCTCCATGATCAAGTCAACCACGGCCGGGACTTCGACTTCAGTGGGATCAGCGGCGCTCTTTGGTTGCGGGGGTCTTCAGTGAAAGGATCTTCCTGGACTGAAGGTGTATGAATAGGTTCCAAAAACACATTACTGGGAATGGCTTCCCTCTTGGAACCTATCTTCGCCAAATCATCCGCTGCTTGATTTTTCAGTCGGGGTATGTGATGGTGTTCTAAACCCTCAAACTTCTTTTCTAAATTTCTCACTGCATTGCAGTAGCCAGTCATAGCCGGGCTTCTGACGTCCCACTCCTTCATCACTTGATTCACCACCAAATCTGAGTCGTCGTATACCATGAAGCGACGGACGCCGAGTGAAATGGCCATACGCAACCCGTACAAAAGTGCCTCATACTCAGCTTCGTTGTTGGAGGAATCAAAATGAATTTGGAGAACATAGCGGAGCTTGTCACCTCGGGGGGATACCAATACTACCCCAGCACCAGAACCATTCAGCATCTTAGATCCATCAAAGAACATGGTCCAATGGTCCGAGTGAATCTGAGTCGGCAGTTGCTGTTCGATCCACTCGACGAGGAAATCCGCTATTGCCTGGGACTTGATAGCTTTCTTTGCCTCAAACTTGATATCTAAGGGAAGGAGTTCAATCGCCCATTTTGCCACTCGACCAGTTGCATCTCTGTTGTTCAGAATTTCTGACAATGATGCGTCACTAACGATTGTAATGGAGTGATGAGAGAAATAATGTGCAACCTTCTTCGTGGTCATGTAAATCCCATAAACAAGCTTCTGATAATGTGGATATCTTTGCTTGGACGGAGTTAAAACTTCAGAAACATAGTATACTGGGCGCTGAACTTTATAGGCTTTTCCTTCTTCTTCCCGCTCGACCGTGAGTATTGTACTGACAACTTGTCCAGTGGCTGCAATGTAAAGCAGTAAAGGCTCTTTGCTGATTGGGGCAGCGAGCACCGGCTGGGTGGAAAGCAGGGTTTTGAGATCTGCAAACGCTGCATCAGCTTCAGGAATCCACTCGAACTTGTAAGATTTCTTCATCAGTCGGTAAAGAGGCAATGCCTTTTCACTGAGGCAAGAAATGAATCGACTCAAGGCGGCCAAACAACCAGTAAGCTTCTAGACATCATGCACGCGCACATGGCGCTTCATCCGGAGTATGGCACCAACTTTCTCTGGGTTCGCGTCGATCCCTCGTTCGAAAACGAGGAAGCCGAGTAACTTTCCACCAGGAACTCTGAAAGTGCACTTTGATGGGTTAAGCTTGATATCATATCTTCTCAGGTTGGCAAAGGTTTCAGCAAGGCCAGTCAGCAGGTCGGAACCTTTACGCGACTTGACCACAATGTCATCCAGTATGATTCCACATTTTGACTGATTTGAGTGAGCACACACTTCTGAATCATCCTCATGAATGTGGCCCTAGCGTTCTTAAGACCGAAAGGCATGGTGACATAACAAAAGCACCCGAATGGAGTGATGAAAGCTGTTTTTATCTCGTCGGGTCCATATAGTCGGATCTGATGGTACCCAAAATAGGCGTCTAGGAAAGACAAACGCTCACACCCCGCAGTCGAATCGACAATTTGGTCAATGCGGGGGATAGGAAAATGATCTTTTGGGCAGGCCCTATTGATATGCTTGAAGCCAATGCACATGCGAAGTGAATCGTCCTTCTTGGGCACCATAACAACATTGGCGAGTCACTCGGAGTGGTAAATCTCTCAGATGAACTTAGCTGCCAGGAGCCGAGCCACTTCCTCACCAATTGCCTTTCTCTTTTGTACGGTGAACCGTCAGAGATGTTCCTTGACTGGTTTTACTTTCGGGTCGACTCGCAAATGATGCTCAGCCAGTCCCCTGGGTACAGCCGGCATGTTAGAAGGCTTCCATGCAAAGATGTCCCAGTTCTCACGGAGGAACTGGATGAGCGCTTCTTTCTATTTGCTGTCGAGTGAAGTTGAGATATGAGTAGGAGCAGCATTAGCATCGGTTGGGTGAATATGAATCGACTTGGTTTCACTGGATGACTGAAATGCAGAATCAGTGGCAGGCTTCTTGGAGCGCAGCAAATCACTCGGATCTGCATTTTTCTGGTATTCTTGCATTTCAACTGCTGCCATTTGTGCATCGGTGATTTTTGAGACCTCCTGGAAGCACTCTTCTACTTTCTGTCGATTGCCAGTGATAGTGATCACTCCTCTGGGACCAGGCATTTTCAATTTGAGGTACACGTAACACGGTCGAGCCATGAAACGTGCATAGGCAGGCCTACCCAGAATGGCATGATAAGCACTTTTGAAATCCACTACTTCGAATGTCAACTTCTCTTTGCGGTAATTCTTGGAATCACCGAAAACCACATCAAGGGCGATTTGGCCGAGTGATTCAGCCTTCTTGCCAAGTATAACGCCACGGAAACTCATATTACTTTCGCTGAGCTTAGATATCGGAATCCCCATTCCCTTCAAAGTTTCAGCATAAAGGATATTCAGGCCGCTACCACCATCCATCAGCACTTTAGTCAGTCGAGTGCCTTCAACAACTGGGTCAACCACCAACGCTTGCCTCCCAGGGGTGGCTATACGTGCTGGATGGTCAGACTGGTTGAATGTGATGGCAGTTTGGGACCACTTCAAATAACTTGGTGTCGCTAGAGCAACCATGTTCACTTCTCTGTTGATAACTTTCAATCGACTTTTGCTTTCAACATCAGTCAGTCGAGTGGAGTTGACGTTGGGAAAACCATCATCATCCTCGTCCTTGTCCTCATCCTTGTCCGAATCCTTTTCCTTCTCCTTGGGTTGTTTCTCTCGAAACTACTGAATCAGGAGTCGACACCGCCGAGTGGTGTGCTTGGGATAAATCAGATTACCCTCTTCATCTTTCTTGGTGTGAATGTGACATGGCAAATCCAACACATCATTTTCCTCTTGATCTTTCACTTTCTTGGGATTCTAGGGCCCTTTGGGCTTCCCCTTGAACTTTCCTTGAGCCACAACTAAAGCCTCACCAGGAGCAACTGGCTGGGCCTTACGCTTCTGTTTCCAATTGGAAGTACCTCCACCAGTGTCCTGGGCGACTGTTTTGTGCTTGCCACTCCGGAGTCTGCCTTCTTCTTTGCCCTTAGCGTATTTGGTGGCAATCTCCATCATCCGAGTCTGGGACATATCTCCTGTCCGACCGAATTTCAGATTCAACTCCCGATACTTGACGCCTTCCTTGAAGGCACAGACTGCTTGGTGATATGACACATTCTCCACTGTATGGTGTAACGTGATCTATCTCTGAATATAGTCTCTCAGGGTTTCATTCGGTTTTTGTACACAACTCTGCAATTCAGTCAACCCCGCTGGTCGCTTGCAAGTACCTTCAAAAGTCCTAACAAACACTCGGGCGAGTTCCTCCCAACTGAATATACTGCCGGGTGCCAACTGGTTCAGCCACGCCCTGGCCGAGCCTTCCAACATTAGAGGAAGGTGCTTCATGGCTACTTCATCATTGCCGCCACCAATCTGTACAGCTACTCGGTAGTCTTCAAGCCAAGTGTCAGGCTTAGACTCACCCGTAAACTTGCTGACTCCAGTCGCCAACCTGAAATTGGGAGGAATCACCGCAGCCCTGATGGCTCTACTGAAACACTCGGGGCCTGAAACATGCACTCTACTGCCAGTCGGATAATCTCTGTCATGGCCTTCTTTGTGTGCTCTATTCTTGTCAACCAGACCTTGAACGAGAATAGATCTCGCATCAAAGCCTGGCTCCCTTAGGTCGACTGGTATTCTTCGCTCGCCGCTGTGAGGGCGTCTGTCATCATGCTGACGAGGCACATATGACCCACTCCTCGGAAGAGGCGTGGGCACTCGACGTCGGTCGTCATGGCCGAGGCGGTGATCATATTGCTCATGGTTCTGTACTGATCTTGCCTGTGCCCACGTCCTTCACGCCGCGGGGCGATCTCGGGCTGTGGGCCGACTATACTATATCTGCTACCACAGATCTGCTATGAATCCTATTCTGCGACTGAGACACTGCGGTATTCTTCTCTCCAACTGCCCGGAGCAAGGCCCGGATCTGCATCAAACCTCTGCCCGCCTCCGACTAAGAGGGCTGGATTGACTATGCTATTCGGGCCGCAGCTATGAGATTTTGAATCGGAGTGCGGTATACCTGAGTTTGAGGCGGAAAAAGCTATCGTCGACTAGATTCAGGCATTCGCTGCTGAGTACGCTCCTCGAGTGCATGCTGCAGGTTCTCCAGTCGAGTGCGCTCAGACAAGTTGGTCAGGCACGCTTCCTCCAAGGCCCGAGCCTCAGGGGTCTCTCCAACGATAGCAGTGTGAAGTGCATCTATGTTGCGGCGGCGAAGCTCTTCCCTCCGTTGCGAAGAAAGGGGCTCGGGGTGGTACTCCTCGTGAACACGCGACGGATCGCCGCCGCCATCACCACCGTCATTGCGGGGGAAGCCAGGAGGACTGGGTGGTCCGTCGACCATCAAGACTTCTGTCGCGAGATCGCTGCTGTCGCACTCGGATGTGGTCTCGACGGAGCCAGTTGAACAGGCCGTAGAGTGTTTCGTCAGGCTCGATTGCCACGACTTGAGAGGTGGCCGACTGGCAGGCCACCGCGTGCCTCACCCACCGCCAGAGCCGCGACCGACCGGAACGCTTGTGCCGGCGGGCGGCGGGGATGAGGACACCATAGGAACCGACCGATATTGGGTCGACGGTTGCCGGAGAAGGACGCCGCGGACGCACGCGCGAAAGTGCGTCGCCCCACGGACAGGGAGCGCATCAACGTCGACTGGTGCTTCCTGGAGCCAGGCAGAATCGTCAGCGATGAACACGAGCGCGCCGAGACAGATCTCGCGGCCCTCAACCGGTCCGTCGGCGGAAACCAGGATGATGAGAATCAGAGAAATCGCAACTCCACCAAAAAGTCGCTAAGACACCTGCCCCACGGTGGGCGCCAACTTTGTGGATCTAAGACTGACAGTAGAATGGGGGTAGGTATGAGGAGGCAAGATCCTAACTATGGCGAAGTTGTACACACAAGTTTTACGAGTTCAGGCCCTTCGCGGAGGAAGTAACAGCCCTACGTCTCGGTGCCCGGAGGCGGTCGACTGGATTATGTATGTGTGTGTTTACACGGGGTGCGAACCCTTGTGCCAGTGGAGGGGGTGGCTTATATAGAGTGCGCCAGGACCCCAGCCAGCCCACGTTACAAGGGGTTTAAGGTACATAAAGAGGGGGGGCGTTACTGGTAACGCTAGTAATTAAGTGACATAAATGCCTATTAAGTCTATGAAGTAAATGTCCGACCGTTGTCATGCAGAGTGACTTTAGGTCTTCTGTCTGTCGAGTGATAATTGTTGTGGTCGAGTGACCTTGAACCTTCTGAGTGGAATGCCTTGTAGTCGAGTGGATGATGCTATCCCATGAATTCTTCTGGTTTTAAGATGGTGTCCTAGGGGAGGGTGTCTAGGTCAGGCCTATGACCCTACCCTAGGTACATGGCTTCATCAATGATGACGAGGATGTGGAAGACGCGGTCACTTCTAACCTGGGTATGACTTTTGCAAACTTGTCTTTGCTTTCTCAGCCATTTTGTTGGTCGACTGAATTCTGGCGGTTAATTATTTTTGCCGCTCCTCCCAATGTCATTGATCTTCCAGACGACGACGAGGATGTGCCGCTGAGGCCCATGGGAGGGAGGAGTAAGAATACATCAACTGGCAAGGTGCCCCAGACGACGCTAGTGATGGAGCCGATGATCCAGGAGACCGGCGATGCCAACCGGGCTTCTGTGACTTTTGCCGTACCATTGTCGAGTGCTCAGCCTTTGGTGTCGACTGCACAGATTCCATCCGATAGACCATCTTCACTCTTCACTGCGCATCATGTCCCGGAGGACCAAGTGGGTGCTGCCAAGGAAGCTATACGCCAGGCAGGCATCATGATGGAGCAGATGAAGGTGGTTCGGGGGGCCAGTCAAGCTGCTTATGATGCCAGGTCAGCTCTCCAGAGCAACGTCCAGGTTGGTTGATTATCGACTGATCCCTTAGCTTGTTGCTTGTTCTGTTAGGATATGCTACCCGAAAATTTTCCTTCTACATCTTTTCGTCAGTCTGCATTTTGCATTTGTACACCCACTGGATGTTTAATTTATTGATGAATAGCACTGCTGAATAGTTTTGCTTCTTGAGTCGACTAGATTGTGTCGATTGAGTCTTTGAACCAGTGGGGGCACGCTGAGTGCACCCACTGGGTGTAGTCCCCGAGACCATAGTTGACTGCGGGCAGTCGGCTATGGTCTGAGAATCAGAACTTTCTCACTTGGTCTGAATGGATCATGTCGAGTGTAACTTGAACCAGTGGGGGCACGCTAAGTGCACCCACTGGGTGTAGTCCTCGAGACTACTGTTGAATGTTTGATTCGATAATAGTCTGAGAATTCTTTTCACTCGGGAGTGAATAACTTTTGATTCTGTCCACTGATGTAACAATTGTTGACTTTAGAAATCCTGTGAGCTCATCTCCAAATTTTCCGAATTTGAGGAGAAGCAGAGACAGCTCAATCTTGACTTGGAGCTGGCTAAGCAGAACATGCAGAAGGCCAAAGATGAGACAACCGGTATCGAAGATAACAACCGGTCGATTGTTTAACTTGGCCGACTCACAAGTCATCTCCTCATTCTTCTGTCTAACCCGAGTGCATATCTTTCAGAGAAAATGAAGCAGGCTCTGGCGAAAAAGGACCTCGATCTTGCTGTTGTGCAAAAGGAGGACCAGGAGAGGACTGCGCTTGCTGACAAGAAGCTGGCCTCAGTCGGGGCGCTAGAGGAAGAAAACACCAAGTTGAAGGCATCTCTTAACGAATCCAACCAAGAAGTGACCCGCTGAAGAAAGACAAAGTGGCTTTGAACGAGAAGATTGAAGGCATTTCTCGTAAGAGAAATGACCTGGAAGCTTATCCGGGGGCACTTGCCAAGAAGCTATTCCTTATGCTCGAAGGTATTCTTCCTTGTCCGACTGTTTAGCTATCGTCAATTCACCATGCAACCATCGACTCATTATTTCTTTGTGTTTGTAGAATTCTGCCAAAACTTTGAGGAAGAAACCGGATGGATCGAGACAGGCCTGGACCCTGTCATTTCCCCTGTTGGTGACGAGGCTGCCATGAACATGCTCTGACTGGAATCCCGTGTTGCCAGTGTTACGGACTACCTTGCTCGCCTGAAGGTTGCGGTGAGGCGGATTAACTCAACGCTTTGGCCATGGGAGACGCTCCAGAATGACCTCGAGTCTTTGATGACTCGACTCAAAGAGGTCCCTGGCCGAGTGCAGGAGTGGAAGAAGTCATCTGCTCGTTGCGGTGCTGGCGTAGCTCTGTTGCTAGTTTGAGTCCACTACAAGGAAGCCAAGGAGGAAAAGCTAGTAGCGATCAAGGTTGCCAATACCAGAAAACACGACTTCCAGTCCTTCATGGAAACCTTTATAGCCGCTGCCACTCGAATTGCAGATGGGATCGACCTGGACGAATTCATCGAGCCTGCCTGTCCTCCTCCCGCGGAGTGAACAAACTTTTTATGATCCGATTAAATTTGCCTCGGTATGCCGAGTGGTTTTTGTAACTGTTTAAACTCCTTCGGGTCTGATGCCCGATCACCTTAAACTGCGATCTAGAACCTCGTAGGATTTATCTAAACTTGGTTGCTTTTGGATCTTTTGACTCTTTGAGTAGAATTTGTTTCTTTAGTTTGAGTTTCTACTGACTTTGTGATGCAGCTCAGTCGAGTGAACCATGGATAAAGGTACTTAGTGTTTCCCACGGCCTGCACCTCATCGTCCTTGCGGATCGGGATGGAGCGAACGTTGTATTTGTGTCGTAGCTCCGAGGATGAGGTCGTGGTCGACCTGCACCTCGCCGTCCTTGTAGATAAGGATGGAGTGAACGTTGTATTTGTGTCGAAGCTCCAAGGACAGATCGTGGTCAACCTGCACCTCATCGTCCTTGCGGATAAGGATGGAGCGTGTTTTAAAACTTAGGCGAGTACGAGACTGCAGCTAAGCCCCTAAGTGAGAGGGTTGCTCACCACTCAGTAGGATTTTTTAAACTTAGGCGAGTACTGGACTGCAGCCAAGTCCCCAAGTGGGAGGGTTGCTCACCACTCAGTAGGATTTTTTAAATTAGGCGAGTACTGGACTGTAGCTAAGCCCCCGAGTGGGAGGGTTGCTCACCACTCGATATGATTTTTTAAACTTAGGCGAGTACTGTACTGCAGCTAAGGCCCCGAGTGGGAGGGTTGCTCACCACTTGGTAGGATTTTTTAAACTTAGGCGAGTACTGGACTGCAGCTAAGCCCCCGAGTGGGAGGGTTGCTCACCACTCGGTAGGATTTTTTTAAACTTAGGCGAGTACTGGACTGCAGCTAAGCCCCCGAGTGGGAGGGTTTCTCACCACTCGGTAGGATTTTTAAACTTAGGCAAATCAGGTTCGCAGCTAAACCCCCGAATGGGAGGCATGCTCTCCACTCGGTGGGATTTTAATTGTTGGAACTTAGGCGAATCGGATTCGCGACTAAGCCATCCACTGGGGGATTTTGGACACATGTGTAAGAAATAACAATCATTTAGGAGACTGCAAAACCTTGTATTTGATAAACAAACTGAAAGGTACTTCTTATTACATCTCGACAGTCTGAATGATTAAGTGTTAAAGTGGCGGAGAAGCTCCGCATTCCAGGCGCGTGGCTCGTCTTTCTTGTGTTCCACATCGTACATGTGATATGCACGTGGAGCACTTTGGTGATGATGAAGGGGCCTTCCCAGGCAGGAGCGAGCTTGCGTGGACGTTGCTGGTCCACTCGGAGAACCAGGTCTCCTTCCTGAAATGCTCGACCCCTGACGTTTCTGGCGTGAAAACGCCACAGATCTTGTTGATAGATGGTCGACCGGATCAACGCCATCTCTCTTTGCTCTTCCAGAAGGTCTACAGCATCTTGACGGGCTTGGTCTGCTTCGGCTTCTGAGAAGAGTTCCACTCGCGGGGCATTATGAAGCAAATCAGACGGTAGCATGGCCTCGGCTCCATAAACCAGGAAGAAGGGGGTCCGGCCACTCGACCGATTTGGCGTTGTCCTCAGGCCCCACAGTAGTGATGGTAACTCATCTACCCAGGCATCGGCCACATGCTTGAGATCTTGCATTAACCCAGGCTTCAACCCTTGGAGGATTAGACCATTTGCTCTTGTTCGTTCGACTGCGGGTGAGCGACTGAAGCATAATCGACCCGAGTGCCTTGGGAAGCACAGAAATCTCTGAACTCATCTGAATCAAAGTTTGAACCATTGTCTATGCTGATGCTATGCGGGACTCCAAACCTAAATGTTAACCCCCTGACGAAGCTGACGGTAGTGCTCGAATAGAGGCTTTTGATGGGCTTGGCTTCAATCCATTTAGTGAACTTGTCGACTGCAACAAGTAGGTGAGTGAAACCACTTCTGCCAGTCCTCAAGGGTCCAACCATATCCATCCCCCACACGGCAAATGGCCAGACGAGTGGAATGGTCTTCAGGGCTGAAGCGGGCTTGTGACACATGTTGGAGTAGAACTAGCAACCCTCACACTTGTCGACTATTTCCTTTGCCATTTCATTTGCTCGCGGCCAGTAAAAACTTGCTTGGTATGCTTTGGCCACTATTTTCCGTGAGGACACATGGTGACCACAAGTCCCCGAGTGGATATCATTGAGAATCATTCGACCTTCTTCTGGGGTAATGCATCGCTGAGCAACTCCAGTCACACTTTCTCTGTATAGTCAACCGCTTATCACGGTGAAGGCTTTGGATCGACGGATGATCTGTCGCGCTTCATCTTCGTCTTCTGGCAGCTCTTTCCTGAGAATATATGCGATGTACGATACAGTCCAATTAGGAATGACGGCCAAAACTTTCATGACTAGGTCGACCACAGCTGGGACTTCAACTTCAGTCGGATCAGTGGAACTCTTAGGTTGCGGGGGCTCTCGTGAAGGGACCTTCCTGGACTGATGGTGTGTGAAGATGCTCTAAGAACACATTGCTGGGAATGGGATCTCGCTTAGAACCTATCTTAGCCAGGTCATCTGCTTCCTGGTTCTTCAGTCGGGGAATATGGTGGAGCTCTAGACCTTCAAACTTCTTTTCTAACTTTCTAACTGCATTGCAATAGCCAGTCATAGTCGGGCTTTTGACATCCCACTCTTTCATCACTTGATTAACCACCAAATCCGAGTTGCCGAAGACCATTAGGCGACGGACGCCGAGTGAAATGGCCATTCTCAACCCATACAAAAGAGCTTCGTACTCAGCCTCATTATTGGAGTAATCAAAGTGAATCTGAAAGACATAGCTAAGTTTGTCGCCTCGCGGGGATACCAGAACAACTCCAGCACCAGAACCGCTCAACATTTTGGACCCATCAAAGAACATAGTCCAATGTTCCGACTGGACTTGAGTCGGTTGTTGTTGTTCAATCCACTCGATGAGGAAATCTGCTATTGCTTGGGATTTGATTGCTTTCTTTGCCTCAAACTTTATATCCAATGGAAAGAGTTCAATCGCCCACTTTGACACTCGACCAGTTGCATCTCTGTTGTTCAGAATTTCTGACAATGGAGCGTCGCTGACGACAGTCATGGAGTGATCTGAGAAATAATGTGCCACCTTCTTTGCAGTCAAGTAAATTCCATAGACCAACTTTTGGTAATGCAGATACCTCTGCTTGGATGGAGTTAAGACTTCAGAAATATAGTACACCGGGCGCTGAACTTTATAGGTTTTACCTTCTTCTTCCCGCTCGACCGTGAGTACTGTACTGACAACTTGTCCAGTGGCTGCAATATAAAGCAGAAAAGGCTCCTTGCTAACTGGAGCAGCGAGCACCGGCTGGGTGGAAAGCAGGGTTTTGAGCTCTGCAAACGCTGCATCAGCTTCAGGAGTCCACTCAAACTTATCAGATTTCTTCATCAATCGGTAAAGAGGTAATGCCTTTTCACCGAGACGAGAGATGAACCGACTCAAGGAGGCCAAACAACCAGTAAGCTTCTGGACATCGTGTATGCGCACAGGGAGTGTCGTGGGTTTGTCACGGCAAATGTCCTCGTGAAAGGACTTAGTTGTGGAGCCATCGCAACGGGTTAGCTTAAAGGGGATAAACCGGACAAGGGGACACGGGAGTTTATACTAGTCCGGCCCCTTCGATGAAGGTAAAAGCCTACGTCTAGTTGTGATTGGTATTGCTAGGGTTTCGAAGGCCAGGGAGCGAATCCGCTTTGTCTGGCTTTCGAGTTGTTGTTGTCTGTCCCTAAACCGCGACCGGGTCATCCCTTTATATACATAGGTTGACACCCGTCGGGCTACAGAGTCCCGAAGCCGGTTTATAAACGTATCCGGTTTGGCCTCTCTCTTTCTATCTTACTATACAAGTTACATGACTAGGCCGGTTTACATTTACATACTGTAACTCGCCTTTGGGCCCTCCGTAAAGCGCTAGCATCTTTACATCTTCATGAGCTTCTAATCTTCAAAGAGCCAACCCGGCTACATAAGGCCGGTTTACCTCCAGTAGTAATATCCCCAACATTAGGCCCCAGATTGGTTTGAACTTGTTCATGTCAATCTTCCACACTTTAGAAAAAATCTTCTCTCTTGTCTTCATTTTTGATCTTGTAAACCGCCGTGACGTCATACTTCAAAATTACGATAAACCGTCGTGACGTCATCCATCCATTGATATCGGAGATTTCCTTCATTTAATATATATCCAGTTATCGAGGCGACACCTTTTTTAACTTATCCATTTTTTGGACTCCTCAATTCCCGCACTTGCCATTTTTCACTTCGCCTTATAAATAGGACCGAGGGGTCATTTTCACTGTTTCCCCCCGTGCCTCTTCGCATCGTCTTCCTCGCGCCGCTTAACCTCTGGAACTCCGCCGCCACTGTCGACCGTCGTTTCTGCTCCGACCTCGGCCGCTGCATCGTCCTGAACGCACCAGAGAATTGGGGCGCCCTTCCGCTTCCTCACTAGCTCCGGTAAGTTCTCTGCTTTTTTCACCATAGATCTGTTCTAGGGTTTTGATATTCCTCGCAGTTCTTCCAAAGTTCATCAGTGCTATTCTTCCATGTTCTTCTTTTAATAGATGGACACTTCATGCTTGATACATCTCTTACCGTAGCTTACCTACCATGATCATCACAAATCTTTATGCGCAAAGAACTGATCTGTCTGTCAAAAATTGCTTCAGTTCTGCACCCCTTCAAGATCCAATTATTTTTGCTTTTCTGTCTTATCTCTAGATCCGAAAGTTTTATACATCACTGTGAGATCTATTTCTCCTCACACCAATATAAGCGATTTGACATTGGATAAATAGTCTATGCCATTAGCCCTCTGATAAACCGGAAGAGCATGTTACCTTCATAATTACGCTCTGGTTTAATAGTGTCTGATCAATCCTGCGCTAGCATTACCTTCTTTCTCATTATACTAGTCTCCGGGTTGTACCATTTATTATATTAGTACGTTTCTTACTCCCTTGTCTCTTGTGTATGATCATGCATAATTTATAAACCGGCCTTTCATTTTCAGTTTGTTCGCTTTGCAATGGCCAAACAATTCACTGCCTACAATTGGGCTTGTTCCCAGGTTACTAAGGCTCAACTGGATGAGATGGTTAGCATCGGCTCTCTGCCTAAGAAAACTGAGATCAAATGGCGAGCCCCAGGAACTGAGAATCCTCCAACCCCAAGACAAGGCGAAGTGGTAATCTTTGTTGACCATATAGGCTGTGGTTTCAAACCGCCAGGGTCAAAATTTTATCAAGATGTGCTTGCCAGCTTCCAACTGCATCCACAAGATATTGGTCCCAATTCAGTCTCCAACTTATGCAATTTTCAAGTCTTCTGTGAAGCCTATTTACAGGAAGAACCAACTGCAGAATTGTTCCGGGATTTCTTTCACTTAAACCGGCGCACAGAATTTGTGAATGGCCCGAATATAGAGCTTGGTGGTGTCTCCATTCAAAAGCGGAAAGAAGTGGAATTTCCTCATGCCAAACACCATAGCCACCCAAAGGAATGGAACCAAACATGGTTCTATTGCAGAGACACTTCGCGTGAAGATGAGAATCCCCTTCCCGGCTTCCGAGATCATAGATTATCCAATACTCACCCAATGCCACAATGCCTGAGCTCCTCAGAAAGGGCAAAATACGCTCCTCAAATCGCCAAGCTCCGGGCATTTATGGCAAACGGTTTAACAGGTGTGGATTTTGTACGCTATTGGATATCCTGGAGTATCTTGCTGCTAAGCCGGCGTCCCGGTTTAATGTGCTAATATACCGGTGAGGTTGACGATCCTCAACGCCACTGCAACATCCAATTATCTAAGGAAGAAGTTACTGAAGGGGTAAAGAAAATTCTGAATGAATCAGAACTGGTCTGTAGTCAAACCGGTCTGAATCCCTTCTACACCAAGAACAAACCGCCTGCTGTAAGCATTACACTTCCTCTTCATCTCTAATATCTTTGACTTATACAAGCTGTAACCCTTCTTCTTTATATGTATAGGGTGATGACCCTTTCTGGAAACGAAAATCCATAGAGAAAGCGGCAAAGACAACTGGAGATAAAGTGGCCAAACCAACCCGCCCGAAGACCAAAGCCGTAAAACGGACATCAAAGCGGAAAACGGCTGACCGGATTGCTATGGAACTTGATGATGATACTGATGACCCAGAAGCTGAGGTAGAACTTGACTCACTTGGCTCTCTTTTTATGCATCTTGTTAACAATGATCTTCCTCAGGAGGAGGCCGAAGCTAGTCAGGCTGAGGACGTAGAGGTAATTACCCTTCCCTCCGGTTCAGACTCTATGCCAACACAAAAAACTCGCCAAACAATCCAGAAAGTAAGCTTTTCTCATCCTCTTGCTCACTTGGATCCAACATTTATTTTGAAGACTCAACAGCATGAGGCTCGCCGGATAACTCGGCACAGTGGCCAACAGGTCACCTCTACCGGTTTACCTGATACTCCGGTTCGGAAGCGCCGGTCTGAGGTCTCTCCTACTTATGACCATTCTTACCCCAAGGCAGGTTATTTCAGACAACCTCTTAATCTGTCCGATTCAAATTATCAGGTGACACCTCCTTCCTCTTCTGGTGAATCGACAGCAACTCAACTCCCCCCTTTGAAAACCGTGGCTGGGTGAGTTACGAAAAACCTTTCCTTTCAATGCGCCCTACATCTTTTGAACAGGATGTTAACCCTTTTTATTCCGTTTGCAGGGCCAAATCCAGACCCAGCAAGAAAGCTCGGGTCACCAATCCGCCAGAAGACCCTGTTGCTGAAGAAGAAGAACCAAGAGTTGAACCGGAGCAAACAGGTGAACCGGAAGGCCTCCATCCTGAAACAACTTTTGATGATCCGCCCCTTGACGGCCAACATACTGACGAACCCACAGATGTTGAGCCTGCCGCCCCTAATGCTGAACCGGCAGAACCAAACCAGGCTAATCCAATGGAAGACACTGAAATTCCATCATCATCCGCCCAAAATCCTGAAGGCCAAGGCGATGATGTTATTATTACTCGAGCAGGCCACAGTTCTCCTGGTCATCCCATCATTTTGGCTCAGCATAGTGCCAAAGAAGAGCAAATTTCCAGGGATAAAGGTAAATGGAGCAGCGACTTATCAAACTATGCTCATCTTAACGCTGATGAGCTTCCGGCTTCTTGAACCATCTGCACTCAAACCGGGAGTATGAAGCCGGTTTGGTGAATTTGATGAAAGAACGATATGAGGTAAATTCTTCTCCCTTGCACATTGATTTATAGCTGAAATACTATTCCAAGTAGCCCCCAAGAGCCGTTTTATGATTGTCAATCATAAACCGGGTCTTTGTAACACTTTAAGCATCCCATCATTAATCCTTGCCAAGGCGTGTCTTCAATCATAGATAAAACTCATGTTTGAAAAATTAGATAACATTCTGTAGCATAGCCCCCAAAGGCCGGTTTAACTTGGCAAGTTAATCCGGTTTTTATTCCACACCGTCAGTTTAGAACAAACGTACGTTAGCCCCCAAGTGTCAAGGATAATGCTTGCATTGTTCTGGAGACTTGCATAGAAGGTAGTATTTGAGAGCAAATAAGCATTAGCCCCCAAGTATTAAGTGGATAACTTATTATATGCTTTATACTTAGTGCCTATATATGTTGTTTTGTTGAAGATACCTTCAATGTTGCAGGCTGAACTGAGAAGCAAAGATGCCAAAAACTCTGACTTGCAAAAAAATGTGAAGTCGCAACAAGCCGAAGCTGCAAAAGCCAAAGAGGAGCTGACCCAAGACCTGGCCGGAACAGAAAAATTGAAAGAATCCTTCAATCAAGATCGTGCTACATGGGAAACCGAAAAAGCCGGTTTGACCAAAAGAGCCGTAGATTGCGAGGAAGCCCTGAAACCGGTGGCTGAAGAACTAGCCGGTTTGAAGCGCCAAATCAACGCTATGACCTCTGCTATCTTTGGTAAGTATCTGCTTATGTATGTTGCATCAGTCAATGAAACTTAAAAGTGACCACGATGTTGAAAAAAATCTTTGGCAGGAACTCGGATCACTCATCTTGGTGCAGATATGCGGATGAAGCTCAAAGCGGCATACACATTGGTTGAGCAGCTATACTCTGGATCTCAGCGAGCCATTAGTACAGCAGCTTATAACAAACCGGCGCCAACGTTGATTAAGGAAACCCTTGAGAAGCTGGGCATGTTACCGGTGCGTATTGCCGAGTTGAAAAGAGCTGCTGCAAGAGCCGGAGCATTAACTGCCCTTATTCAAGCCAAGGCCTGGATTCCAGATCTTGAAGCAAAGGATATCATTAAAGGGTATCCAGGCGTGAAAGAAGACGGTTCAAACTTTGACAATGATGATCTTCGGCGGTTGACCAAACAAATGCGGCCAGCGGCCAGCAAATTAGCTGAAGACACCGATATGTCCCATTTTCAACCATTTTATGATGCAGAAGGGAAAAGACAGCCGGCCGAGATCCATGAAGTCGAAGAACTTGTGCCTCCGATTCGTAAGCACACTTATGCCCCTGATATTAACCCTTCTGATCTTATCCATGAAGAAGCAGTATTCCAAGCTTTAACCGGAATCGACTGGTCAACGGCTGATTTCCAGGGGCTGGGGCGGGATGAAGAAGTGTGTACACCAACTGATCCGCAACCGTCAAACGCCGTGATGAAGAGTCCTGATCCGGTCGCCGGTTTATATGGCTACTGTGAAAAACAATGGCACTGTTGAGCCGCTTTAAAGCTTCATGTAATAGGATAGCTGAAACTTTGTTTATCTGTCATGCCATCGAGCATGCTTCATAGCCCTTTGTGACAATCTGTGCCGCCCTTCAGGATATATTTTATGCATAGTCTATGATGACTTGCCTTCCTGGGTACAAAGAACTTAAAAGTGTCTAGCGGTTTACCGCTAAACATGTCATAATATCCAAGAAGTATATAGTACTTGAGCTGAATAATCAAGTGTTTGTACAAAAAATAATGTACAGAACATACCTCATTGAGTGAGCAAACGTGTATACAACAAAGGTGTTTAACACCAACCCGATACGTTTCTTCATAATGCTGGTCTATCTATTAAACCGGACCGGTATACCTACCGGATTTTCTTCATAACACTGGTGATTTAGTCAAACCATACTGGGTTAGTGACCACCAGTTTATAACTGATCATGAGCCAACAGCTGGTGGTTGGAAAGCACGCCGGATCAAGGATGCCGGTTTATCAAAAAATACTTATGATTGTCAACAAACAAAATTCAAATAGGAAAATATGCGAGGCTTTTTATGAGCTGCCAGGCGCCAAATCGAGGCTTTTCATGGGCTGCTAGGCCTCTGAGTTAAACCATTTAACAAAGCCTTTTAAGATGGGCCTCCAATTAACCAATCACCGTTTTAACTATGACAAGTCCAGGGTCTGTAAAAGATTGACTTGTCAAACGTTCGATGGGTCATGCCAGGATTACCTGGATAGGAGTGACTTACTTGATGAAGGTAGGTTAACCCGGGGTTTTAGGTGAATACACCAGGCTTCCAGGCCGTGGCTTGATAGCCAATTACGAGGGTCCTTTCAAACTCTTTGTTGCTTTGCAAAAAAGAGCCCCCAAGTAACTTTGTGAGCGATGCTCAGCGTGTGCCTATGTTTGAGTTTGTACAGTGTACAATACTCTCTTTGGCTCCACAAATTTTTCCTTGTGTAGCTGAAATGCCTATCAAGAGGTGTAGCTGTGGTTCAAACATGACCAAGCCCCCTAGTGATTTTCTTTATCTTTATGCAGTTGCTAAATCCGGTTTAACAAAGACTCCGCTTTGCCTGTTAACTTGTAAAAGCACACATATGATATAAGAAAGAACAGATACCCTGCTTATAACGGAGGCTCTGGTTTTTTATATGGTATATACACTGTCATAAATATGTACAGGTGAAAAAGCCTATGGCTTCAAGTATAGTAAGGCCGAAGGAGAGCTATGTTCCATGGCCGCTTTGTCTCCTCCTCCGATTGACGTGAGTCTTCATGCTCTCGAACATCAATGAGGTAGTAGGATCCGTTGTGCAGATTTTTGCTGACCACAGAGGGTCCTTCCTAAGGGGGGGATAACTTATGCATATCAGTCTGATCCTGGATGAGCCGGAGCACCAAATCACCTTCTTGAAAGGTTCTAGTTTTAACCCGGCGGCTATGATAACGTCGAAGATCTTGTTGATAAATCGCCGAACGTGCTGCTGCAAGATCCCGCTCTTCATCCAACAGGTCCAGAGAATCCTGACGTGCCTTCTCATTATCGGCTTCAACATAAGCTGCCACACGGGGCGAATCGTGACGGATGTCACTAGGAAGAACCGCCTCTGCTCCATAAACCATGAAGAAAGGCGTGTAACCCGTAGACCTATTGGGTGTGGTGTTGATGCTCCATAACACAGAAGGTAGCTCCTCAACCCAACAACCCGGCGTCCTCTTTAAGGGAACCATAAGCCTTGGTTTGATACCCCGCAGAATTTCTTGATTTGCCCTTTCCGCTTAACCATTAGGTTGGGGGTGAGCCACTGATGCTAGATCAAGCCGGATGTGCTCACGTTGACAGAATTCTTCCATCTCTCCTTTTGACAAGTTAGTGCCATTATCTGTTATAATGCTATGTGGAAAGCCAAACTGGAATATCACCTTTTTGATGAATTGAACCGCTGTGGCTGCATTACACTTGCTGACTGGCTCTGCCTCTACCCATTTAGTGAATTTATCAACTGCTACTAACAGATGGGTCTTCTCGTCTTTGGAGCGCTTGAAGGGTCCAACCATATCCAGCCACCAAGTGGCAAACGGCCACATAATTGGAATCATCCGCAACTCTTGAGCCGGAACGTGCGCACGGCGGGCAAACTTTTGACATCCATCACATCTTTTGACTAAATCCTCCGCATCAGCATGCGCCGTCAACCAGTAAAAACCGTGGCGAAAAGCTTTAGCAACCAACGACTTTGAACCGGCGTGATGACTGCAATCCCCTTCATGAATTTCTCGCAAAATCTCACAACCTTCTTGAGGAGAAACGCATCATTGAATCGCTCCTGAAACACTGTAACGATGTAACTCCCCGTTGAGTATGGTCATGGACTTGGAACGCCGGATTATCTGTCGAGCCAACGTTTCCTCAGCTGGTAACTCGCCCCGGTTCATGTAATCCAGATATGGGATCGTCCAATCCGGTATGGCATGCAAAGCTGCCACCAATTGAGCCTCCGGATCAGGAACAACCAAATCTTCTTCGGTTGGTATTTTGACTAACGGATTGTGCAACACATCAAGAAAGACATTGGGCGGAACCGGTTTACGTTGGGAACCAAGACGACTTAAAGAGTCCGCCGCTTCATTCTTCCGCCGGTCTATATGGTCCACCTGATAACCTTTAAAGTGACCAGCCACTGTGTCCACCTCTCGCCGATATGCAGCCATGAGTGGGTCCTTTGAATCCCAAGTGCTAGACACTTGCTGAGCCACTAGATCTGAATCGCCGAAGCACTTAACCCGGCTCGAATTCACCTCTTTAGCCATCCGAAGACCGTGGAGTAAAGCCTCATATTTAGCTGCATTGTTAGTACAAGGGAACATTAAACAGAGGACATAACAAAACTTATCACCTCGTGGGGAAGTTAATACGACTCCAGCCCCCGAACCCTCTAGCTGTCTGGACCCATCAAAATGAATAGTCCAATATGTATTATCTGGTTTCTCCTCAGGTGCCTGTAACTCCGTCCAATCGTTAATGAAATCTACGAGTGCCTGGGACTTGATCGTCGTGCGGGGTATATATCTGAGCCCGTGGGGTCCAAGCTCAATGGCCCACTTGGCAATCCGGCCAGTTGCCTCTCTGTTTTGAATGATGTCACCCAGAGGAGCTGAACTGACTACTGTGATAGGATGGCCCTGAAAATAGTGTTTGAGCTTCCGTCTTGCCATAAACACCCCATACACCAGTTTCTGCCAATGCGGATACCTCTGCTTTGACTCAATGAGCATCTCACTGATATAATAAACCGGCCGTTGAACCGGATACTCTTTGCCAGGCTCTTTGCGCTCTACCACAATGGCTACGCTGACAGCCCAAGCATTAGCAGCCACATATAATAATAAGGGCTCTTTATCGATCGGTGCTGCCAGCACGGGCGGTTCCACGAGCTGTTTCTTCAGATCTTCAAACGCCTTATCAGGTGCTTCACTCCAGATAAAGTTATCCGTTTTCTTGAGCATCTGATATAAGGGAATGGCCTTCTCTCCAAGGCAGCTGATAAACCGGCTCAAGGCTGTAATTCGGCCGGCCAGACGTTGCACATCGTTAATACACGCCGGTTTAGCCAAGGACGTAATCGCTGCAATCTTTTCCGGATTAGCCTCAATGCCTCTGTTTGAAACCAGAAAGCCTAAGAGCTTGCATGCTGGGACACCGAAAACACACTTCTCCGGATTGAGCATCATCTTGTAGACCCGGAGATTGTCAAAAGTTTCCCGTAGATCATCTATCAAAGTCTCCTTCTTTCTGGATTTGACCACAATATCATCTACAAACGCGTGGACATTGCGCCCAATTTGCTTATGAAGGCAATTCTGAACACATCGCTGGTAAGTTGCCTGGGCACTCTTGAGTCCAAAGGGCATGGAAACATAGCAGAAGGCTCCAAAGGGAGTTATAAAGGATGTCTTCTCCTAGTCCTTAACTGCCATTTTGATCTGATGATAACCAGAGTAAGCATCCAAAAAACACAAACGGTCACAACCCGCCGTAGCATCAATTATCAGATCAATGCGAGGGAGAGCAAAGGGGTCTGCAGGGCAAGCCTTGTTTAAATCTGTGTTGTCCACACACATGCGCCAAGTGCCGTTTTTCTTAAGAACCAGCACCAGATTGGCTAACCACTCTGGATGAAAAACTTCAACAATAAACCCAGCAGCCAACAAACGGGTGACCTCTTCACCTATAGCCTTGCGCCTTTCCTCGTTGAAGCGGCGGAGGAACTGTCGGCCTGGTTTGAATTTCGGATCAATGTTGAGTGTGTGCTCAGCGAGTTCTCTCGGTACACCTAGCATGTCAGAAGGTTTCCATGCAAAGATGTCCCGATTCTCACGGATGAACTCGATGAGTGCGCTTTCCTATTTGGGATCCAGGTTAGCGCTGATGCTGAACTGTTTGGATGAATCGCCAGGGACAAAAGTCAACCATCTTAGTGTCTGTAGCTGATTTGAACTTCAATGCTGGATCATGTTCCGTGGTTGGCTTTTTTAAGGAGGTCATGTCTGCCGGATCAACTTGCTCCTTATAGAATGTTAACTCCTCCGTGGCACAAACCGACTCAGCATAAGCCGCATCGCCTTCTTCACACTCCAAAGCAATCTTTCTACTTCCATGTACTGTGATAGTCCCCTTATGACCTGGCATTTTAAGCTGCAGGTAAACATAACATGGCCTTGCCATAAACTTAGCATAAACCGGCCGCCCAAACAGAGCGTGGTACGGACTTTTGATCTTCACCACCTCAAATGTCACCGTTTCTGACCTTGAATCATAGTCATCTCCAAAAGCTACCTCCAAAGCTATCTTACCAACAGGATATGCAAACTTACCAGGCACCACACCATGAAATACCGTATTCGACGGTTTAAGATCCTTATCTGTCAACCCCATACGGCAGAATGTATCATAATACAAAATATTGTTACTACTTCCCCCATCCATGAGCACTTTAGTGAACTTGTATCCCCCAACTTGAGGGGCTACCACCAAGGCCAAATGACCTGGATTATCAACCCGGGGTGGGTGATCCTCTCTGCTCCACAAAATAGGTTGCTCCGACCAGTGTAAATACTGAGGTACTGCCGGCTCAACAGAGTTGACTACCCTTTTGTGAAGCTTCTGATCACGTTTGCACAAACTAGTAGTGAAGACATGATATTGCCTGCTGTTCAGCTGTTTGGGATTGCTCTGATAACCCGACTGCTGATGCTGCTGTTGACTCCCCTGATGGTTATAACCTCCCTGCTTGCCTTGGTGTCCTTGATTGACATGTCCGGTTTGATTGCCTGGAAACCCTGAACCGGAACCACCGTCTCCGTAACCCGGCCCGTGGAAACCTCCTGAACCGTCGGGCAGGCCGTTGTCATATTGGAACATATTGGAATTCTTGAAATCCCGCATGATATAACAATCTTTCCAGAGATGTGATGCCGGTTTCTCCTTTGATCCATGCTTTGGACATGGCCGATTTAACAAACGCTCCAAATTGTTGCCTGGACCTCCACCCCTCTGGGGCTGCTTGCCTTTACGACGCTGGCCATTCTCCTGCGCGTTGGTATTTGCGACAAAGTCCAAACCACTGTCGGCCTTGCACTTACCAGCGTTTCCATGGCCTGCCGGATTGTGTTGCTGGCCTTTGGCATTGCCGGTCTTCTTACCCTTCTCCGGTTTGTCCTCCTCTGAATCTAGATCCTTGGTATTATCTGAATCGGCGTATTTAACCAAAGCAGCCATGAGTGTTGGCATTTCGTTGCAGTGACATTTGAGCCTTCCCAACTTCTGTTTCAATGGTTTGAACCGGCAATTACCCTCTAACGTTAACACTGCGGTGTCTGCGTTGATATGATCTAACGAATGCAAAATCGCCGAGACCCGTTTGACCCAATGGGTCGTGGACTCCCCTTCCTCTTGGACACAAGCGGCCAGATCTACAATTGACATCGGCTGCTTACACGTATCCTTGAAGTTCTGGATAAACCGGTGCTTCAATTCGGCCCATGATCCAATAGAGTTGGTCGGCAAGCTCTTCAACCAAGTGCGAGCTGTTCCTTCCAACATCATGGTGAAATATTTAGCACACACCGCCTCGTCCACATCTAACATCTCCATTGCCATCTTATAGCTCTCCACCCACGCCTCTGGCTGCAAATCGGCGGTATAATTTGGTACCTTACGAGGTCCCTTGAAATCCTTGGGTAGTCGCACATTACGCAAAGCAGGAGATAAACACGGTACCCCTAAGGAACTGAACATCGCCCCTGGCTCCACGGAGGCGGTGGGGTGAACCGGAGTATGCTGTCGTGCCTCGTGTCGAGCTGTCAACTCGGCCTCTCGACGTGCGCGGCCATGATCCACAACATCTTGCGCATTAGCACCTCCCCCAGCCGGGTTGTTCCCTCGTGGCGAATTTCGGCGGCGTGCACTACTGGACACGGCCGGTTCATCTTCCACGTGTCTGCTATAATTCCGGCTTGGGCGGGGAGTGGAGTGAATCCTCTCATGGCTGTGTGAATATGCTTGCTGTTGATTTAGTGCTGTCTGAAGGAGATCCCTGGCCTGACGTGTTTCCGCTGCAACTGGTGACTCGCTGTCGGTTGGGAGGGCCACCAGGCGTGACGCAGCAGCCACAATGTTGTCCAACAGGTTGGAATAATGCCCGGGCGGCGTTGATGGTACAACATTGTTCCGGCGAGGCAGGTCCGTCGTGCGCGGCTGAACCGGCGCTCCTGCTCCCGGCGCCCCCGCCTGGTTTAGTGTGGGTTGGTTACCAGCTCCTGCACCTGGCGTGTTGAAAAGATTCTGCGGCTCATAAATCAACGGGAGACGTGATCGGTACCTTCTTCTCATGACTTCCTCTGAAGCATTCTGATCCAGTCTAATCCGGTAAGCCTGTGCTTCCAACTCGGCCCGCTCCGTAGCCATCCTGGCGTTCTCTGCTGCCAGGTCCGCCTTGGCCTGGGCTATCTGATCTTTCACCTTTGCAATCTTCGCATCGTGCTGATCCGTGGCTGCTGCGTCTACCTCCGCGGACATCAATGTTGCCAGAGCGTCGAACAAATCAGATAAGACTTGGGCCGGAGGTGGCGCCGAGCTTCCTGCCCCTGCTGGTGTGGCCGTTGTTGAACCGGAGAGCATTGCTGCGGCGGTAGATGAATGAGGAGCCGATTGTGTGCCGGCCATGAAGATGGCGGCCCGGTTTGGCAGACTGGGGGAATCCGGAATACTGTTGCCCTCGGATCCTCCCTCAATCCGGCCGTCCTGCAACTGGTAAAGCGATTCGGTTTCTCCAGAAGACTCGTCATCAGAGAAGACTACGGTTTCTCCTTCGGACACCGGTCCGTCCTCGTGCCCTGATCCATGGATGACACCTACGAAAACATGCCTTGCCTCGGGCTGAACCGGCGAAGGACTTGCACGCCGAGCCGTTTCGCTGATGTCGGTGCAGATGTCCGGCTCGGGGGTCGGTTCGCCGATCTTGCCGATGAAGACGTGAATCCCACCAAAGGGGACCCGGTACCCGTATTCGATTGAATCGGCCTCGGGACCCCATCCTGCGTTGTCGATGTAGAGCTTGCCGCGGCGACTCTTCGTCATCCGGCCCACAGCGTATCCCTTAAGTCCATCGAAGCTGCCCTTCAAGAACTCGAAACCATCGTGCGACTGCCCCACGGTGGGCGCCAACTGTCGTGGGTTTGTCATGGCAAATGTCCTCGTGAAAGGACTTAGTTGTGGAGCCATCGCAACGGGTTAGCTTAAAGGGGTTAAATCGGACAAGGGGACACGGGAGTTTATACTAGTTCGGCCCCTTCGATGAAGGTAAAAGCCTACGTCTAGTTGTTATTGGTATTGCTAGGGTTTTGAAGGCCAGGGAGCGAATCCGCTTTGTCTGGCTTTCGAGTTGTTGTTGTCTGTTCCTAAACCGCGGCCGGGTCGTCCCTTTATATACATAGGTTGACGCCCGCCGGGCTACAGAGTCCCGAAGCCAGTTTATAAATGTATCCGGTTCGGCCTCTCTCTTTCTATCTTACTATACAAGTTACATGACTAGGCCGGTTTACATTTACATACTGTAACTCGCCTTTGGGCCCTCCGTAAAGCGCTAGCATCTTTACATCTTCATGAGCTTCTAATCTTCAAAGAGCCAACCCGGCTACATAAGGCCGGTTTACCTCCAGTAGTAATATCCCCAACAGGGAGCTTCATTCGGAGTATTGCACCGACTTTCTCTGGGTTCGCGTCGATACCTCGTTCGAAAACAAGGAAACCGAGTAACTTGCCACCTGGAACTCCAAATATACACTTCGACGGATTAAGCTTGATAACATATCTTCTCAGATTGGCAAATGTTTCAGCGAGGTCAGTCAGTAGGTCGGAACCTTTACGTGACTTAACCATGATGTCATCCATGTACGCCTCCACATTTCGACTAATTTGAGTGAGCAGGCATTTCTGTATCATGCGCATGAATGTGGCGCCAGCATTCTTGAGACCAAAGGGCATGGTAACATAGCAAAAGCACCCGAATGGGGTGACAAAGGCTGTCTTTATTACATCGGGCCCATACAGTCGGATCTGATGATACCCGAAATATGCGTCCAGAAAGGACAGTCGCTCACATCCCGCAGTCGAGTCGACTATTTGATCGATGCGGGGTAGAGGAAAATGATCCTTCGGGCAGGCCTGATTGATATGCTTGAAGTCAATACACATACGGAGTGAATCATCCTTTTTGGGAACCATGACGACATTGGCGAGCCACTCGGAGTGGTAGATCTCTTGGCTGAACTCGGCTGCCAGAAGTCGAGCCACTTCTTCGCCAATCGCCTTTCGCTTCTCCACGACGGACCATCGGAGATACTCTTTCACAGGTTTAACTTTTGGGTCGACTCGCAAACGGTGCTCAGCCAGCTCTTTGGGTACACCTGGCATGTTAGAAGGTTTCCATGCAAAGATGTCCCAGTTCTCACGGAGGAACTGGATGAGCGCTTCTTCCTATTTGTTGTCGAGTGTTGTTGATATATGAGTCGGAGCAGCATTGGGATCAGTCGGGTGAATATGAACTGACTTTGTTTCACCAGTCGACTTAAATGCAGTCTCTGAAGCAGGCTTCTTAGCTCTCAACAAATCACTCGGATCTGCTGTCTTCTTATATTCTTCCATTTCAATTGCTGCCATCTGTTCATCGGCAATCTTTGAGCCGTTCTGAAAGCACTCTTCTGCTCGCTGCCGATTACCAGTGACTGTAATCACGCCCCTAGGGCCAGGCATCTTGATCTTGAGATACACATAACATGGTCGAGCCATGAAATGGGCATACGCAGTTCTGCCCAGGATAGCATGATAGGCACTGTGAAAATCCACGACTTCAAATGTCAACTTTTCCTTCCGGTAATTCTTTGAATCACCGAAAGCCATGTCAAGGGTGATCTGGCCGAGTGAATCTGCCTTCTTCCCTGGTATAACTCCGTGAAACCGGATGTTACTCTCACTGAGCTTCGACATCGGAATGCCCATCCCACGGAGGGTCTCAGCATACAAGATGTTCAATCCGCTGCCACCATCCATCAAAACTTTGGTCAGTCGGGTGCCTCCAACGACCGGGTCGACTACCAACGCTTGCCTCCCAGGGGTGGCAACATGCGGTGGGTGATCTGACTGGTCGAATGTAATAGGAGTCTTTGACCATTTCAGATACATCGGAGTTGCCGGAGCAACCATGTTCACTTCCCTGTTGATGACTTTCAGTCGACTTTTGCTTTCAACATCAGCAAAAACCACCAAAGTGGAATTCATATTGGGAAAACCGTCATCATCCTCTTCATTGTCCTCATCTTTATCAAACTCTTTTTCCTTCTCACTGGTTGCTTTTCTCTGAACTGTTGTATAAGGACTCGGCAATGCCGAGTGGTATGCTTAGGATAGATGAGATTTCCCTCTTCATCCTTCTTGATGTGAATGTGACATGGTAAATCCAACACATCGTTACCGGCTGCATCTTTCACCTTCTTAGGGGTCCAGGGCCCTTTGGATTTTCCTTTAGCTTTTCCTTGGGTTGCGACTGCAACCTCTCTAGGTGCTGCAGGCTCTGCTTTGCGCTTCTGCTTCCGATTGGAATTTCCTCCTCCGGTGTCCTGGCCGACCGGTTTACTCTTGCCACTGCGGAGTCGGTCTTCTTCTTCGCCATTGGCGCACCGAGTGGCTATCTCCATCATTCGAGTCAAAGACATGTCTCCTGTCCGACCGAATTTCAGGTTAAGCTCCCGATACCGAACACCCTCCTTAAAGGCGCAAACTGCTTGATGATGAGACACATTCTCTACAGTGTGGTGTAAAGTGGTCCATCTCTGGGTGTAATCCCTCAAAGTTTCATTCGGCTTTTGCACGCAGTGCTGCAATTCTGTCAATCCTGCCGGCCGTTTGCACGTGCCCTCAAACATTCTGACAAACACTCGGGCCAACTCTTCCCAGCTGAAAATACTGCCTGTAGCCAACTGATTCAACCAAGCTCTAGCTGATCCTTCAAGCATCAGGGGAAGATGCTTCATGGCAACTTCATCATTTCCTCCATTGATCTGCACAGCCACTCGATAATCTTCAAGCCAGGTGTCAGGCTTTGATTCACCAGTAAACTTACTGACCCTAGTCGCCAACCTGAAGTTGGGAGGGATCTCTGCAGCTCTGATGGCTCTGCTAAAACACTCGGGACCAGAAACATGAACCCTGTTTCCAGTCGGGCGATCTCTATCTTGCCCTTCCCTTTGTGCTCGATTCATGTCCACTAGACCTTGCATCAAAATTGACCTTGCGTCAAACCCTGGCTCTCTTGGGTCGACCGGCCTTATCCGCTCTTTGCTGTACGGGCTCCTATCATCATAATGCCGGGGCACGTATGATTCGCCCCTCGAAGGGGGTGTAGGCACTCGACAGCGGCCATCGCGGTCGAGCCGACGATCTTGTTGCTCATGATTCTGACCCAAATACTGCCCTTGACGATGCCCACATCCCTCACGCCGCGGAGGCGATCTTGGGCTGTGAGCCGACTGGACGGTATCAGCCACCATAGATCTGCTATGGATCCTGTTGCGCGACTGAGAAACTGCCGTATTTCGCTCTCCTGCTGCTCAGAGCAGCGCTCTGATCTGCATTAAACCTCTACCAGCTTCTGACTGGGACGGCTGAATAGATTCTGCTATACGGGCCGCAGCAGTGAGATTCTGAATCGGAGTGCGGTATACCTATGGTTCCGGTGGAAATAATTGCCGCTATCGTCGACTGGACTCGGGGATCTGCCGCTGAGCACGTTCATTGAGTGAACGCTGAAGATTCTCCAGTCGAGTGCGCTCAGCCAAAGTGGCTAAATGCACTGCCTCCAAGGCCCGAGCCTCGGAGGTCTCTCCAACAACGGGCGTGTGTAGGGCCTCCATATTGCGGTGGTGAAGTTCCTCCCTCTACTGAGAAGAGAGAGTTTCGGGACGATACTCTTCATGAATACACGACGGCTCGCCGCCGCCATCATTGCTGCCGTTGCGACGCATGCCAGGCGGGCTGTGGGGCGTGTCGATCATCAGGACTTCTCTCGCGGGGTCGCTGCTGTCGCACTAGGACAAGGTCTTGATGGAGCCAGTCGACGGGTCGAACAGGCCATAGATAGATTCGTCAGGCTCAATTGCCGCGACTTGAGGGGTGCCCGACTGACGTGCCACTGCGTGCTTCACCCACCGTTGAAGCCGCGACTGACCGGATCGCTTGCAACGGCGAGCAGCGGGGAGCGAAGGTACTGTGTGAGCCGACCGATACTGGGTCGACGGCTGCCGCAGTAGGACACCGCGAACGCACGCACAAAAGTGCATCGCTCCACGGACAGAGAGCACCTCGACGTCGAGAGGAGCTTCCTGAAGCCAAGCGGAGTCGTCGGCGATGAAGACGAGCGCGCCGAGACGGATCTCACGGCCCTCAGCCAAACCTCCGCTGGAAACCATGATAAAAGAGTCGGAGAAAATTGCAACCTCACCGGAAATTCGCTAAGACACCTGCCCCATGGTGGGCGCCAACTGTCGTAGTTCTAAATCTGACAGTAAAGTAGGGGGATGGGAATGTAGAGGCAAGATCCTAGCTTCGGTGAGATTGTGCACGCAAGATGTACGAGTTCAGGCCCTTCGCGGAGGAAGTAACAGCCCTACGTTTCGGTGCCCGGAGGCTCGGTCGACTGGAATATGCGTGAAGTTATAGGGGGTGCGAACCCTTGTGCCAGAGCAGGAGGGTGGCTTATATAGAGTGCGCCGGACCCCTTCAGCCCTCAGTTACACAGGGTTTAAGGTACATAAAGATGGGCGTTACTGATAACGCCAGCAATAAAGATACATAAATGACTATTAAGTCTATAGGGTAACGCCTGATCGTTGCCATACAGAGTGACTTTAGATCGTCTATCCGTCGAGTTAGTACTCCCTGGTCGAGTGAACTTGAATCTTTCGAGTGGAATGTTTATGGTCGAGTGAATGATGATATCCCTCGAATGCTTCTGACTTTAGGTCAATGTCCTTGGGGAGGGTGTCTAGGTCAGGCCTATGACCCCATCTTAGGTACATGTAGTCGTCAGTGGCCACCACAGAGACGGCGGCGCAGCGGCTGCGCCGCCTCAAAGGGAAGCTTGCCAAGATCGGTGAAAAGTGGACTCTCGGTGAGACTAACGTTGCCGTCGTCGTCGCCGCCACCAACGCTGCTGGTAAGGGCAAGGACAAGGTTGTCCGACCATCATTGGCGTTGGCCGCAGCGGGCCTCCACACGGCGCAGGAGGAAGCAGAGCGGCTTCTTCGCGAGGGCCAGCCAGTGGCCAAGCAGGGGTGCCACGGGCCCGCGCCCTTCAGCCGCTAGAAGAACCACTCCGGCGACGACGACAATGCACGAACGGCGATGGAGGTCCCACTGGCCAGGCCGACCACGCGTATGAGGTCATCGTCTGCTACAAGACGGTGTATTTTTTTAGGTTTTAGTTGAACGGATTAAATATCGTTCGCTTTATGTCAACTATTTCTGAACTTTAATGAATTCCGTCATGTTTGCATGAAATCTATTTGGTACATTTAAACTTACTTTGAAATATATGCGGACATCATTGAATGGTCGGGTGCCACATCATTGTCCGCGGACACGCCTGGATGCGTCCACAGGCAAATATACTGTGCTGTTTTACTGGTTCCGTTGAAGATTTCCTTATTATTTCTTTTTGAATCGAAGATGTCTTTAATTCACATGGTATATTTTCGCTTCTTCCTCAAGCTAATTTAGCTTTGTTTTCTATTGACAAGAGGCAAAGTTAGGCCCAGTTCTAGAATTAGTTTCGTCTGAGTGAATGTAGTACCACTTGCAAGTTGCCTACATCTAAGAAAAGATCTTGGATCGATCGCATTGTAACATCAATCATGGTGTTTTTTCTCTTCATGGTTTGCGCAAAAAAACTTGTGTTGCACGAAGTAGAGGACCAGCGATCTTTGGACCTCTTGGGGCCAGGAGGCTGGCCAACAATTATGCCATGCCATGCAAGTGTGCCAGCGTTGGAAACAATAATAAAGGGGCTCCTTTATATCCATCGATCTTATTCGAGAACATTCTGTAATACGGTTTCCATGTTAAAACGTAGTTGTAAGGGCATCTAAGGAGACCCTCAAAGCTTCGGTATATGTCTAGATTGTAGCATTTGAATAATATGTATCAACTTTTGTCATTCAATGGAGACATCCATTGATCAGCAAGATGGTCTGGATGTCTGGTAAATCGAAGACAAACATGTGGGAACTACACGAGTGTCCGGATATCTACTTGACCAACAACAAGTCATCATGTGGTTTTTTTCTCTCTCCACACATGCAAAGTCTTCTCTCCTCTCTCTCCTCTCAACAAGACAAATAAAGATTAACTTGTGAAAAGGATTGGACGACTCTTTCTCATATCATGTCCATGGGCCATGTCCAGACATAAAAACAGACATATACAAGAGCCATTTGTGTGTCAGTTTTGAAGATGCCCTATCAACGATGCTCCATCAACAGACGAATTGGTTTTCCTCTGGTTTGCAGGTCTGAAATACTACAGGGTAGGACGAAGGTAGTGAGCAAGCAGACAGCGTGATGGAGCATACTGCGTACACATATACCCCACCTAACTAAACGCCGGGTACACCCAATTATTCGTCTCCCTCGTCCGAGTTCATGCATCTGACAAGATTGTAGGTCTCCTCTTCCTGAGTCTATCATTGCGCCACGTACACCAATTAAGCTCCGTCATGGATTGGTAGATCGGCGACAGGGTAGGCAGAGTCAGACATTATCATTTTGCCCAGAAGAACCATACAATGACACTTCTTTCATTTTTTTAGTCTACATATAAAATTTGGTTAAAGTCAAAGTTTGTTAACTTTGACTAAGTTTATAGAAAAATATATTAAGATTCAAAATATGAAATCAATATTGTTAGATGCATCATGAAATTAATTTCCATACCATATAGATTTAGTATTGTAGATGTTGATATTTTTTCTATAAAATTGGTCAAACTTTACAAAATTTGACTTTGATCAAATCTTATATGCAGACTAAAAAGAAACTGAGAAAGTACACACATGGGAGGATGGGGGGGAGGGGGGGCTATAGTGTAAAAAATGCACTTTGGATCTGTACAGAAGAGCGTCATGGCAACTGTTGCCTACATCTCATTTCCGGTTGGTATTAACATGGTGTACAGAACAAAATTTAGAACGCATCGTAATGACACTGCTACTGGAAGATCGGAAAGAGAAGGCCTGTCAAGTGCCGGCCATCAGCGTAGCGTCCAGTGCAACACGAGCCAAACAGGAGGGCGGTCTGCAACTTGATCGGTCTTGTGCTGATCCGAACGCCGGCCGTGGATGATTCGTCGGCACGGCCAGACCACCTGCCCGAACCCGGATTGAACACGCCTTTCACCTTTGGCCAGGGCAGCACTGCAGCAGTGAAGGGGACGAGGGCATCCTGGGAGCTTGGGACCCGAGTACCTGATGAATCGTTACGAGCCCCTATCCTTTGTCGCGCCTTCACTGAAAGAAATATGTCCTAGAGGCAATAATAAAGTTATTATTTATTTTCTTATATCATGATAAATGTTTATTATTCATGCTAGAATTGTATTAACCGGAAACATAATACATGTGTGAATACATAGACAAACATAGTGTCACTAGTATGCCTCTACTTGACTAGCTCGTTGATCAAAGATGGTTATGTTTCCTAACCATAGGCATGAGTTGTCATTTGATTAACGGAATCACATCATTAGGAGAATGATGTGATTGACTTGACCCATTCCGTTAGCATAGCACTTGATCGTTTAGTTTGTTGCTATTGCTTTCTTCATGACTTATACATGTTCCTATGACTATGAGATTATGCAACTCCCGTTTATCGGAGGAACACTTTGTGTGCCACCAAACGTCGCAACGTAACTGGGTGATTATAAAGGTGCTCTACAGGTGTCTCCGAAGGTACTTGTTGGGTTGGCGTATTTCGAGATTAGGATTTGTCACTCCGATTGTCGGAGAGGTATCTCTGGGCCCTCTCGGTAATGCACATCACATAAGCCTTGCAAGCACTGCAACTAATAAGTTAGTTGCGGGATGATGTATTACGGAACGAGTAAAGAGACTTGCCGGTAACGAGATTGAATTAGGTATTGAGATACCGACGATCAAATCTCAGGCAAGTAACATACCGATGACAAAAGGAACAACGTATGTTGTTATGTGGTCTGAACGATAAAAGATCTTCGTAGAATATGTGGGAGCCAATATGAGCATCTAGGTTCCGCTATTGGTTATTGACCGGAGACGTGTCTCGGTCATGTCTACATTGTTCTCGAACCCGTAGGGTCCGCACGCTTAACGTTACGATGACAGTTTCATTATGAGTTTATATATTTTGATGTACCGAAGGTTGTTCGGAGTCTCGGATATGATCACGGACATGACGAGGAGTCTCGAAGTGGTCGAGACATAAAGATCGATATATTGGACGGCTATATTCGGACACCGGAAGTGTTTCGGGTGATTTCGGAGAAAACCGGAGTGCCGGAAGGGTTACCGGAACCCCCCGGGAAAGTATTGGGCCTTAGTGGGCCTGAGGGGAGAGAGAGGGCAGCAGCCCAGGAGGTGGCGCGCCCCCTCCCATGGGGAGTCCGAATTGGACTAGGGGAGGGGGGCGCGGCCCCTCTTTCCCTCTCCCTCTCTTTCCTTCCCCCTTCCCTCTTCCTAGTTAGACTAGGAAAGGGGAGTCCTACTCCTACTAGGAGGAGGACTCCCCCTCCTTGGCGCGCCTCAAGGGCCGGCCAGCCTCCCCCCTTGCTCCTTTATATACAGGGGCAGGGGGGCACCTCTAGACACACAAGTTGATCTTCATGATCGTTCTCTTAGCCGTGTGCGGTGCCCCCCTCCACCATAATCCTCGATAATATTGTAGCGGTGCTTAGGCGAAGCCCTGCGACGGTAGAACATCAAGATCGTCACCACGCCGTCGTGCTGACGGAACTCTTCCCCGACACTTTGTTGGATCGGAGTCCGGGGATCGTCATCGAGCTGAACGTGTGCTAGAACTCGGAGGTGTCGTAGTTTCGGTGCTTGATCGGTCGGGCCGTGAAGACGTACGACTATATCAACCGCGTTGTGCTAACGCTTCCACTTCCGGTCTACGAGGGTACGTAGACAACACTCTCCCCTCTTGTTGCATGTGCGTAGGAATTTTTTTGAAATTACTACGTTCCCCAACAGTGGCATCCGAGCCTAAGTTTTATGCGTTGATGTTGTGCACGAGTAGAACACAAGTGAGTTGTGGGCGATATAAGTCATACTGCTTACCGGCATGTCATACTTTGGTTCGGCGGTATTGTTGGATGAAGCGGCCCGGACCGACATTACACGTACGCTTACGCGAGACTGGTTCTACCGACGTGCTTTGCACACAGGTGGCTGGCGGGTGTCAGTTTCTCCAACTTTAGTTGAACCAAGTGTGGCTACGCCCGGTCCTTGCGAAGGTTAAAACAGCACCAACTTGACAAACTATCGTTGTGGTTTTGATGCGTAGGTAAGAACGGTTCTTGCTAAGCCCGTAGCAGCCACGTAAAACTTGCAACAACAAAGTAGAGGACGTCTAACTTGTTTTTGCAGGGCATGTTTTGATGTGATATGGTCAAGAAATGATGCTAAATTTTATTGTATGAGATGATCATGTTTTGTAACCGAGTTATCGGCAACTGGCAGGAGCCATATGGTTGTCGCTTTATTGTATGCAATGCAATTGCGCTGTAATGCTTTACTTTATCACTAAGCGGTAGCGATAGTCGTGGAAGCATAAGATTGGCGAGACGACAACGATGCTACGATGGTGATCAAGGTGTTGCGCCGGTGACGATGGTGATCATGACGGTGTTTTGAAGATGGAGATCACAAGCACAAGATGATGATGGCCATATCATATCACTTATATTGATTGCATGTGATGTTTATCTTTTATGCATCTTATCTTGCTTTGATTGACGGTAGCATTATAAGATGATCCCTCACTAAATTATCAAAGTATAAGTGTTCTCCCTGAGTATGCACCGTTGCGAAAGTTCTTCGTGCCGAGACACCACGTGATGATCGGGTGTGATAGGATCTACGTTCAAATACAACGGGTGCAAAACAGTTGCACACGCGGAATACTCAGGTTTAACTTGACGAGCCTAGCATATAACAGATATGGCCTCCGTACACGGAGACCGAAAGGTCGAGCGTGATTCATATAGTAGATATGATCAACATATTGATGTTCACCATTGATACTACTCCATCTCACGTGATGATCAGACATGGTTTAGTTGATTTGGATCACGTGATCACTTAGAAGATTAGAGGGATATCTTTCTAAGTGGGAGTTCTTAAGTAATATGATTAACTGAACTTAAATTTATCATGAACTTAGTACCTGATAGTATCTTGCTTGTCTATGTTTGATTGTAGATAGATGGCTCGTGCTGTTGTTCCGTTGAATTTTAATGCGTTCCTTGAGAAATCAAAGTTGAAAGATGATGGTAGCAATTACACGGACTGGGTCCGTAACTTGAGGATTATCCTCATTGCTGCACAGAAGAATTACGTCCTGGAAGCACCGCTAAGTGCCAAGCCTGCTACAGGAGCAACACCAGATGCTATGAACGTCTAGCAGAGCAAAGCTGATGACTACTCGATAGTTCAGTGTACCATGCTTTACGGCTTAGAACCGGGTCTTCAACGACGTTTTCAACGTCATGGAGCATATGAGATGTTCCAGGAGTTGAAGTTAATATTTCAAGCAAATTCCCGGATTGAGAGATATGAAGTCTCCAATAAATTCTATAGCTGCAAGATGGAGGAGAATAGTTCTGTCAGTGAGCATATACTCAAAATGCCTGGGTCTCATAATCACTTGACTCAACCGGGAGTTAATCTTCCTGTTGATAGTGTCATTGATAGAGTTCTTCAATCACTGCCACCAAGCTACAAAAGCTTCGTGATGAACTATAATATGCAAGGGAAGAATAAGACAATTCCCGAGCTCTTCGCGATGCTAAAGGCTGCGGAGGTAGAAATCAAAAGGAGCATCAAGTGTTGATGGTTAACAAAACCACCAGTTTTAAGAAAAAGGGTAAAGGGAAGAAGAAGGGGAACTTCAAGAAGAACGACAAACAAGTTGCTGCTCAGGCGAAGAAACCCAAGTTCGGACCAAAGCCTGAGACTGAGTGCTTCTACTGCAAACAGACTGGTCACTGGAAACGGAACTGCCCCAAGTATTTGGTGGATAAGAAGGATGGCAAGGTGAACAAACGTATGTGATATACATGTTATTGATGTGTACCTTACCAGAGCTCGCAGTAGCACCTGGGTATTTGATACTGGTTCTATTGCTAACATTTTTAACTCGAAACAGGGGCTACGGATCAAGCGAAGATTGACTAAGGACGAGGTGACGATGCGCGTGGGAAATGGTTCCAAAGTCGATGTGATCGCGGTCGGCACGCTACCTCTACATCTACCTTCGGGATTAGTATTAGACCTAAATAATTGTTATTTGGTGCCAGCGTTGAGCATGAACATTATATCTGGATCTTGTTTGATGTGAGACGGTTATTTATTTAAATCAGAGAATAATGGTTGTTCTATTTATATGAGTAATATTTTTTATGGTCATGCACCCTTGAAGAGTGGTCTATTTTTAATGAATCTCGATATTAGTGATTGTTGGGTTTCGTAGTAATTTCAAAAAATTTCCTACGCACACGCAAGATCATGTGATGCATAGCAACGATAGGGGAGAGTGTTGTCTACGTACCCAACGCAGACCGACTGCGGCAGCGCTGACACGACGTAGAGGAAGTAGTCGTACGTCTTCATGATCCAACCGATCAAGCACCGAAACTACGGCACCTCCGAGTTCGAGCACACGTTCAGCCCGATGACGATCCCCGGACTCCGATCCAGCAAAGTGTCGGGGAAGAGTTCCGTCAGCACGACGGCGTGGTGACGATTTTGATGAACTACAGCAGCAGGGCTTCGCCTAAACTCCGCTACAATATTATCGAGGAATATGGTGGCAGGGGGCACCGCACACGGCTAAGGAATAGATCACGTGGATCAACTTGTGTGTTTCTGGGGTGCCTCTGCCTCAGTATATAAAGGAGCCAAGGGGGAGGGGGGCGCCGGCCTAGGAGGAGGGCGCAGGAGGAGTCCTACTCCTTCCGGGAGTAGGACTCCCCCCCAATCCTATTCCAACTAGGATTCCCAAGGGGGAAAGAGGGAGAGGGGTGGCCGGCCACCTCTCCTAGTCCTAATAGGACTAGGGGAGGGGGGAGGCGCGCAGCCCTTATGGGCAGCCCTTTCACCTTTCCACTAAGGCCCATTAAGGCCCATATGTCTCCCGGGGGGTTCCGGTAACCTCCCAGTACTCCGGTAAAATCCCGATTTCACCCGGAACACTTCCAATATCCAAACATAGGCTTCCAATATATCAATCTTTACGTCTCGACCATTTAGAGACTCCTCGTCATGTCCGTGATCACATCCGGGACTCCGAACAACCTTCGGTACATCAAAATGCATAAACTCGTAATATAACTGTCATCGTAACCTTAAGCGTGCGGACCCTACGGGTTCGAGAACAATGTAGACATGACCGAGACACGTCTCTGGTCAATAACCAATAGCGGGACCTGGATGCCCATATTGGCTCCTACATATTCTACGAAGATCTTTATCGGTCAGACCGCATAACAACATACGTTGTTCCCTTTGTCATCGGTATGTTACTTGCCTGAGATTCGATCGTCGGTATCCAATACCTAGTTCAATCTCGTTACCGGTCAAGTCTCTTTACTCGTTCCGTAATACATCATCTCACAACTAACATATTAGTTGTAATGCTTGCAAGGCTTATGTGATGTGTATTACCGAGAGGGCCCAGAGATACCTCTCCGACAATCGGAGTGACAAATCCTAATCTCGAAATACGCCAACCCAACATCTACCTTTGGAGACACCTGTAATGCTCCTTTATAATCACCCAGTTACGTTGTGACGTTTGGTAGCACCCAAAGTGTTCCTCCGGCAAACGGGAGTTGCATAATCTCATAGTCATAGGAACATGTATAAGTCATGAAGAAAGCAATAGCAACATACTAAACGATCGGGTGCTAAGCTAATGGAATGGGTCATGTCAATCAGATCATTCAACTAATGATGTGACCTCGTTAATCAAATAACAACTCATTGTTCATGGTCAGGAAACATAACCATCTTTGATTAACGAGCTAGTCAAGTAGAGGCATACTAGTGAAACTTTGTTTGTCTATGTATTCACACATGTATTATGTTTCCGGTTAATACAATTCTAGCATGAATAATAAATATTTATCATGATTATAAGGAAATAAATAATAACTTTATTATTGCCTCTAGGGCATATTTCCTTCAGTCTCCCACTTGCACTAGAGTCAATAATCTAGATTACACTGTAATGATTCTAACACCCATGGAGCCTTGGTGCTGATCATGTTTTGCTCGTGGAAGAGGCTTAGTAAACGGGTCTGCAACATTCAAATCCGTATGTATCTTGCAAATCTCTATGTCTCCCACCTGGACTAGATCCCGGATGGAGTTGAAGCGTCTCTTGATTTGGTCCTTTAGTGAAATCTGGATTCCTTTGCCAAGGCAATTGCACCAGTATTGTCACAAAAGATTTTCATTGGACCCGATGCATTAGGTATGACACCTAGATCGGATATGAACTCCTTCATCCAGACTCCTTCGTTCGCTGCTTCCGAAGCAGCTATGTACTCCGCTTCACATGTAGATCCTGCTACGACGCTTTGTTTAGAACTGCACCAACTGACAGCTCCACCGTTTAATGTAAACACGTATCCGGTTTGCGATTTAGAATCGTCCGGATCAGTGTCAAAGCTTGCATCAACGTAACCTTTTACGGTGAGCTCTTTGTCACCTCCATATACGAGAAACATATCCTTAGTCCTTTTCAGGTATTTCAGGATGTTCTTGACCGCTGTCCAGTGATCCACTCCTGGATTACTTTGGTACCTCCCTGCTAAACTTATAGTAAGGCACACATCAGGTCTGGTACACAGCATTGCATACATGATAGATCCTATGGCTGATGCATAGGGAACATCTTTCATATTCTCTCTATCTTCTGCAGTGGTCGGGCATTGAGTCTTACTCAACTTCACACCTTGTAACACAGGCAAGAACCCTTTCTTTGCTTGATCCATTTTGAACTTCTTCAAAATTTTGTCAAGGTATGTGCTTTATGAAAGTCCAATTAAGCGTCTTGATCTATCTCTATAGATCTTAATGCCTAATATGTAAGCAGCTTCACCGAGGTCTTTCATAGAAAAACTCTTATTCAAGTATCCCTTTATGCTATCCAGAAATTCTATATCATTTCCAATCAGCAATATGTCATCCACATATAATATCAGAAATGCTACAGAGCTCCCACTCACTTTCTTGTAAATACAGACTTCTCCAAAAGTCTGTATAAAACCAAATGCTTTGATCACACTATCAAAACGTTTATTCCAACTCCGAGAGGCTTGCACCAGTCCATAAATGGATCGCTGGAGCTTGCACACTTTGTTAGCTCCCTTTGGATCGACAAAACCTTCCGGTTGCATCATATACAACTCTTCTTCCAGAAATCCATTCAGGAATGCAGTTTTGACATCCATCTGCCAAATTTCATAATCATAAAATGCGGCAATCGCTAACATGATTCGGATGGACTTAAGCATCGCTACGGGTGAGAAGGTCTCATCGTAGTCAATCCCTTGAACTTGCCGAAAACCTTTTGCGACAAGTCGAGCTTTGTAGACAGTAACATTACCATCAGCGTCAGTCTTCTTCTTAAAGATCCATTTATTCTCAATTGCTTGCCGATCATCGGGCAAGTCAACCAAAGTCCATACTTTGTTCTCATACATGGATCCCATCTCAGATTTCATGGCTTCAAGCCACTTTGCGGAATCTGGGCTCACCATCGCTTCTTCATAGTTCGTAGGTTCATCATGATCTAGTATCATGACTTCCAGAACAGGATTACCGTACCACTCTGGTGCGGATCTCACTATGGTTGATCTACGAGGTTCAGTAGTATCTTGATCTGAAGTTTCATGATCATTATCATTGGCTTCCTCACTAACTGGTATAGGTGTCACTGAAACAGTTTTCTGTGATGAACTACTTTCCAGTAAGGGAGAAGGTACAGTTACCTCGTCAAGTTCTACTTTCCTCCCACTCACTTCTTTCGAGAGAAACTCTTTCTTTAGAAAGGATCCATTTTTAGCAACGAATGTCTTGCCTTCGGATCTGTGATAGAAGGTGTACCCAACAGTTTCCTTTGGGTATCCTATGAAGACACATTTCTCCGATTTGGGTTCGAGCTTATCAGGTTGAAGCTTTTTCACATAAGCATCGCAGCCCCAAACTTTAACAAACGACAACTTTGGTTTCTTGCCAAACCACAGTTCATAAGGCGTCGTCTCAACGGATTTTGATGGTGCCCTATTTAACGTGAATGCAGCCGTCTCTAGAGCATAACCCCAAAACGATAGCGGTAAATCAGTAAGAGACATCATAGATCGCACCATATCTAGTAAAGTACGATTACGACGTTCGGACACACCATTACGCTGTGGTGTTCCGGGTGGCTTGAGTTGCGAAACTATTCCACAGTTTTTCAAATGTACACCAAACTCGTAACTCAAATATTCTCCTCCACGATCAGATCGTAGAAACTTTATTTTCTTGTTACGATGATTTTCAACTTCACTCTGAAATTCTTTGAACTTTTCAAATGTTTCAGACTTATGTTTCATTAAGTAGATATATCCATATCTGCTTAAATCATCTGTGAAGGTGAGAAAATAACGATATCCGTCACGAGCCTCAATATTCATTGGACCACATACATCGGTATGTATGATTTCCAACAAATCTGTTGCTCTCTCCATAGTACCGGAGAACGGTGTTTTAGTCATCTTGCCGATGAGGCACGGTTCGCAAGTACCAAGTGATTCATAATCAAGTGGTTCCAAAAGTCCATCAGTATGGATTTTCTTCATGCGCTTTACACCGATATGACCTAAACGACAGTGCCACAAATAAGTTGCACTTTCATTATCAACTCTGCATCTTTTGGCTTCAACATTATGAATATGTGTATTACTACTATCGAGATTCAATAAAAATAGACCACTCTTCAAGGGTGCATGACCATAAAAGATATTACTCATATAAATAGAACAACCATTATTCTCTGATTTAAATGAATAACCGTCTCGCATTAAACAAGATCCAGATATAATGTTCATGCTCAACGCTGGCACCAAATAACAATTATTTAGGTCTAATATTAATCCCGAAGGTAGATGTAGAGGTAGCGTGCCGACCGCGATCACATCGACTTTGGAACCGTTTCCCACATGCATCGTCACCTCGTCCTTTGCCAGTGCCCGCTTATTCCGTAGTCCCTGTTTCGAGTTGCAAATATTAGCAACAGAACCAGTATCAAATACACAGGTGCTACTGCGAGCTCTAGTAAGGTACACATCAATAACATGTATATCACATATACCTTTGTTCACCTTGCCATCCTTCTTATCCGCCAAATACTTGGGGCAGTTCCGCTTCCAGTGACCAGTCTGCTTGCAATAGAAGCACTCAGTTTCAAGCTTAGGTCCAGACTTGGGTTTCTTCTCCTGAGCAGCAACTTGCTTGCCGTTCTTCTTGAAGTTCCCTTTCTTCTTCCCTTTGCCCTTTTTCTTGAAACTAGTGGTCTTGTTAACCATCAACACTTGATGCTCCTTCTTGATTTCTACCTCCGCAGCTTTCAGCATTGCGAAGAGCTCGGGAATAGTCTTGTTCATCCCTTGCATATTATAGTTCATCACGAAGCTCTTGTAGCTTGGTGGCAGTGATTGGAGAATTCTGTCAATGACGCAATCATCCGGAAGATTAACTCCCAATTGAATCAAGTGATTATTATACCCAGACATTTTGAGTATATGCTCACTGACAGAACTGTTCTCCTCCATTTTGCAGCTATAGAACTTATTGGAGACTTCATATCTCTCAATTCGGGCATTTGCTCGAAATATTAACTTCAACTCCTGGAACATCTCATATGCTCCATGACGTTCAAAACGTCGTTGAAGTCCCGATTCTAAGCCGTAAAGCATGGCACACTGAACTATCGAGTAGTCATCAGCTTTGCTCTGCCAGACGTTCATAGCATCTGGTGTTGCTCCAGCAGCAGGCCTGGCACCCGGCGGTGCTTTCAGGACGTAATTCTTCTGAGCAGCAATGAGGATAATCCTCAAGTTACGGACCCAGTCCGTGTAATTGCTACCATCATCTTTCAACTTTGCTTTCTCAAGGAACGCATTAAAATTCAACGGAACAACAGCACGAGCCATCTATCTACAATCAACACAAACAAGCAAGATACTATCAAGGACTAAGTTCATGATAAGTTTAAGTTCAATTAATCAAATTACTTAAGAACTCCCACTTAGATAGACATCCCTCTAATCTTCTAAGTGATTACGTGATCCAAATCAACTAAACCATAACCGATCATCACGTGAGATGGAGTAGTTTTCAATGGTGAACATCGTTATGTTGATCATATCTACTATATGATTCACGCTCGACCTTTCGGTCTCCGTGTTCCGAGGCCATATCTGCATATGCTAGGCTCGTCAAGTTTAACCTGAGTATTCTGCGTGTGCAAAACTGGCTTGCACCCGTTGTAGATGGACGTAGAGCTTATCACACCCGATCATCACGTGGTGTCTGGGCACGACGAACTTTGGCAACGGTGCATACTCAGGGAGAACACTTCTTGATAATTTTAGTGAGAGATCATCTTGTAATGCTATCGTCAATCAAAGCAAGATAAGATGCATAAAAGGATAAACATCACATGCAATCAATTTAAGTGATATGATATGGCCATCATCATCTTGTGCTTGTGATCTCCATCTCTGAAGCACCGTCATGATCACCATCGTCACCGGCGCGACACCTTGATCTCCATCGTAGCATCATTGTCGTCTCGCCAATCTTATGCTTCCACGACTATCACTACCGTTTAGTAATAAAGTAAAGCATTACATCGCGATTGCATTGCATACAATAAAGCGACAACCATATGGCTCCTGCCAGTTGCCGATAACTCGGTTACAAAACATGATCATCTCATACAATAAAATTCAGCATCATGCCTTGACCATATCACATCACAACATGCCCTACAAAAACAAGTTAGACGTCCTCTACTTTGTTGTTGCAAGTTTTACGTGGCTGCTACGGGCTTAAGTAAGAACCAATCTCACCTACGCATCAAAACCACAACGATAGTTTGTCAAATAGACTCCGTTTTAACCTTCGCAAGGACCGGGCGTAGCCATACTTGGTTCAACTAAAGTTGGAGAGACAGTCGCCCGCAAGCCATCTATGTGGAAAGCACGTCGAGGGAACCGGTCTCGCGTAAGCGTACGCGTAAGGTTGGTCCGGGTCGTCTCGTCCAACAATGCCGCCGAACCAAAGTATGACATGCTGGTAGGCAGTATGACTTATATCGCCCACAACTCACTTGTGTTCTACTCGTGCATATAACATCAACATAAATAACCTAGGCTCGGATGCCACTGTTGGGTTTCATAGTAATTTCAAAAAAATTCCTACGCACACGCAAGATCATGTGATGCATAGCAACGAGAGGGGAGAGTGTTGTCTACGTACCCAACATAGACCGACTGCGGAAGCGTTGACGCAATGTAGAGGAAGTAGTCGTACGTCTTCACGATCCAACCGATCAAGCACCGAAACTACGGCACCTCCGAGTTCGAGCACACGTTCAGCCCGATGACGATCCCCGGACTCCGATCCAGCAAAGTGTCGGGGAAGAGTTCCGTCAGCACGACGGCGTGGTGACGATTTTGATGAACTACAGCAGCAGGGCTTCGCCTAAACTCCACTACAGTATTATCGAGGAATATGGTGGCAGGGGGCACCGCACACGGCTAAGGAATAGATCACGTGGATCAACTTGTGTGTTTCTGGGGTGCCTCTGCCTCAGTATATAAAGGAGCCAAGGGGGAGGGGGGCGCCGGCCTAGGAGGAGGGCGCAGGAGGAGTCCTACTCCTTCCGGGAGTAGGACTCCCCCCCCCCCAATCCTATTCCAACTAGGATTCCCAAGGGGGAAAGAGGGAGAGGGGTGGCCGGCCACCTCTCCTAGTCCTAATAGGACTAGGGGAGGGGGGAGGCGCGCAGCCCTTATGGGCAGCCCTTTCACCTTTCCACTAAGGCCCATTAAGGTCCATATGTCTCCCGGGGGGTTCCGGTAACCTCCCGGTACTCCGGTAAAATCCCGATTTCACCCGGAACACTTCTGATATCCAAACATAGGCTTCCAATATATCAATCTTTATGTCTCGACCATTTTGAGACTCCTCGTCATGTCCGTAATCACATCCGGGACTCCGAACAACCTTCGGTACATCAAAATGCATAAACTCATAATATAACTGTCATCGTAACCTTAAGCGTGCGGACCCTACGGGTTCGAGAACAATGTAGACATGACCGAGACACGTCTCCGGTCAATAACCAATAGCGGGACCTGGATGCCCATATTGGCTCCTACATATTCTACGAAGATCTTTATCGGTCAGACCGCATAACAACATACGTTGTTCCCTTTGTCATCGGTATGTTACTTGCCTGAGATTCGATCGTTGATATCCAATACCTAGTTCAATATCATTACCGGTCAAGTCTCTTTACTCGTTCCGTAATACATCATCTCACAACTAACATATTAGTTGTAATGCTTGCAAGGCTTATGTGATGTGTATTACCGAGAGGGCCCAGAGATACCTCTCCGACAATCGGAGTGACAAATCCTAATCTCGAAATACGCCAACCCAACATCTACCTTTGGAGACACCTGTAATGCTCCTTTATAATCACCCAGTTACGTTGTGACGTTTGGTAGCACCCAAAGTGTTCCTCCGGCAAACGGGAGTTGCATAATCTCATAGTCATAGGAACATGTATAAGTCATGAAGAAAGCAATAGCAACATACTAAATGATCGGGTGCTAAGCTAATGGAATGGGTCATGTCAATCAGATCATTCAACTAATGATGTGACCTCGTTAATCAAATAACAACTCATTGTTCATGGTCAGGAAACATAACCATCTTTGATTAACGAGCTAGTCAAGTAGAGGCATACTAGTGACACTTTGTTTGTCTATGTATTCACACATGTATTATGTTTCCAGTTAATACAATTCTAGCATGAATAATAAACATTTATCATGATTATAAGGAAATAAATAATAACTTTATTATTGCCTCTAGGGCATATTTCCTTCAGTGATACACATATTCATAATGTTGAAATCAAAAGATGCGGAGTTGATAATGATAGTGCAACTTATTTGTGGCACTGTCGTTTAGGTCATATCGGTATAAAGCGCATGAAGAAACTCCACACTGATGGACTTTTAGAACCACTTGATTATGAATCACTTGGTACTTGCAAACCGTGCCTCATGGGTAAGATGACTAAAACGTCGTTCTCCGGTACTATGGAGAGAGCAACAGATTTGTTGGAAATCATGCATACAGATGTATGTGGTCCAATGAATGTTGAGGCTCATGGCGGATATCGTTATTTTCTCACCTTCACAGATGATTTAAGCAGATATGGGTATATCTACTTAATGAAACATAAGTCTGAAACATTTGAAAGGTTCAAAGAATTTCAGAGTGAAGTTGAAAATCATCGTAACAAGAAAATAAAGTTTCTACGATCTGATCGTGGAGGAGAATATTTGAGTTACGAGTTTGGTCTACATTTGAAACAATGCGGAATAGTTTCGCAACTCACGCCACCCGGAACACCACAGCGTAATGATGTGACCGAACGTCGTAATCGTACCTTATTAGATATGGTGCGATCTATGATGTCTCTTACTGATTTACCATTATCATTTTGGGGTTATGCTTTAGAGACGGCTGCATTCACGTTAAATAGGACACCATCGAAATCCGTTGAGATGACGCCTTATGAACTGTGGTTTGGCAAGAAACCAAAGTTGTCGTTTCTGAAAGTTTGGGACTGCGATGCTTATGTGAAAAAGCTTCAACCTGATAAGCTCGAACCCAAATCGGAGAAATGTGTCTTCATAGGATACCCAAAGGAGACTGTTGGGTACACCTTCTATCACAGATTCGAAGGCAAGACTTTTGTTGCTAAATTCGGAGTTTTTCTAGAGGCGGAGTTTTTCTAGAGAAGGAGTTTCTCTCGAAAGAAGTGAGTGGGAGAAAAGTAGAATTTGATGAGGTAACTGTACCTACTCCCTTATTGGAAAGCAGTACATCACAGAAACCGGTTTCTGTGACACCTACACCAATTAGTGAGGAAGCTAATGATAATGATCATGAAACTTCAGATCAAGTTACTACCGAACCTCGTAGATCAACCAGAGTAAGATCCGCACCAGAGTGGTACGGTAATCCTGTTCTAGAAGTCATGCTACTAGATCATGATGAACCTACGAACTATGAAGAAGCGATGGTGAGCCCAGATTCCGCAAAATGGCTAGAAGCCATGAAATCTGAGATGGGATCCATGTATGAGAACAAAGTGTGGACTTTGGTTGACTTGCCCGTTGATCGGCAAGCAATTGAGAATAAATGGATCTTCAAGAAGAAGACTGACGTTGACGGTAATGTTACTGTCTATAAAGCTCGACTTGTTGCAAAAGGTTTTTGACAAGTTCAAGGGATTGACTACGATGAGACCTTCTCACCCGTAGCGATGCTTAAGTCTGTCCGAATCATGTTAGCAATTGCCGCATTTTATGATTATGAAATTAGGCAAATGGATGTCAAAACTGCATTCCTGAATGGATTTATGGAAGAAGAGTTGTATATGATGCAACCAGAAGGTTTTGTCGATCCAAAGGGAGCTAACAAAGTGTGCAAGCTCCAGCGATCCATTTATGGACTGGTGCAAGCCTCTCGAAGTTGGAATAAACGCTTTCATAGTGTGATCAAAGCATTTGGTTTTGTACAGACTTTTGGAGAAGTCTGTATTTACAAGAAAGTGAGTGGGAGCTTTGTAGCATTTCTGATATTATATGTGGATGACATATTATTGATTGGAAATGATATAGAATTTCTGAATAGCATAAAGGGATACTTGAATAAGAGTTTTTCAATGAAAGACCTCGGTGAAGCTGCTTACATATTGGGCATTAAGATCTGTAGAGATAGATCAAGACGCTTAATTGGACTTTCACAAAGCACATACCTTGACAAAGTTTTGAAGAAGTTCAAAATGGATCAAGCAAATAAAGGGTTCTTGCCTGTGTTACAAGGTGTGAAATTGAGTAAGACTCAATGTTCGACCACCGCAGAAGATAGAGAGAAAATGAAAGATGTTCCCTATGCTTCAGCCATAGGCTCTATCATGTATGCAATGTTGTGTACCAGACCTGATGTGTGCCTTGCTATAAGTCTAGCAGGGAGGTACCAAAGTAATCCAGGAGTGGATCACTGGACAGCGGTCAAGAACATCCTGAAATACCTGAAAAGGACTAAGGATATGTTTCTCATATATGGAGGTGACAAAGAGCTCATCGTAAATGGTTACGTTGATGCAAGTTTTGACACTGATCCGGACGATTCTAAATCGCAAACCAGATACGTGTTTTTACTAAACGGTGGAGCTGTCAGTTGGTGCAGTTCTAAACAAAGCGTCGTGGCGGGATCTACATGTGAAGCCGAGTACATAGCTGCTTTGGAAGCAGCAAATGAAGGAGTCTGGATGAAGGAGTTCATATCCGATCTAGGTGTCATACCTAGTGCATGGGGTCTAATAAAAATATTTTGTGACAATACTGTTGCAATTGCCTTGGCAAAGGAATCCAGATTTCACAAGAGAACCAAGCACATCAAGAGAAGCTTCAATTCCATTCGGGATTTAGTCCAAGTGGGAGAAATAGAAATTTGCAAGATACATGCGGATCTGAATGTTGCAGACCCGCTGACTAAGCCTCTACCACGAGCAAAACATGATTAGCACCAAGGCTCCATGGGTGTCAGAATCATTACTGTGTAATCTAGATTATTGACTCTAGTGCAAGTGGGAGACTGAAGGAAATATGCCCTTGAGGCAATAATAAAGTTATTATTTATTTCCTTATATCATGGTAAATGTTTATTATTCATGTTAACCGGAAACATAATACATGTGTGAATACATAGACAAACATAGTGTCACTAGTATGCCTCTACTTGACTAGCTCGTTGATCAAAGATGGTTATGTTTCCTAACCATAGACATGAGTTGTCGTTTGATTAATGGGATCACATCATTAGGAGAATGATGTGATTGACTTGACCCATTCCGTTAGCATAGCACTTGATCGTTTAGTTTGTTGCTATTGCTTTCTTCATGACTTATACATGTTCCTATGACTATGAGATTATGCAACTCCCGTTTACCGGAGGAACACTTTGTGTGCCACCAAACGTCACAACGTAACTGGGTGATTATAAAGGTGCTCTACAGGTGTCTCCGAAGGTACTTGTTGGGTTGGCGTATTTCGAGATTAGGATTTGTCACTCCGATTGTCGGAGAGGTATCTCTGGGCCCTCTCGGTAATGCACATCACATAAGCCTTGCAAGCACTGCAACTAATAAGTTAGTTGCGGGATGATGTATTACGGAACGAGTAAAGAGACTTGCCGGTAACGAGATTGAACTAGGTATTGAGATACCGACGATCAAATCTCGGGCAAGTAACATACCGATAACAAAGGGAACAACGTATGTTGTTATGCGGTCTGACCGATAAAAGATCTTCGTAGAATATGTGGGAACCAATATGAGCATCCAGGTTCCGCTATTGGTTATTGACCGGAGACGTGTCTTGGTCATGTCTACATTGTTCTTGAACCCGTAGGGTCCGCACGCTTAACGTTACGATGACAGTTTCATTATAAGTTTATATATTTTTATGTACCGAAGGTTGTTCGGAGTCCCGGATATGATCACGGACATGACGAGGAGTCTCGAAATGGTCGAGACATAAAGATCGATATATTGGACGGCTATATTCGGACACCGAAAGTGTTTCGGGTGATTTCGGAGAAAACCGGAGTGCCGGAAGGGTTACCGGAACCCCCCGGGGAAGTATTGGGCCTTAGTGGGCCTGAGGGGAGAGAGAGGGCAGCAGCCCAGGAGGTGGCACGCCCCCTCCCATGGGGAGTTTGAATTGGACTAGGGGAGGGGGGCGCGGCCCCTCTTTCCCTCTCCCTCTCCCTCTCTTTCCTTCCCCCTTCCCTCTTCCTAGTTGGACTAGGAAAGGGGAGTCCTACTCCTGCTAGGAGGAGGACTCCCCCCTCCTTGGCGCGCCTCAAGGGCCGGCCGGCCTCCCCCCCTTGCTCCTTTATATACAGGGGCAGGGGGCACCTCTAGACACACAAGTTGATCTTCGTGATCGTTCTCTTAGCCGTGTGCGGTGCCCCCCTCCACCATAATCCTCGATAATATTGTAGCGGTGCTTAGGCGAAGCCCTGCGACGGTAGAACATCAAGATCGTCACCACGCCGTCGTGCTGACGGAACTCTTCCCTGACACTTTGCTGGATCGGAGTCCGGGGATCGTCATCGAGCTGAACGTGTGCTAGAACTCGGAGGTGCCGTAGTTTCGGTGCTTGATCGGTCGGGCCGTGAAGACGTACGACTACATCAACCGCGTTGTGCTAACGCTTCCGCTTCTGGTCTACGAGGGTACATAGACAACACTCTCCCCTCTCGTTGCTATGCATCACCATGATCTTGCGTGTGCGTAGGAAATTTTTTGAAATTACTACGTTCCCCAACATTCACTCCTAGTGATCTTGTAGGCAGTGGCCGTGTCCTATGACCGAGCTTCTTGTCCTTGCATGTATGCACGTCCAGCTGCTTATTGTCGGCAGTATCACTATGGGCGTATTTGGTTGCCATAGTCTATAGTAGCTGCACTCAATAGCCTTTTCAACTCAGCTTCGCTATGCAAATGCAGTCTCAAATGCATTATCTGCAACTTGTTTGGTTGTCTGCATGTTCTCTTTGTTTGCATGGCTGAACCACACTGCCTGGTGTTTGGTTGTCTGCAAGGCTGAACCACACTGTCTGGTGTTTGGTTGCCTGCATGTTGGTGGACAAATCCAAGGCATGGTGTTTGGTTGTATGCAACGTCTGGTGTGTGGTAACCTCTTTGGCTAGTTGGTGAGGTTACCAACATACTTCGGCACAACCATGTACCACACATCATAAGCAGAGCAGAGCATAACAAAGTATCAACTACTTAACAACATAGTTTAGATAACATAGTACCACACATCATAACGATAGATCAAACAATTCAACGCGTAAACCATAAAGCAGACTCAATAGTACTTAGGAAGGACGTGCCCCGGCCCTAGTCCCTGGTGGCGAAAGCTTCGTCGTGCTTCTCGCACTTGTTGACCACCTCAATGTCATCGTCGTCGAAGACGATGACTTTGAGCGTGTCGACAGTCAGGAGCTTGAACGTCACCATGTAGCCGATCTTGATCTAATGAACGGCGGCGAAGGTGGCCCAACCTTGATCTAGGATCATCCTGTCGTCCAACATCTTCACCGTCATCCTCTAGGAGCAGCCGATTTTGTCCCTCAGCTTGAACTCCGTCGGCACCGCGGCGAAGTGCTTGGTGAAGTCTAGGGGCATGAGGATGCACTCAAGCTTCAGTGTCAGGATGACCTTGCAGAAGTGAGTTGGGCCACCCTCCTCGTGGTAGTGGTCGTAGTTGCGGTGCTTGCTGCTGGGGGGCTCCTCCATGCGCTCGTCGTCGCCAACCATTGGCGTCTTCGGTTCTTCCTCGGCGGTGGGCGGCAGCACCACCTCGGGCATTAGATGAACCACCTCCTTGCCCTTCTTGTCAACGGCCGGGAGCACCTCCGGGCCCATCTCATTGCTCTCCTCGAAATGCACCCAATTCATGGAGTCAGGCACAACACGGAGTTCATGGCTTATTGAAGAGCACGTAGTTAAATGACATGATTGTCACTCTTCGTCCTCTCCATCGCGCCTATATGTACTCACCCTGACCACCACTACTTACCCACCCCCCTCTTCTCTCACTATCAACCTTCCTCTTCTCCATCGCCATGAGCTCCAGCTCCAGCTCCAACGCCAACCCCTTCCCTTGGGGTATTGGCTGGAGGGCCTTCTTCCTCGGGTGGTCGGCTGGTGACCGCACCAAGTTCGAGAAAACCATGGAGGTGTGCTCGAATTTCGGCTCCATGCTTGACATGCAGAAGAAATCTGATGCAGTGCTCATGAGGGCCACTTCACAAGAGTTGAAGACGTTGATTCCTAAGCCAGCGAAAGGTGCGATGGCAGTCGACATCATTCGTTGGGCCAAGAATTAGGCCGTCTCCGACGACGTTAAACAGAGGAAGAAGTGATCCAAGTACAAGAACTACTGGGCTCCTAATGACCGCCGTGCTCCAATGTACAGCTGGGAGGCGGCAATCGTGCCGCCGACGGTCATCGGTGGGGAGCCTAAGGAGGAGGAAGAACCGGCGCAGATGCCAGTGACGGCGCCGGAGCCAGGCCGTCGTACCTGGCAGATCGACCTCAACTCCGCTGAGAACGACGATGACCCGCCGCCCTGCACGGCGATGGACAAGAAGATGAAGGCCAGCCACTCGACCCGCCGCTCCGCACGCCTCAACGGCCGCCGCTCCGCATATCTCAACGGCCACCGCGGTTAGCCAGTGTATGTTGTGTACCCCCAATCCCCCAATTCCCCTTCAACTCCATCCGCATCTATCTCTATTCCGATCTTGCATGAACTAGTATGAACTCGTATGAACTAGTATGAACTGCCATGCTTATCTACCTCTATTCCCCATTCCCCTCTCCGCCGTGGATCGAATCTACCGCCGGATCGAACACGAAAAAGTAGTGCATGACGAACAGAAAAGTGCTTACCGCCATTGCCGCGGGCCAGGTGATGATCCGCTCGCCAGTGATGGAGTCCGGTGGTCTTCTTGCTCTCCTTTGATCCGCCGCCGCCGGTGTGAGTTGGGAGAGTGGGGAGAGGGAGCGGTGAGGCTAATAACTGTCGACGCTTCGGGAAGCAACGCGGCTTCTCGAGCGTGGCCGCGCGCGTGCAGCCGCCGCTGCCCACGTGCACCGCTCGGGCCTGGCTCTGGAGAAGCTGCCGATTCGAGCGTTCCCAGAGAGCTAGGCCCAGGAATGCTTTAAACAACGTGCCATGCAGACCTGTATGCAGCCAATCAAACAATCTGTTTTCTTCCCGCATATGTCTGGTTGGGCCTCACGCAGACAACCAGACACGCTCTATCAGATCCGACATACGTTTCGAGTGACCTGGGTGAATTATCCAAGAAGCTGCTGGTCAAGGGCTCAAGATGAGTTGACCACACAGTAAACGTACCACCAACGAATAATCCGTGGCGAAGTAGAAGAGGGAGCAATAAACACATGAATAAGAGGACAATCCACAAGACGAGGCATATATATTACACACGAATTGAACGTGACAAGGAGCAAACCCAAGAAATAATCTACCACACCGGTCCTTATTTATCATACATTCCAGACGCCCCCATCTTCCCTATCTCCGGTCATCTTACGCTGGCGATCGACGTATACACGGACGACGGTCCAATGCTAGCTTGCTGGATGGACATGTGGACTACATGGAGCACTCGGCGGGGACGCCCTTGGCGACGCGTTTGGGGTCGGTGCAATAGTTGTAGATCATGTAGTTGCTCTGCACCCACCGCATCCGCTGCTGCCGAGTCAGGTCCAGCTCCTGGTTGTACCACTCGCCGGCCGCGCCGGTGCCGGGGGCGACCTCCGTGCCCACGCTGGCGCCGCAGCGCGGCCGGCCGCCCACGGTCACCACGCACGCGTCGGCCTTGAAGCCGCGGTAGGAAGCGGAGAATGGCGCGTGGGACCAGTCCGTCTTGATGCGGCCGCCCTGCGTGGCCCAGTCGTCGGCGTTCCAGAGGCTGGAGTAGAGGCGCATAGGCTGGTTCTTGGGGAAGGCGATCCCCTTTCCCTCAAGGTTCTTGAAGTCCCTGATCGGCATATCATCCACCATGAAGCTGCATTATTCACACCAATTTGATCGGTCGGTCCATGTGCTGCAGTACCTAGATGGCCGGCGTTCTTGAAGCAAAAAAGAAGGTTGAGCAATGGCGATGGACCAACTTACATGATGTGCTTTGGGTTCCAGAGGATGGAGTAGGTGTGGAAGTCATTGGTGGGATCGAACCAAAGGCGGAACTGCTGCTCCCGTTGGCCCTGCCCCTGCGTGAACACGTTGGTGTGCAGCGTGTAGGGCTCGCCGGTGACGTTGCCCAGGAACTCGAAGTCGATCTCGTCGTGCGTCGGCCCCTGCGACGACAGCTGCACATTCATACGCCAAACCAAACCCAGTTAGGCAAGCGTGTCATCCGATCGAGAAGAAGCAGAGGAATGAATGGATGTTGGGCCGCTTACGTAGTAGGCGGTGACGGTGCCGGCGGAGTTGCCGGGGACGAGCTTGAGCTGCATATCGATCTTGCCGAAGAGGTACTCGTGCTTGGATTGGAACCCGGAGCCGGAGACCTTGTCCAGCCCCAGCGTGAGGAGCTGGCCATTGTTCGTGATCTTCCCTCGCCCGTCGCCCCAGGTGATGTCGAACTCGTCGTCGAAGCTCGCCGCCGCCAGGGCACACGAGGCGAGCAGGATGGCCAGCACCGAAACCGCCATGCGAGCCATGCGTTTCGTGCTCCCAAAACTAAGCTCACTCCCAGTTACTAGAAGAAGGTTAACGAGGAGGAGAGCTGGATGGAAGCTTGTGTTTGTGTGAGTGGAACGAGCAGGGCATGAGGGGTTTATATAGTGGCCAGGAGACGAGCGTGGCGTGCCTGCTGGATGGTTCTCCGAACTTTGCCAGCCCGGTGAGTTGGCGCCAGAGGAGAGGAGATAGGGCGGGCAGGACGGCCCTGTACGTAGCGCGTGATGGACAATGAGAAGGTTGGCGCGGAGATGCCACAGGCAGACAGCCTCGCGTACGTACAGTAACACATTAAAATCGATCGAGACGTGCAGCAGATTTCTGGATGCAACGGCGTTTGAGCTGGCCCTGTGTTTTGCAGGCAAATTGCATGGCACTTCCAAGCACTTAAGCAGGGGGTGGATGATCAGCCTTTTCTTCTTCCCTCCGGTATGTGAAGTTTCTAGAACCGTGGAGAACGTGTTGGTTCTGTCACTCTGTGTGCCGGCTTCACAAACCGTGACTATTTTTCAGTCTGGCGGTATTTTGTTATTTTCTAGGTACCAACACATGGTGGTTTCATTCCTCATGCGCTTCCACATTTTTTGCATTTATTGGCAAGTGCCTCTTTCATGAGAAACTATCAAGTGTAGAAACTTAATTCACTTTAAATATATATAAGTGCTTGTATTTTTTAAATTTGGGTTAGTTGAGTTTTGTGTCTATTGATTGCTGCTTCAAGATTCGTGCTCCTTTTTTTCTTCAAATTTTGTGTTTTTTCACTGGTCGCTTTTTTGGGTCAGTCGATTCCTTAAACGGGCTGATCCTCATTACCCATTTATTCATGTGCCCTCCTCTCTCTAGCCCACCAAGGTGCATCATCCTTTTCTTCTCTATCTCTGTTATAAAAGTTGTTGTTTATGGGTAAATTGTGTGCAAATTTTGTCTTATTTTCTATTTTTCTTTTTTTTGGTAATACCAATGCCACCAATTCATTATTCCTTAAAAAGCTTCATTTTTTATTTTTATTTTAGTATATTACTATACAAGATTTTATGTTATGTTATGTTACACATAGTTGGGTAATATTATTTCCCTTTCCAAATTTGTGTTTTCTTCATTTAGCGTTAATCCACTCTCATGATTCATTTTGCCTTACAAAACATTTTGCTCCACTAATGCGAAGAATCATTAGTCTAGAGAAACACACACATTCACCGGTCACCACGCACAAGCAAGGTACGTGAACCAATTCACCGTCTGTGCACATCCAATCGAGCTGCACCTCCACAAATGCGTCCTTTCTGCCTTTGTTTCTCACCGTGCTCCGTGCAGCTGAGATTCTGTTGGACACGGCAAAAACAGTGACTGGCCCAATTGGAACTTCAGGGGATTCCTTATTAGTCGGTTCCAAACCTAATCGCATGACATAGATTTTTCAGAGGAAACTGCATGCAAGTAAAAAAAAGGATTTTTATAGTACATCGTACTACTGTTGGGACCAGGTAGTCTTGAACTATCTTGACCACTGATTAGCTGGGTAGTTTGGTCATTTGTTTGTTTCATTATATGTAAAATCTCTCGTCTGAGACCACCCTCGTGAGGCACTCAGGCCTCATCGTTGCCGTCGTCGGTCATCTGCGGCGACTGTCCAACAATCAATCACACTTCAGAGCTCACGCCATCCGTTGGCCCTAATGGCGTTGACGCTGGAGCTGCAGTCATTCTGGACACCATTGTCGCCACTACCGGCGACGAAGACGACACTGCAGCACCTACATTCCGCTTCTTTGCCGGGGTACGTTGTACGTCAGGTCTTCCGCCTAGGCAAGTATATCGTGAGACGATAGTTCACGTTTGCAAGGAGTTCTGCTTCCTGTATCGGCAACTAAGCATCACTGAGAGCTCAACGGTTGTGACAACGGGATCATCTGACGTGTTCGGCCGAAATTTGATCGGCGTCCCTGCCCTGCTTTTGTGCAGCGGCTGCAGCTGCCGGTTTGATCCTCGAAAACGATCGGCCGATCACGTACTCGTACTGGTGCATCTGGGCATGATCAATCAACAAAGGAAGGTAGCTTGGCTAGCTTTGTATACGGTGATTTCCTCGGTGCCAAAAGTACTGCCCGGCAAGGGTCGATCCACTACCTACGCCAGAAGCGGATGAATGGCGTCCGGTTAGAACAGGAGAAGAAAACACAGGAGCTTCTGCAAGTAGAGTTTTGGTATTTGTTTTGTACGTAGGGTTCAGTTGGGACCTGAGGCCAACTCCACCGCGCGACCCTATCCTGTTCGCCTTCGTCTGTTTGAGGTAAAACGGACAAACGAGACGGCTCAGTGCGCCTTTTGTCTGCTTTGTGTCCGCTTTCGACCCATCCCCGGTCCAAGTTTGCGCCGGTTTTGGGGTGAAACGGACAGCGCGCGGACGGGCAGGACGCGCGCGCTTGTCCTTCCCTGGCCGCCTGTCGGTGGAAGAAACCAAAACCCACCCACGCCCATTTGCCGCCATTTTCCCCAAACCCTTCCACGTCCCTCCCGCCGCCCCTCTCTCCCCCGGCAATGGCCGACGCCCCGCCGAGTTCCGGCAGCCTGGCCGTCGACCCGCCCACAAAGGTGAAGAAGAAGGCGCTAAGGAAGCCGTGGTCGGAGTGCACGCCGGAGGAGATCGCCAAGTTGGACGTGGAATCGACGAAGAGGAGGGAACGGAGAGCGGCCGTCAAGGTCAATGCCGCCGCGGCCAAGTTCGCTGCCCAACGCGAGGAGCTGGAGGCCGCGCGGCAAAGGCAGCTCGACATCGAGGCCGACAACGTCAAGGCCAGGCACAGGCAGCTCGACATCGAGGCCACGAACGCCGCCACCAAAGCGAAGGAGGTGGCCCTTGCGATCATGAGCGTGGACTTGTCGAATATGAGCGACAAGACGAGGGCCTGGTTCGAGGCCAAGCAGAAGGAGATGCTCAAAGCCGAAGGCCTGAATTAGGTCGTCCGATCGGCCGTGGCCGTTCTTTTTTGAGGCTGGCATGGGTGCCGCCCGCCCGCTGGGCCGCTGGCTGGTGCCGACGAGAAAACATTCATTTTGGTGGCCGGCTGTGTTGCCGGCCGCTGGCTGTGTTGCCGGCGAGGACAACTAATCATTTTGGAGGCTGGCTGTGTTGCCGGCCGCTGGCTGATGCCGGCGATGGACATGTAGACCGCTGGCTCTGTTGCCGGCGTGATGAACCGGGGCCACTGGCCCGAACTAGGGTTTGGCATTTGAAACGTTGCTACTGGTTTTTTAAATAGACGCGGACAGGATGGGGCAAATGGATGCGGTCACATGTTGGATGCACGGCCACCGTATTTCAGGACACGTCCGGATACAACCTCAAATCGTATCTAAATGGACAGAATTTGGATAAAATGAACGTTTGTTTAGGGTCGTGCGATGAAGTTGGCCTGACGAATCATTACGAAGGGAGGCCATTGTCCTTTCCTCTGTCGCGCTTCGTGTCGCCTTGCGGTCAGTGGCCGTGCGCCCATGCCCTGCACTGACCGACCTCCCTTCATCTTACACGTGCCGTATAGGTGTGGCTATGCATGCACCGTACTCCATTCATTCATGGATAGGTCTTTTTTCATCGGACAATCACCCCGATGGTGAGCGAAACTAGATCTGTATTATTTCACACGTATTAGGCTGGTTGTAATAGAGAGTATCATGTACTGATATTATATATATGATATTAGTGTATGATACTACATCCGTAATGCTTAGTTTTATATATTGATATCATAAATGATTATATTTATTACTCCATCCATTTTTAAATATAAGTCTTTTTAGAATTTTAAATGGACTACAACACACGAATGTATGTAGACATATTTTAGAGTATAAATTCACTTATTTTGCTTCGTATGTAGTCATTTGTTAAAATATCTAAAAAGACTTATATTTTGGAACGGAGGGAATACCATGCATGACACGGAGTAACACATCATTTAATATGATACGGTATCATGATATGATATTCAACCATCTTTTGCTTCATTTAATTCTATGTCATCTCATCAAATTGCTTATTTAGTATGTATAATATTACTTATGATACTTTCATTACAGGCAGCTTATGTCAAGATGTAAAGGAAGCACAGATTCATATGACGTTGTTCCAAATTAGAGCAGAGAGCAGCATACAGGTGATGAACGTACGTACGAGGAGGCAATAGATTACACACGAAACGATCGTGATCACGACTAGAAGAACTGGGCGTAAATGACATAGAAGAATCTACCACCGACTACTTTACACATCTCCTCATTACCAATCATTACTGATATCGGTTTATACAGACACACTAGTAGAAAATAGGGCTTTGATTCGAGCCTGCCAAACCCATTAGTCTTGGTTCAGTCACGACCCGGGACCCATGGGGGCATACATCCCGGTTCGTGCGTCCAGGGGCCCGGCCGGGCCTCGGGAGGCATTCATTCCGGTTTATGCGGACCCATTTATCTCGGTTCTAGGCACGAACCAGGACCAATAAGCATCGCTCCTGGCCCACAACCATTGGTCCCGATTCGTGCCTAGAACCGGTACAAAAGGGGGGCCTTTAGTCCCGGTTTCTGCCACAAACCGGGACAAATGAGTTGCCTATATATACCCTCTCGCCGGCGAGCAGAGCAGTCCACACTGCTCTGTTTTTTTGGCCGGCGAGGGGAGCGCATTTGGGTGCTCTAGCTCACCTCCTATGCACATGAGGTGTTCGATGAAATGCCCGAGCCACGCTAGTTAAGTTTTGTCCTCTCGAAGCTCGACATCCGAACTCCATATTCCCGAGATTTGTCTAGGTTTAGCGGTCCGTCACGCCCCGTCCCCGTCTTCACCGCCGTCGATCGCCCATGCCGATCTCGTCGCCGGCACCACCATGGTGAGCCTCTTGTTCTTATCTTCTTTCTGAAAGAAAAAATAATCTTACTTTAGATAGATACGTGTCTGATTTTCTTACTTTTGACACACATAATTATATATAATGCACGTGGATGAACCGACAATGGATGTACTGTGACAGACACACCTCCGAGTACATTATGGGCGTGCATTAATTTCTCGAAGTGGCTGAGGCAAACAAGCAGAATGATTTTATGTGTTGTCCATGACCTAAATGTGGGAATACGATGTCTTACTCTAACCGGAAAATCCTGCACACCCACCTGCTTTACAACGGTTTCATGCCACATTATAATGTTTGGACGAGGCACGAAGAAATAGGGGTTATGACGGAAGACGTCGAAGTAGAAGAGGGCGATGACAACTATGTGCCCCTGAATACGGTGATGCTGCAACGGGGGGAACTGCTGAAAATCAAGATGAACCAGACGATGTGCCCGATGATGCTGCAACGGGGGAAGCTGCTGAAGATTAAGAGGAACCAGACGATGTGTCCGATGATGATGATCTCCCCCGGGTCATTGTCGATGCAAAGACGCAATGCGAAAGTCAAAAGGATAAACTGAAGTTCGATCGCATGTTAGAGGATCACAAAAAAGGGTTATACCCGAATTGCGAAGATGGCAATACAAAGCTCGGTACCATACTGGAATTGCTGGAGTGGAAGGCAGAGAATGCTGTGCCTGACAAAGAATTTGAGAAGCTACTGAAAATATTGAAGAAGTTTCCAAAGGATAATGAATTGCCCAATAGTATGTACGTAGCAAAGAAGGTCGTATGCCCTCTAGGATTGGAGGTGCAGAAGATACATGCATGCCCTAATGACTGCATCCTCTACCGTGGTGCGTACAAGGATTTGAATGCATGCCCGATATGCGGTGCATTGCGGTATAAGATCAGACGAAATGACCATGGTGATGTTGACGGTGAGCCCCGCAGGAAGAGGGTTCCTGCGATGGTGATGTGGTATGCTCCTATAATACCACGGTTGAAACGACTGTTCAGAAACAAAGAGCATGCCAAGTTGATGCGATGGCACAGTGAGGACCGTAAGAACGACGGGAAGTTGAGAGCACCCGCTGACGGGTCGTAGTGGAGAAAAATCGAGAGAAAATACCGGGCTGAGTTTGCAGGTGACCCAAGGAACGTATGGTTTGCTTTAAGCGCGGATGGCATTAATCCTTTCGGGGAGCAGAGCAGCAAGCACAACACCTGACCCGTGACTCTATGTATGTATAACCTTCCTCCTTGGATGTGCATGAAGCGGAAGTTCATTATGATGCCAGTTCTCATCCAAGACCCTAAGCAACCCGGCAACGACATTGATGTGTACCTAAGGCCATTAGTTGAAGAACTTCTACAGCTGTGGAATGAAAACGGTGTACGTGCGTGGGATGAGCACAAACAACAGGAATTTAGCCTGCACGCGTTGTTGTTTGTAACCATCAACGATTGGCCCGCTCTCAGTAACCTTTCAGGACAGACAAACAAGGGATATCACGCATGCACGCACTGTTTAGCTGACACCGAAAGTATATACCTGGACAAATGCAGGAAGAATGTGTACCTAGGACATCGTCGATTTCTTTCGACCAACCATCAATGTCGAAAGAAAGGCAAGCATTTCAAAGGCGAGGCAGATCACCGGAAGAAGCCCGCCATGCATACCGGTGATCACGTACTTGCTATGGTCAATGATTTACACGTAATCTTTGGAAAGGGTCCCGGCGGACAAGCGAAGAAAAAGTGAAGACTTTCTCTCCACAACTATTATGATGATACCATGTCAACTTTCAACATTTTCGTAGTTCATTTAAAATGTCTGTTGTAACAGACAAGTTTCCGTATGAAATCCTGATACTTCGAAAGAGATTGTCCGTTTTGTACACGAAGTGCATCCAGTTTTTGCCGTAACCCTCTCAACTTTCTTGCACATGCTATGTGGATGAAATGATGATACCATGCCAAATTTCCACCTTTTCAGTGTTCATTTGAAATGCTTTTCAATTTTAGGGTCTTATAGCTCAAAATAATCAGTAAACATGAAAGATAACAAATGAAGTCAGAAAGGGTTGAAAATTGATGATGTGGCTTTGAATGGTGCATTTTGAACACACAAAAAGTCAGGAGTTCACAAAATTTTCATAAAGAACTTTTTTGTTACAAACTTTAATAGCAAAAAGAATTATCATAAAATAAATTAAATAAGTAATTAGAAACAAAATAATATAAACTTTAATAAAATATATATGTAGAAACAAAATAAAATAAAATAAACTTTAATAACATAAATAAAATTTATGAAACTAAAATTATCAGAGTATTTTCTGTTCAAAACATTATAAGCAACCTCTAGTATTATTGAAACTAAAATTACATATAAAATTGATGCAACTAAAATTATCAAAGTATTTTCTGTTCAAAATCATTAAAAGTAAAAATAATTTTCATAAAGAACTTTTTTTGTTAGAAACTTTAATAGCAAAAAGAATTATCATGAAGTAAAATAAGTAAGTAATTAGAAACAAAATAAAATAAAATAAATAAGTTTTTTATTGTAAGTAGAAACAAAACAAAATAAATAAAGCAAAAAAGAAAAAAAAACAGGGAAAAATAAAAAATATGCCACCTACTGGGCCTCCACGACCTGAATACGACTAGAAACTCATTCATGGGCCAGGATTCAAGCTCACAGAAGGCCCAATAGGCCCATCAGGCATACCAGTGACAATTAGGCCCGAAAGCCTACAATGGAGAGGAGCTCGAGAGGGGTGCAGCAGTGGGGCTTATAAACCAATGCGCGCCCCTCTCAGCTAGCGAGGTGGAACAAAACATTTGGGCACGGGCAGCACGAGGCCTTTGGTCCCTGTTGATGCCACCAACCGGGACTAAAGGGGGGCATTGGAACCGCTTCGTGGCACCAACCGGTACGAATGCCCCCCTTTGGTACCGGTTGGTGTCACCAACCAGAACCAAAGGTCGTTGTTTCCCGCCCTTTGGTCTGCCGAAAACTGACCTTTGGTCCCGGTTCGTGGCACCAACCGGTACTAAAGGGGGGCATTGGTCCCGGTTTTTGCCATGAACCGGAACCAATGCTTTGGGTATATAAGCTGGACTTGTGAAAATTTCACAATTTCATCGTCAGTTGCCCCCCGCCCTCCGCCGCCCCCGAGCCGTCCCCCGTCGCCGTCGCCCTCCGCCGCCCCCCGAGCCGCCCCCGTCGCCGTCGTCGTCGCCCTCCGCCCCCCGCCGCCGCCCTCCGCCGCCCCCGCCGTCGCCCTCCGCCCCCGTCGCCGTCGTCGTCGCCCTCCGCCGCCCCTGCCGTCGCCCTCGCCGGCCGCCCCCGATGTGAGCCCCTGTTTTTTTTCATATATGTATTAATTTTTTATTTAGATTGTTAGTAGATGTCGATTTTAGTTTAGTGCATTTTAGGTTAGTGTAGAGGAAAAAGTAAAATAAGGAAAAGGAAGAAAAGATGAAGAAGGAAAGAAGGAAGAAGAAGAAGAAAAAGAAGTAGGAGAGGAAGAAGGAGAAGAAGAAGGAGAAGAAGAGGAAGAAATAGGAGAAGAAGAAAAATAGTATTTTTTTTCTTCTTCTCCTCTATTCCTTTCTTCTTCTTCTCTTTTTTTCTTCTTTTTTTTCTTCGATGTTCTCCTCTGTTAATCCTTTCTTCTTCTCCTCTTTTTCTTCTTCTTCCGGACACCGTGGAGGTGGTTAATTAGTAGTTGAACTAGTTAGACTAGTTTATTTATAGTAAATGCTTAATTAGTAGTTGAACTAGTTGATTTAAAAAAACTATTTTATTTATAGTAAGTGCTTAATTAATTAGTAGTTGAACTAGTTGATTTAATAAAACTACTTTATTTTACTATATATGGAAGTAGTTTATTTTTAGTAAGTACTACTTTATTCTATTTATAGTAAGTGCTTAGTAGTTGAACTACTTGATTTAATAAAACTAGTTTATTTTACTATAGAAGTAGTTTATTTTTAGCAAGAAAATTAATAGAACTAGTTTATTTTTTTAGTTAAAGCAATTATTCCCGCATCGACATCGACGATGCCTATCCCGCATCCTCGTCGTCGACTCGGCGGAGGAGGCCGGCTTGATCAGAGGGCCATGTCCGGGACTGGGCTCCGCCGGGCTGGTTTTGGGAGGTGCTACCTTCCGGGGGCGTAGGTTGGTGAGGAGCCAGCCCGTCGTTGACCCTATCCTTGTTTGGTGGCGATCGCATGGGCCAGTGACGGTGCCGAGGCTTCCGGACACCGCGTAGGTGGTACGTCACCGTGTCAGCGAGGAGGACGAGCACGTCCGTCACTACATGGTTGCGTTGGAGGCCACGTTCGACAATACCTGGCAGGTTCTTCAGGGATCTCACTGGAGCGATCCTGTGGTGATTCCTTCTCTTTGGGTGTGCACCGCCCGTGCCGATACCCGTCGGGCGCTACGGTTCTAGCTGTACTAGCGATGTTATATGTATGATAGTATTCGAGGTGTATTAGTGATAATATTCGACGATGTACGGACGCAAGAGATGATGTAGTTTTGCTTATAATTGAATGCATCCTAATTTGAATACTACTTTATTTTGCGATTTGATTTTGCTTATTGAATGCTCAAATTGGAAAACTACTCCTGCTTTGAATGCTAAAATTGGAGAGCACTATGCAAGATGTATGCATATGATTAGTTGATAGCTTATAGGGTTTTTGTTTTCGCAGAAATTTAGGAGCCCCCCTCCATCATCCCCGCCATCGTCCCCGTCACCGACCCCTCCGACCTCGAGGTGAGACCAACCAAATCCTTTTTAGAAAGATAATTAAATGATATTTCGGGTTGACTTTAAGTCTGTCGAGTCTCCACTATATATGAGAGGACGAAGAAGCCCGACTGTTGTCGTGGGGGTCGTTTCTCCTTCTTCTCCGGGTGCTAGACCTTTGTTATGCACTAGGGGAAGAAGGAGTAACGACCATCACCGATGGTCGCAAATGTCAGAGAGGAATCAGTGAGGGAGAGTTCCACCATATATATATGAGAGGACGAAGAATCCTGACTGTTGTCGTGGGGGTCACTTCTCCTTTGTTCCCGTGTGTTGGACATTTTTTGTGTAATGCACTCGGGGACGAAGTGAGGAGCGACCATCACTGAGAGTCGAATATATACACCACGTGAGCTGAGAGTTTTCAAGAAAAGACTCGACAGACCAATAGTCAGCCCGTGATGAATAATAATGATCTAATTTAATTTTTGTAGTACATATATTTAATTGTACAAGTTTAATCTTTGAATTATGAACATAGGAAATGTCGTCATCAGACGACGAAAGTCTCCCGGGGGAGTGCAACTGGTGCCACGACGATCAAGGTCTGTGCGACAGACCTCACCTGGATGATATTCGGCGCTTCAGCATTAAGCTCGAGGAGACCTTCGATGTTGAAACGGTACGCAACGACGATAAGTGTTTTTTCGTAATTAAGCATGACTACAACTATTTCAACGTGTAATTTTCATCTTTTACAATTCGAGTAGCTTATCCATGCCATGCAAGACGCTATGTCTTGGAGAGGAAGGATTTTGAAGACCATGAAAGTTTTGAAACAAAGAAAAATCACCTAAGGACTCATCATGATGTGGATTTTGAAGTAAAGTTGTACAATTCTGAGAGCGTAACCCATTTTGGTTGCAAAAAATGGGAAGCACTTTGCAAGATGTATGGTTTTGATGAGGGTATGCTTGTCACCATGGATCTTGGTGATCCTGAAATCGAGCAAGACAATATGGACATTTGGGTCCTTGTTGATACGCCTCCAATTCTACCACTATGTGAGTTTCTCAAACATAGTTATTAGCTAATTTATATTGTTTATTTCAAAATAGTTGACAGCTTATTTCCATTGACAGCTTATTTTCATTCTTCAAAGAATGTGCAGGAGATCGTAGACAAAACCCACTACACCGATGGCTCCGAATTAACTTACGAGGAGAAAAAATCATCTGGTCGGATTTTGTACTGTTATTGAGAATTACAATATCTACAATCAAATTCCTCAACATTATGGCCAATACGTGCCACTAGTGCACGTGTTGAACTACGGTAACTACCATGGAGATACCCTGGTAAGATTTTTTACTATTACGACATCCGTGCATCTTTTGCATACTTCTAAAACTAGTACATCATTGCTAACTATGAAGTTATTACTATGTTTTTCAACAGATAATCCCAGAGAATTGTGTGCCTCATTTGATGTATTAGAAAGGTAGCCTTAATGTTTTGAACAAACAGCCAGGTCATCCTACGAATCTCAACTGTCCATATCAAATTTCTAAAAGGAATGGAGACATGCAAATCAAAGGATGGAAAAAATGTATGGACAGTCGTAAGGAGGTTCTTGGAAGAAAAAGGAAGTGAAGCGCAAGAATTGGAGACAGGATGATCTCCATTCTCCATAATGGAGAGTCAGGGTCTATATTGTTTTATGCTATTTTACCTTAAAGAGGGTATTTAGGTCCTACCTAATACTGATCATCATGTGCTAAGAACAATTAAGTAGGGTTAGTTCGATGACTATGAGGATGATGATCGTATGACTTGTTATTAATAACAAGTAGAAGTTGTATGATGATGATTAGTAGACTTGTTATTATATATGATGATGCATGATGCGAGCATGAAGAGTTATTATACATCAGCGGGTGAAATGAATATAGATTGGATTGAAGTGAAGGAAACATGCATGAGGTGCATGTCGAAAGTAGTACAATCCAAACTTGATCAAGTTAGGATTAGTATTACTTTCGACATGCACCACATGTTGCCTTCACTTCAATCTAAGCCATGTTTAGGCATAGCAGTAGCGTTGGTAAACCAAGCACGGAGATATAAGAGAGGACACTTCTCTCTATTAGCTAGCTAATAACAACCTAAATTAACCCCCAAAACCCCTAAACCAGCCCCTTAAAAAAACAAAAACCTCAGCTCCAGCCAGCTGCTGACGCGTGGATGCCTTTTGGTCCCGGTTGGTGTCACCAACCGGGGCCAAAGGCCCCCCTGCCTGGGCTGGCCGCAACGGCCACGTGGAGACCCATCTGCCTCGGTTTGTGTAAGAATCGAGACTAAAGGCCAAGGACATTAGTAACGACCTTTTAGTCTCGGTTCCAAAATCGGGACAGAAGGCCCTTACGAACCGGGACAGATGGGCCTTTTTCTACTAGTGACACCCCATCTTCCCTATGTCCGGCCGTCTTCCACCGGCGATCGACAAACATGGACTACATGGAGCACTTGGCAGGGACGCCCTGGGCGAAGCGCTTGGGGTCGATGCAGTAGTTGTAGATCATGTAATTGCTCTGCACCCACCGCATCCGCTGCTGCCGACTCGGGTCCAACTCCTGGTTGTACCACTCTCCGGCCGCACCGGTGCCGGGGGCGACCTCCGTGTCCACGCTGGCACCGCAGCGCGTCCGGCCGCCCGCGGTCACGACGCACGTGTCGGCCTTCAAACCGCGGTATGAGGCAGAGAACGGCGCGTGGGATCAGTCTGTCTTGACGCGGCCGTCCTGCATGGCCCAGTCGTCAGCGTTCCAAAGGCTGGAGTAGAGGCGCATCTCGGTTGGTTCTTGGGGAACGCGATCCCCTTTCCCTCCAGGTTCCTGAAGTCCCTGATCGGCATGTCGTCCACCATGAAGCTGCATTTAAGGGCCCGTTCGGAACTTCTCCTGCTCCGGGCTTCTCCAAGTCCACGCGCGGAGCTGGACCGAACGGATTACCTCCGCGGAGTGGGCTTCTCGAAGCACTGCGTTTCTCTAGTGCAAAAAGGTGGAGCAGCTCAAGCCCAGCTTCAGAAAACGCAGAAGCGAGGAGTTCGACGTAATTACAAGAGGATGCCACCGCCAAGTCGAAAAAAAATGTTTCGCACCACTCGTATTTGACGCCTCTTCCCTCTTCCCTCGACATCTCATCCCCTCGTAACCTAACCAGCACCGCCAGTGGCCGCCGCCGCGCCTGATTCCAACCCCTCGCCGGCCAGCGAGCCTATCTGCTGGTAGTTTCGACTAGTCCAGCCCCGTTCCTATCGGATCCCGTCCCGAAGGATCACTTCCCCGCCGCCAGCCAGGAGCAGCAACCCCACCGGCAGGAGACGACCACCTTGACGCCATTGATGCCAGTGTCACCATGTCCTCCTCTGAGCCAGCCTCCTCGCCCTCGCCCCCTCTCCCCAATCCAAGGTGAGTTTGCCTTTGCTCCATCCCTATGGCAGATTGGCAGTCATGGTGATGCTACTGTAACATGTGCTGGGAGAAGCCATCAAGAGAGCAGAACACATCGAAATAGCCAGGTGAAGTGAGAAGCTAGCTCAAGAAGCTGGATTTGTGAAGTTTTGAGAAGCTAGAGAGTTTCAGAACACGTCCTAAGTACACCATGATTGGTCAATGCTGCGCAAGGCGATGAGAAACGAAGGTTTGGCAATGGCGATCAACAAACTTACATGATGTGCTTTGGGTTCCAGAGGATGGAGTAGGTGTGGAAGTCGTTGGTGGGATCGAACCAGAGGCGGAACTGCTGCTCCCGCTGGCCCTGCCCCTGCGTGAACACGTTGGTGTGCAGAGTGTAGGGCTCGCCGGTGACGTTTCCCAGGAACTCAAAGCCGATCTCATCGTGCATCGGCCCCTGCGACGACAGCTGCACATTCATGCACACCAAACCGAACAGAGTTAGGCAACCGTGTCATTTGATCAGACCGAGAAGCAGAGGAAAGAATGAATTTGGAAAACATTTAAGAGATATTTGATAAATGTTCGAAACTTTTATTAGTAAAAGTTTTCAATCATGTATTTTAAATATGTTAAACGCATATAGAAATGTTTTACATGTGTAGAAAAATGTACAGTGTGTGTGAAAAATAGACCTCAAAAAGATATATTGGAAAATATTACTCGTGTATTTGAAAATGTTCTGCTGTAATTGAAAATATAAAATGTGTAAGAAAATATTAGATGTGTGTTGAAAAAAGGAGAAAAGGGAAAAGAAAACAAGGAAACTGAAGGAGAAAAATAAATATGAAAAGGAAAACTGTCGAAAACAAAAAAAACAGAGAAAAGCCAAAGAGAACGATGGTAAAACATTGGAAAACCCAAAAAAATGAAGAAAAAAACGTAGCTCACGAGCTCAATAGCACCTAATAGGAAATAGTACGTGCTAAACATAGCTCATGCGATGCTCAAAACTAAAACATAGCTTGCGCGTATTCCACCGGCTTCTTCCTCTTTTTGTTCTAGACCGTAATACATCACTGAAACTTAAGCCATAATAAAAGAAGCCAATAAAAAACATTTGATCAAAATTGAATCTTTTGCCCCACTTTACTTTTTCATTTGATAATTTGCCCCCTGAAAGGCTGCCGGATGGGGCCGGGGCCACAGGTCATTGAAACAACGCTGAGGCAAATCATCAAACCCGTTATAAAGTGGGGCAAATCATCCAATCCCATGTCCTCCACAAGGAATCGGCAATAGTGAGTGTCTTTCGTTCAACACAATACAAAAAGAAGCCGTCTGCATCTAAGAAAACATAGGTCATTTTCTTATCATCTTGATGAAGATGCCCTGAACTGTAGAGCCATAAAGTGACCTTCTCCCGAAGCTGAAACCGAGAGAATCACACGACAGAGATATATGTTCCACGAGAATCTGTCGGCAGCAGCATCCTGCCGTGCGGAGTCGCTGCATCCATCCGTTCTCTCCTCTCTGAGGCCAACTCCACCGCGCGATCCTATCCTGTCCGTCCCCGTCCGTTTGGGGTAAAAGGCACAAACGAGACGGACCAGCGCGCGGCCGCAAATGGACTTTTGTCCGCTTTGTGTCCGCTTTCGACCCATCCGCAGCCCAAGTTTGCGCCGCTTTTGGGGTGAAACAGACACCACGCAGATGCGCGGGTCGTCTGCGCGTGTTCTCCCCTGGCCCGCCCGTCGGTGGCACAACGCGGGCCTTTTTCTATCTGCCCCCTCCCTCCCTCCGGCCGCACCCCCTCCATTCTTCCCCACTCTTCCCCTCGTCGTCGCCGCCGCCGCCGCTGCCATTACAGCCGTGCAGTTCGGACGCGAGCTCGCCCAACCCCTTCCCCTCGGCGCCGCCGAGCTACCCAACCACGGCCACCTGGTTTGCGCATCCGCTGACCAGTTTTGGGGCGGATCCGGTCGGTCTTGAGCTCGGCCGGCTGTGGGAGGCCGGGTCGCGCCATGGACTGGCCGGGCACCTCGCCGGAAGGCCCTAGCAGGGCCGCAAGGCCACATGCAGGCAGTGGCTCCTCCTCTAGCCGCTCGGATCTGCACCGTCGGTGGTGTCGTGGTTCTAAGCCTGACAGTAATGTAGGAGGGTAGGTATGAAGAGGCAAGATCTTAGCTATGGAGTAGTTGTAAGCACACGAGGTTTACGAGTTCAGGCCCTTCTCGGAGGAAGTAATAGCCCTACGTCTCGGAGCCCGGAGGCGGTCGACTGGATTATCTGTGTATGAATTACAGGGGTGCGAACCCTTTACACTGAGGAGGGGTGGCTTATATAGAGTTCGCCGGACCCCTCCGGCCCTCAGTTGTGTAGGGTTTTAAATGCATTAAGGTGGGGCATTACTGGTAACGCCCCTAATAAAGTGCTATGATGACCATAAAAGCTACTTAATAACCGACCATTAGCGTGCGGAGTGCCTTTAGGTCTCCTGGCCGTCGAGTGGTTGGGTCATGGTCGAGTGATTGCTTCTTGGTCGAGTGTCTTCGAGTATGTCGAGTGGAACACCTCCAAGTCGATTGAAAGGTGATTTCTTCTAGAGATGTCCTTGGGTAGGGCAGTTGGGATAGGTCCATGACCCTACCCTAGGTACATAGCTTCATCATTAGCCCCGGAATGGATCGAGGTTTGAGTGGGGAAGGAGTTGAGAATTTCTTCGACTCATTTTCCATGCCATGAGCATATCTTGTTTCGGATCAACGAACCTGAGTGATGACAGCAACTTCCTTTTCAGTCGCCTTGATCCATTCTTAGTTTTTTGTCGAGTGAGTTTCTTTACTTGAAAGGCTCCGAGTGACGGCATGGAGGAGATCCTCCGTCTGACAAGTTGTTCTGCTGCCCGCAGATTTCGCGGGATTCGGATTTTGGGAAGCGCGTGGGACGGGGGAGGCCGCAGTAATCGGATGGGATAGGGCGGAGCCGCCTCGATCTCCATGCCACCTTTTTCACCACGTATCGCGCGCGCGATTGTTACAGGATTTGACAGGACCGCCCAGGCCTACCAGTCAGCCACTCGGAAGCGACCTCATATAAGGCGTTGGACGGGGGTTTCTTGAACAGTGCGTTCCCATTCCCTCTTCTCCTCTTCAAGCTTATTCGTCGCGCTCGCTCTCGCCCCAGCACCGCCGCTCCGTACGCGTCTCGCCGGCGATGATGGGCGAAGAAGGCGACGACAAAGGCAAAGGGGAAGGCGACCAGTCGGGGTGGATCTTCCTCGCGAGCTGGCCTGCCAAAGGGCTGAATCCAGTGCGACTGGATCCGCTCAGCGATCCGCCAAGAAGACCTCGATGACCTAGCCGAAGGAGGGCTGATCCCCCATGGATCGACGCGGCTTCTGGGGAAGGAGTCCGAGCCACAACCTCGGGAGGGTGAGCGCGTTCTCCTTGCCACCCACATCGACCGTCGATTTTCCTTGCCTCCTCACCCTTTCTTTCGGGGGTTTCTGAATTTCTTTGGGGCACAACTCCACCACTTCACTCCCAACACAATCGTGTATCTCGCTGCTTTCGTGTCTTTGTGCGAGAATTTCTTGGGTTGTCGGCCTCACTGGGGTCTTTTCAAGCACATTTTCACCTGTCGTTCCCAGACGGTGAAAAAGGCCAATCCGAGTGACGAGAGAACACAAGTGATTCAGATGTGTGGGGGTCTTGGTGTTCAGATGAGAGGAAAAAGTTCCTTTCCAGCCATGATTCTTCCCGACTCGGTTCGCGGATGGCAGACGACCTGGTTTTACTGCAAAGACCAGTCGACGCCAGGCCAGTCGACTGGCCTCCCTCCTTTTACCATGGACCGAGTGAGGAAACCCTCCTCTTTGAAGGTGCTCCCGGAGGAGAAGGCGCAGGTTAGGGTGCTGGTCGAACGAGTGGTCCAGCTTATCCGTGACGGGGTCACCGGTATGGATCTCTTGGAGGTTTTCCTTCAGCGGCACATCCAGCCTCTTCAAGCTCGAGACCATCCGATGTGGATGTATTCGGGTCTTGACGACACCACTCGGATTCACCCGGAGGAGGTCGATGATGACACACTGGAGAAGTGGCTGTCGGGCATGACCGGCAACAAGGACAACCCCAGGGGAGCCAGGAGAGTTCCTCCATTCGACCAGTCCCATGTACCAGAGAAGGTCCGATTCTGAGCTTTTGATTGTAATCTGAATTCACTCGCGCAGCTGCCTATACTGCGTCGACTGACTTTGTTCTCCCTGCTTTCTTTCAGGCCCTTATCGAAATGTATTCAATGCCCAACGGAGAGCAAGAGCAGGACCCGGAAGGAGAGGCGAGCGGCGGCGACAGTGGCGAATGGAATTCTGACGGTGAAGGGGACGAAGAAAGCGATGACCCAAGTGACGAAGAAGAAGTCGAGTCGCCTCCTCGCAGGGAGAGACGGTCCATGCTTGACCAAGAATGACTGAGCGCCCGTGAAAAGGCGATTGCTCAGGCTGGTCAGCCTTCAAAGCGTCCTCGGACCTCTTCGCCAACTCCGACTGAAAAAGCGTCAAAGCATCCCAAAGTTGCAGAGCCGAAGCTTTGGAAGGCGTTGCCGAAGATTAAGATTGACATCCCCGTCGCTTCTGCGTGAGTGTCTCCCTTTGTATTCACTCGACGCCCCGTGCTGTTTGTTTTTCTTGTTTTAACCGGACGAACTTTGGAACTGGCAGCGCTGCTACTTCCGGGACCTCAGCTTACAGGGACGATGATGAGGTAATGGAGGATGCGGTCACTTCCAATCTGGGTATGATTTCTGCCATTCTGTCTTTATTTGGTCGACTCAACTGCAATGTGTACCATTGGGTGATGTGATTTTGGCGATTGAACTTTGAACAGCTCCTAACATTATTGACCTCCCCGATGATGATGATGATGAAGAGCCCGAGAGGCCTTTGACGAGGAAAAATAGGCAAGCTCCTGCAAGCAAGGTGCCACAGTCGATGCCGAGGGCGGAACCAGTCGTTCAGGACGCTGGTGATGCCAATCGGGGTTCTGTTACCTTCGCCGTGCCATTGTCGAGTGCCTTGCCTTCTTCGTCAACTGCTCAGGCCCCTGTCAACCCACCTTCAGTTTTTGTGACCCATCATGTCCCAGAGGACAAAGTGAATGCAGCCAAGGAAGCCATACGCCAGGCGGGCATTATGATGGAGAAGATGAAGACGGTGTGGGACGCCAGTCAGGCCGCCTACGACGCCAGCTCGGCTCTCCAAAGCAACGTTCAGGTTAGTTGGTCACCGCTTGTTCTGTTAGGATATGCTATCTGAAGACTCTCTTTCTGAAAATCTTTGCATCTGTACACCCACTGGGTGCGTCGATTGAATTTTTGAACCAGTGGGGGCACGCTGAGTGCACCCAGTGGGTGTAGTCCCCGAGACTACGGTGGACTGCTGGCAGTCGACTGTAGTCTTTGTATTTTGATTCTTTCGCTCGATGTGGTCTGCCGCGTCGAGTGTAAACCGAACTGGTAGTTTGTCTCTTCTGCTCGGTCTGGGCGAGTGGGATCAGAACCGGTGGGGGCACGCCAAGTGCACCCACTGGGTGTAGTCCCCGAGACCGCGGTCGTCTGCTGGCAGTCGACTGTGGTCTGAGTTCTTCTTTCTCTCCCTTTTTTTAACTCCCTGCACTCGACTCCGGCGAGCCGGTCGAGTGGGATCATAACCGGTGGGGGCACGCAAAGTGCACCCACTGGGTGTAGTCCCCGAGACTATGGTGGACTGCGGGAAGTCGACCGTAGTCTTAGTATTTGTTGTCTTTGTCGTTTTTCGCTGTAAAATAACTTCTCCTCCCTGATTGCAGAAATCTTGTGATCTTGGAGCTCGCTTTGCTGACTTGGAGAAACAGCAGATCCAGCTGAACCTTGACTTGGAATTGGCCAAGACAGAGCTGCAAAAGGCCAAGGACGACGCCAATGGTAAGACGAGCTTGTCGACTGGTTTGTCTTAGGCTTGAGTACCCTTCTACTCTTTCTGAATCAAGCACCATTTCTTTGCAGAAAAACTGAGAGAAGCTCTGGCGAAGAAGGATCAGGATTTGGCTGATGCTCAAAAGGAAGCTGACGACAGAACCGCTCTGGCTGAACAGAAACTGGCTTCGGTCGGCCAGTTGGAAGAAGAGAACACCAAGATGAAATCTGCTCTGAATGAAGCCAACAAGGAGTGCACGCGCTTGAAGAAGGACAATCTCAACCTGTACGAGAAGATGGAAGGCATCGCTCGCAGGAGGGACGATCTGGAGAGCTATCTGAGGTGCCTTGCCAAGAAGTTGTTCATCAAGCTTGAAGGTACACATTTTGTTCCGACTGATGTTTTTTGTCGACTCAGCGTACGAAAATTGACTTATCCTTGGATCGTGAATGCAGAGTTTTGCCAGAACTTCGAGGAGGAGACTGGGCGGATTGAGCCAGGTTTGGACCCAATCAATTCTCCCGTGAAAGATGAAACGGCCATGAATCTGCTCCGACTAGAATCCCGCACCGACGGTGTTGTGGACTACTTGGCTCGACTGAAGGTCGCCATGTCACGGATCGACATGGCACTTTGGCCAGAGGCCACGCTCCAGAATGATCTTGAGTCCCTGATGACTCGACTCAACGAGATCCCTGATCGAGTGCAGGAGTGGAAGAAATCTTCTGCCCGGTGTGTGCTGATGTGGCTCTGTCTTTGGTTCGTGTCCACTGCAAGGAGGTGCGACAAGATAAGTTGGCAGCAATCAAGGTCGCCAACACCCAGAAGCATGACTTCCGAACTTTTATGGAGACTTTCATCGCTACAGCCACTCGGATCGCCGACGGCGTCGACCTGGACGAGTTCGTCGAGCCTGCCAGTCCTCCTCCTGCGGAGTGAACAAGCTTTTATGCCCCACCTTAAATTTGCCTCGGAATGCCGAGTAGTTTTTGTAATCGTTAAACTCTTTCGGGATGAATGCCCAAGCACTTCGATCTGTGGTCCGGAACCTTTAGGATTTATCTGAACTTGGTTTATCATTGAATATCTTCATGAATCCTCCGTCGAGTGGAACTCGTTCTTCACTCGAGACAACTTTTGTCTTTGTGGCGCAGCTCCGAAGGAGAAGGTAGCAGTCGACCTACACCTCGTCGTCCTTGCGGGTCGGCGATGGAGCGCACATTGTATTTGTGGCGAAGCTCCCAAGGAGAAGGTGGCAGTAGACCTGCACCTCGTCGTCCTTATGGAGTGGGATGGAGCGCACATTGTATTTGTGGCGAAGCTCCCAAGGAGAAGGTGGCAGTCGACCTGCACCTCGTCGCCCTTGTGGATTGAGATGTGTTTCGTACTTAGGCGAGTACTGGACTGCAGCTAAGCCCCCGAGTGGGAGGCTGGCTCACCACTTGGTAGGATTTTCAAATACTTAGGCGAGTACTGGACTGCAGCTAAGCCCCCGAGTGGGAGGGTCGCTCACCACTCGGTAGGATTTTCAAATACTTAGGCGAGTACTGGACTGTAGCTAAGCCCCCGAGTGGGAGGGTCGCTCACCACTCGGTAGGATTTTCGAATACTTAGGCGAGTACTGGACTGCAGCTAAGCCCCCGAGTGGGAGGGTCGCTCACCACTCGGTAGGATTTTCAAATACTTAGGCGAGTACTGTATTGCAGCTAAGCCCCCGAGTGGGAGGGTCGCTCACCACTCGGTAGGATTTTTCAAATACTTAGGCGAGTACTGGACTGCAGCTAAGCCCCCGAGTGGGAGGTTGGCTCACCACTCGGTAGGATTTTCGAATACTTAGGCGAGTACTGGACTGCAACTAAGCCCCCGAGTGGGAGGGTCGCTCACCACTCGGTAGGATTTTCAAATACTTAGGCGAGTACTGGACTGCAGCTAAGCCCCCGAGTGGGAGGGTCGCTCACCACTCGGTAGGATTTTCGAATACTTAGGCGAGTACTGGACTGCAGCTAAGCCCCCGAGTGGGAGGGTCGCTCACCACTCGGTAGGATTTTCGAATACTTAGGCGAGCACTGGACTGCAGCTAAGCCCCCGAGTGGGAGGGTCGCTCACCACTCGGTAGGATTTTCAAATACTTAGGCGAGTACTGGACTGTAGCTAAGCCGCCGAGTGGGAGGGTCGCTCACCACTCGGTAGGATTTTTCAAATACTTAGGCGAGTACTGGACTGCAGCTAAGCCCCCGAGTGGGAGGCTGGCTCACCACTCGGTAGGATTTTCGAATACTTAGGCGAAACGGGTTCGCACCTAAGCCCCCGAGTGGAAGGCTGGCTCACCACTCGGTAGGAGATTATTTTTACAAACTTAGGCGAAACGGATTCGCAGCTAAGCCACCCGCTGGGGGATTTCCCATGTAAACAAAAACAATAACAATCACTGGGAAAATTATAACGCTCTTGTCTTTGATAAATAAACTACAGAAGTTTTTCTTATTACATCTCATCCGAGTGAGAATTCAAGTATAAAAGGGGCGGAGCAGCTCCGCATTCCAGGCTCGTGGCTCATCAATCTGGCGATCGACATTATAAAGATGGTACGCTCCATTGTGGAGGACTCTGGTGACTATGAAGGGACCTTCCCAAGTAGGAGCGAGTTTGTGTGGTTTCTGTTGATCCACTCGGAGGACCAAGTCTCCTTCTTGGAAGGCTCGACTTTTCACATTTCTGGCATGGAATCGACGCAAGTCTTGCTGATAGATGGTCGATCGGATCATGGCCATTTCTCTTTCTTCTTCCAGGAGGTCGACTGCGTCCTGCCGGGCTTGTTCTGCTTCATCTTCAAAGTAGAGCTCGACTCGGGGTGCGTTGTGAAGCAGGTCACTCAGCAAAACTGCTTCGGCCCCGTAGACCAGAAAGAATGGGGTTCTTCCGGTCGATCGGTTCGGGGTTGTCCTCAATCCCCAAAGAACTGATGGAAGTTCGTCGACCCATGCACCTGCTGCGTGCTTGAGATCGCGCATCAATCGAGGTTTCAGTCCTTTGAGAATTAAGCCGTTTGCTCTTTCTGCTTGTCCATTTGACTGGGGGTGAGCGACCGAAGCGTAGTCGACTCGTGTGCCCTGAGAGGCGCAAAAGGCCCTGAATTTGTCGGAATCGAAGTTTGACCCATTGTCAGTGATGATGGTGTGCGGAACTCCATATCTGAATATCAACTCTCTGATGAAACTGATAGCAGTGCAAGCATCAAGATTCTTGATAGGCTTAGCTTCAATCCATTTGGTGAACTTGTCGACTGCTACTAGCACATGAGTGAAGCCGCTCCTGCCCATTCTCAGTGGTCCAACCATGTCCAGCCCCCAAACAACGAAGGGCCAGACGAGTGGAATGGTTTTTAGGGCTGACGCAGGCTTGTGCGACACATTGGAGTAAAACTGACATCCTTCACACTTGTCGACTATCTCTTTCGCCATTTCATTAGCTCTTGGCCTGTAGAATCCCGCTCGGTATGCTTTAGCCACAATGGTCCGAGAGGACGCATGATGACCACAGGTTCCCGAGTGGATATCATCAAGGATCATCTGACCTTCTTCTGGCGTTATACACTTCTGACTGACTCCAGTCGCGCTTTCTTTATACAACTGTCCCTTTATGACTGTAAAGGCTTTGGATCGACGGACGATCTGTCGAGCCTCTTCTTCGTCCTCTGGGAGTTCTTTCCTTAGGATGTACGCAATGTACGGTATTGTCCAGTCGGGAGTGATGACCAAGACTTCCATGATCAGGTCGACCATAGCTGGAACTTCAACTTCAGTCGGATCCGTGGCACTTTTTGGCTGCGGGGCCTCTTCGGTGAAGGGATCCTCCTGAACTGATGGTGTGTAGATGTGTTCCAAAAACACATTGCTGGGAATGGCTTCTCTTTTGGAACCTATTTTTGCCAAATCATCAGCTGCTTGATTTTTCAGTCGGGGTATGTGATGAAGTTCTAATCCCTCGAATTTCTTCTCCAGCTTTCTCACCGCATTGCAATAACCAGTCATGGCTGGACTTCTGACGTCCCACTCCTTCATCACCTGATTAACCACCAAATCTAAGTCGCCATAGACCATGAGGCGACGGACGCCGAGTGAAATGGCCATGCGCAACCCATATAAAAGTGCTTCATATTCTGCCTCGTTATTGGAGGAATCAAAGTGGATTTGAAGAACATATCTGAGCTTATCTCCTTGGGAGGAGACCAATACCATCCCAGCACCGGAACCATTCAGCATTTTGGAACCATCGAAGAACATGGTTCAATGCTCCGAGTGAACCTGAGTCGGCAGTTGCTGTTCAATCCACTCGGCGACGAAGTCTGCTATTGCCTGGGACTTGATAGCTTTCTTTGCCTCAAACTTGATATCTAGAGGAAGGAGTTCAATCACCCATTTTGCCACTCGACCAGTTGCATCTCTGTTATGCAGGATCTCTGACAATGGAGCGTCGCTGACGACTGTAATGGAATGATCAGAGAAGTAGTGAGCAACCTTCTTTGTGGTCATATAAATCCCATATACAAGCTTCTGATAATGAGGATATCTTTGCTTCGACGGGGTCAAAACTTCAGAAATATAATATACTAGGCGCTGAACTTTGAAGGCTTTTCCTTCTTCTTCCCGCTCGACCGTAAGTACCGTACTGACGACTTGTCCCGTGGCTGCGATGTAAAGCAGCAAAGGCTCTTTGCTGATTGGGGCAGCAAGCACCGGCTGGGTGGAGAGCAGAGTTTTGAGCTCTGCAAATGCTGCATCAGCTTCAGGAGTCCACTCGAACTTGTGGGACTTCTTCATCAATCGGTAAAGAGGCAATGTCTTTTCACCGAGACGAGAGATGAATCGACTTAAAGCGGCCAAGCAACCAGTAAGCTTCTGGACGTCGTGCACTCACACAGGACTTTTCATTCGGAGTATAGTACCGACTTTTTCTGGATTGGCGCCGATTCCCCGTTCGGAAACGAGAAAACCGAGTAGCTTTCCGCCAGGAACTCTGAATATGCACTTTGATGGATTAAGCTTGATATCATACCTCCTGAGGTTGGCAAAGGTTTCAGGAAGGTCAGTCAGCAGGTCGGAACCCTTCCGTGACTTGACCACAATATCATCCATGTATGCTTCCACATTCCGACTGATTTGAGTGAGCAAACACTTCTGAATCATCCTCATAAATGTGGCTCCGGATTCTTGAGGCCGAACGGCATGGTAACATAATAGAAGCACCCGAATGGAGTGATGAAAGCTGTTTTGATTTCGTCAGGTCCATATAGACGGATCTGATGGTACCCGGAATAGGCATCTAAAAAAGACAGCCGCTCACATCCCGCAATCGAGTCGACTATCTGGTCGATGCGGGGGAGAGGAAAATGATCTTTCGGGCAGGCCCGATTGATATGTTTAAAGTCAATACACATGCGAAGTGACTTGTCCTTCTTCGGGACCATGACAACGTTGGCGAGCCACTCGAAGTGGTAGATCTCTCGGATGAACTCTGCTGCTAAGAGCCGAGCCACCTCCTCACCAATAGCCTTTCTCTTCTGGACGGCAGACCGTCGGAGATGCTCTTTGACAGGTTTTACTTTTGAGTCGACTCGTAGGCGGTGCTCAGCCAGCCCCCTGGGAACACCCAGCATGTCAGAAGGCTTCCATGCAAAAATGTCCCAGTTCTCACGGAGGAACTGGATGAGCGCTTCTTCCTATTTGGAGTCGAGTGTTGTTGAGATATGAGTCGGAGCAGCACTGGGATCGGTCGGGTGAATGTGAGCCGGCTTCGTTTCGCCAGATGACTGAAAAGCCGATTCTGTAGTGGGCTTCTTGGCTCGCAACAAATCACTCGGGTCTGCAGTCTTCTGGTATTCCTGCAGCTCCACCACTACCATCTGAGCATCAGCGATCTTTGAACCTTTCTGAAAACACTCTTTTGCTTTCTTCCGATTGCCCGTAACAGTGATCACACCTTTGGGACCAGGCATCTTCAATTTGAGATACACATAACATGGTCGAGCCATGAAGCGTGCATAAGCCGGCGTGCCCAAAATAGCGTGATAAGCACTCTGGAAATCTACAACTTCGAACGTCAACTTTTCTTTGCGGTAATTCTTGAAATCACCGAAAACCACATCAAGAGCAATCTGGCCGAGTGACTCAGCCTTCTTCCCAGGAATGACTCCATGGAAACTCATGTTGCCGGTACTGAGTCTGGACATCGGAATGCCCATCCCTTTCAGTGTCTCAGCATACAGTATGTTCAAACCACTGTCGCCATCCATCAAGACTTTGGTCAGTCGAGTGCCTTCGACAACTGGGTCGACCACCAAAGCTTGCCTCCCAGGGGTGGCAATGTGCGTTGGGTGATCGGACTGGTCGAATGTGATGGCAATCTGAGACCACTTCAAATAACTGGGTGTTGCCAGAGCAACCATATTCACCTCACGGTTGATAACTTTTAGTCGACTTTTGCTTTCAACATCAGCAAAAATCATCAGGGTGGAATTGACCTGGGGGTATCCATCATCACTGTCTTTCTTGTCCTCAACTTTGTCCGACTCCTTTTCCTTATCTTTGGGCTGCTTGCCCTGGAACTGCTGGATCAAGAGCCGACACTGTCGAGTGGTATGTTTCGCGTAAATGAACTTACCCTCTTCATCTTTCTTGGTGTGGATGTGACATGGCAAATCCAACACATCATTTTCGTCTTGGTCTTTAACTTTCTTGGGGTTCCAAGGTCCTTTGGGTTTCCCCTTAAACTTTCCTTGAGTTACAGCCAAGGCTTCCCCAGGAGCAGCTGGCTCGGCTTTTCGCTTCTGTTTCCGATTGGAATTTCCTCCAGTTTCTTGAGCGACTGACTTGAGCTTGCCACTCCTGAGTCGATCCTCATCTTCACCATTAGCGTACTTGGTGGCAATATCCATCATCCGATTCAGAGACATATCTCCGGTTTGACCGAATTTCAGATTCAGTTCTCTATACTTGACGCCTTCTTTGAAGGCACAGACTGCTTGGTGGTCAGGCACATTCTCTACCGTGTGATGTAACGTGATCCATCTCTGGATGTAATCCCTCAAAGTTTCATTCGGCTTCTGCACGCAAGACCGCAGTTCCGTCAGCCCTGCCGGTCGCTTGCATGTTCCTTCAAATGTGGTGACAAACACTCGGACGAGATCTTCCCAAGTGTAAATTCTACTGGGTGCTAACTGATTCAGCCATGCTCTGGCCGAGCCCTCCAACATGAGAGGCAGGTGCTTCATGGCTACTTCATCATTGCCACCGCCTATCTGGACGGCCACTCGGTAGTCTTCAAGCCAAGTATCGGGCTTGGACTCACCAGTGAACTTACTGACTCCAGTCGCCAACCTGAAGTTGGGAGGAATCACAGCGGCCCTGATGGCTCTACTAAAGCACTCTGGCCCCGAAACATGTAATCTGCTGCTGGTAGGTGCATCTCTGTCGTGACCTTCTCGGTGAGCTCTGTTCCTGTCGACCAAACCTTGAACGAGAATGGATCCCGCATCAAAGCCTGGTTCCCTGGGGTCGACTGGAATCCTTCGTCCAACACTATGAGGGCGCCTGTCATCCTGCTGTCGAGGCACATACGACCCGCTCCTCGGGGGAGGGGTGGGCACTCGACGTCGATCGTCACGATCGAATCGGTGATCATACTACTCACGGTTCCCGTACTGATTACGCCGGTCCTCACGTCCCTCACGCCTCGGGGGCGATCTTGGGCTATGAGCCGTGGACCGTGTCTGCAGCAATGGATCTGCTATGAATCCTGTTCCGCGACTGAGAAACATCGGAATTTTGGTCTCCTGCTGCCCGGAGTAACGCTCTGATCTGCAGCAAGCCTCTGCCAGCCTCCGACTGGGAAGGCTGAATCGACTCTGCTATATGGGCTGCAGCTGCTAAATTCTGAATCGGAGTTCGATATACCTGCGGGGGCGGAAAGAGCTGGTGTCGACTGGATTCTGGAACCCGTTGTCGCGCACGCTCGTCGAGTGCTCGCTGGAGGTTCTCCAGTCGAGTGCGCTCGGCCAAGTTTGCCAGGCGCGCGTCCTCCAAGGCACGAGCCTCGCGGGTTTCTCCAACGATAAGAGTGTGCAGTGCATCCATGTTCCGGCGACGAAATTCTTCTCTCTGCAGCGACGTGAGAGGCTCGGGGAGATATTCCTCATGGGGACGCGACGGGTCGCCTCCACCTGTGCCTCCGTCGGTGCGGGGAAAACCGGGAGGACTGGGCGGTCCATCGACCATCAGAATCTCCGTCGTCGGATCACTGTTGTCGCACTCGGATGCGGTCTCTGCGGAGCCGGTCGACGGGTTGAACAGGCCGTAGAGGGATTCGTTGGGCTCGATCGCCGCGACTTGAGGGATGGCCGACTGGCGTGCCGCCGCGTGTCTCACCCACCGCTGAAGTCTCGACCGACCGGAGCGCTTGCGCCGGCGGGAAACAGGGAGGGAGGACAACACAGGAACCGACCGATAATGGGTCGACGATTGCCGCAAGAGGATGCCGCGGACGCACGCGCGAAAGTGCGTTGCCCCGCGGATAGGGAGTGCGTCCACGTCGAGCGGAGCCTCCTGAAGCCAAGCGGAGTTGTCGACGATGAACGTGAGCGCACCGAGACGGGTCTCGCGGCCCTCCACCAAAACTCCGCCAGAAACCATGATGATTTGGATCGGAAAAGATCGCAACTCCTCCGACAAATCGCTAAAACACCAGCCCCACGGTGGGCGTCAACTGTCGTGGTTCTAAGCCTGACAGTAATGTAGGGGGGTAGGTATGGAGAGGCAAGATCTTAGCTATGGAGTAGTTGTAAGCACACGAGGTTTACGAGTTCAGGCCCTTCTCGGAGGAAGTAATAGCCCTACGTCTCGGAGCCCGGAGGCGGTCGACTGGATTATCTGTGTATGAATTACAGGGGTGCGAACCCTTTACACTGAGGAGGGGGGTGGCTTATATAGAGTTCGCCGGACCCCTCCGGCCCTCAGTTGTGCAGGGTTTTAAATACATTAAGGTGGGGCATTACTGGTAACGCCCCTAATAAAGTGCTATGATGACCATAAAAGCTACTTAATAACCGACCATTAGCGTGCGGAGTGCCTTTAGGTCTCCTGGCCGTCGAGTGGTTGGGTCATGGTCGAGTGATTGCTTCTTGGTCGAGTGTCTTCGAGTCTGTCGAGTGGAACACCTCCAAGTCGATTGAAAGGTGATTTCTTCTAGAGATGTCCTTGGGTAGGGCAGTTGGGGCAGGTCCATGACCCTACCCTAGGTACATAGCTTCATCAGGTGGTCCGCCGGCAGATACACGAATGGCGGCCGGGCTCGGTGCTTGCCCAAAAGCTCGCCGGCGCACCGTTGCCACTCATTAAGTGCGACCACTGCCCAAGGATGGTCGTGAGCCGCGTGTCTACAACGCCGGAACATCCCGGATGGGTGTTCATCAAGTGCTTAAACGATGGGGTATGCGCTTTTTTTAGCTTCGGTTTGTGCTCTAGATTTGACTAGTTGTGCTAACTTCAAATTTTGTTGTGTAGAATGGATGCAAGTTTCGGTATTGGGAAGAAGAGTACATCAATATATTGATAGAGCGAAATTTAGTACATGTTCGTGCACTTTTAGCTAGTATAGAGGCTGTAAATGAGACAAGTGCACTTGTTGCTAGATTAGAGGCTAGACACGAGACTAGGTGTGAGGAGGAAGCAACATCGACTTCTGGCTTGAAGAAGAAAGGAGGATGCCAGATCGAGCCTCCTCCTCCACAGATCAACAACGAGTGCATCGAGAACGCCCTAACCCAACTCAAGGGAGCAGTTATGGAAGCTGGGTATCTTCTAAAATGTATTCTTGTAGTTCTTGTTTTCTTTGGTCTTACTTTACTAGTCAAAATATGATGATATATTTTTCATGTACCAAAAATGAATGATGAAATAAAGTTAAGGACTTGGAAAGAAATAATACACGGCCAGGATGCGGCCGGGATGCGTCTGCGCGCTGGGCGCACGGCCACCGCATCTCAGGACATGCCCGGACACGACCCTAAATTTCTACCCAAACGGACAGAATCTGGACAAAACGGACATCCATTTGAGGTCGTGCGGTGAAGTTGGCCTGATTGATCGATCGGTCGCCGCAAGTCCTCGGCGCGCTGTTCAGGCTACCGTTGTCGCCACGAACTCGTCCCGTCCACGTCCAGCCATTCATGATCATTTTCAGCTGTGGCGTACGTAGGTCTCCTCGGTCACCGAAGAACACTATCTATAGTACAGTTGCTAATGAAGTGGCCAAATCATTTGGAAGCCAAGTGGTGGTTGGATCACGGATCAAATATTTATGTTACCTCTGCTCCCTATTTATCACGGTTCACATCGCAATGAAACTCCCAGCGGTAAACTTTGCTTTGGGCAGTTGCACTATAGTTCCTAGTAATAGCAGGGAGTACAGTACTACTGCCTACAGTAGCTAGCACGAAACAGTCCGGGGTTTCACTAACGCACTTCGTAGCTGGAGCGGCAGTACAAAAGTTATAATTAAACCTCTACTACGATCAGCCTAAACAAAGCATTAGCCGCTAGTTGCAGGGAGTACAGTACTGCCTACAGTAGCTAGCTAATGAGGAGTACTAGTAGCTAGTTGGACTTGGAGACAGCTTGAACGATGGCCGTGCATCTTCAACTGTAACTGAGGCTACAGCACCCATGCGTTAATTGCCCACGCCGGCACGCCGGAAGCTAGTATCAGCCCCGTCAGTGATCTCTGCTGCTTCCCATGCCCGCCGTGTGGTTCTCGTTCCAGGCGATCAAGTCGGACGATGGCTAGCCGCTAGCATAGCATGTGTGCAAGACGAGGCCACCCAATTATATCACGTCGTTTCCCTGATGCATGCGTGTTCGTGTACCCCATACTGACCAGCTCTAGATGGCCATGCCCCAGGCTACCAGAGCTATCTGAAGGCGTGATATAGTAGATCGAGGGCCAAACTTGCACAGCTAATTGCCTATGTGAAGTACGGCTGGAGACGACCTGGTCCTGAATTTCAGCAGAAAATCGCTATGCAACGGCACTGCTGTCTGCTGCATGAAAGGCAGTACCCCAAAGTCCCTATCCCTTTGGGAGTGTGCTGGTCCTCCAAATCATTGGCCTGTTTGGACCCGTGGGTTCGCTATCCAGTTGCCCATCCTCTACACGATCGTGTCACCTGGTGTACTACCAAGCATGCCGAGACTCCGATTGTGCGTTTGGTTTGGAATTGGATGGATGTAACTTGCCGCCCGGTCCAACTCATGGGATCGCCTGTTAAAGAGCGAAGAAAATGTGTAACCAACCCGCAACGATCCCCAAGAGCAGTAGAGCACAATTTCATTCTGTTTTTGAAAGTGGAAAACATGTCCCAATATCCTTGCAAGACCAACGTATACGCAGAAAACTAATTGCACGGTATCGCGGCCGTTAGGGCATCTCGAACGCGGACATTCAAACAACCCGTAACGGCATTTTGCCATCCAACATAGAATCTCATCGGTTCGCGGAGCAGTTCGGACGTTCATTTTCACAAACCGGGCGTAAACATGTTGGGGGTGGGGGATTTTGCGTGCGCCCAGAACGCTGCCACATATGCGTCTGCCACCACGGCCCTATCGAAAGCTCTCTCCGTCCGAAAAACCATCTTTACGCGAAGTGGTTGCTATGCATTCATGCCAGTCAGCGCAGCTCCAGGACCGTGGTCTAGTGCCTCCCTCGCTGCCGCCAACACCTGTGAATGAGGAGCCGCTCTCGCTGTCATGCTACCGCGTGAAGATGGAGCCAGCGTCTCCCCCCCCCCACCCCCCTCTGCGCAACCGCGACATCCAAATTGAGCATCGTGTGAAGGAGGAGTCAACGTCGTCGCCGCACAGCGGTTACATTTAGATCGACAAGACGACGTTGCCGATGCGCCATGACTGGCGTGGCAAGGCGAAGGAGGAGGTGCCACCAACCACCATGAATCTACGCGGGTGCCTCCTCCACTAACTAGGTGGCCACAGAGGTGGCAACATCTCCTTGTCGCGGAGCATCATCATGCAGGAGGAGAGCGCGGACAGGCAGATGGAGCGGCAAGAGCGGCAACGTGTCGTGCCGCTCCGCGTACGCCAAGTCCGATGAGGTGCCGGAATGGGTCTGCGAGGACCACGACCTCGCGGAGGCCTGTGCCCAGATAGGTCGGTGGCCACCGCGGAAACCGCGGCGCAGCAATTGCGCTGCCTCAACGGGGAACTTGCCAAGATCAATGAAAAGTGGACTCTCAACGAGACCAGAGGAGCCGTTGTCGCCATCGCCACCAACGCTGCCGGCAAGGGCAAGGGCCACGCTACCCAACCATTGTCGGAGTTTGTCGTGGCCGCCCTCCACAAGATGCAGGAGGAAGCAGACTGGCTCCTTCGCCTGTGCCAGCCAGCGGCCGGGCAGGGCTGTCGCGGCCCGCGCACTTCCGCCACTGAAAGAACCACTCCGACGACGATGTTGACGATCCCCGCTGGCGAGGCCGGCCACGTGTACAAGGTCACCGTCCGCTACAAGATAGTGTAGGTTTTAGTTGAACAGATGCGTTCGTTTTATGTAAATTATTTCTAAATTTTAATGAATTCCGTAGTGTTTGCGTGAAATTCATTTGGTACATTTAAATTTACATTGAAATATATGTGGAGATGGTTGAATGGTCGGGTGCCGTATCATTGCCCGCGAACACGTCAGGATGCAGAAAAATACCATGCATGCCCATTTTACCTGTCCCATTGAAGATGACCTTAAATTTTGTTTTTGGTTTTTTGAATCGAAGATGTCCTTTGTTGACATGGTAGTATATTTTTGCTTCTCACTCAAGCTGGTTTAGCATTTTTTTTTAAGAAGAGGCAAAGTTAGGCCCAGTTCCAGAATTAGTTTCGTCTGAGTCCATGTAGTACCTCTTGCAAGTTGCCTAGGCTCTACGCAAGATCTTGGATCGATCGCCTTGTAAAAGCAATCATGGTGTTTTCTCTCTTCATGGTTTGCGCAAAACAACACGTGTTGCACGAAGTAGAGGACCAGCGATCTTTGGACCTCTTGGGGCCTTGAGGGTGGCCAACAAACAATTATGCCATGCCATGCAAGTGTGCCAGCGTTGGAAACAATAATAAGGGGCCTCCTTAGACGCATCCATCTTATTCGAGAACATTCTGCTATACGGTATCGGTGGTAAAATGTAGTCGTAACAACTAACAAGGATGCTCCATCAACAGACGAATTGGTTTTCCTATGGCTTGCATCATCTCCTGATCGATTCGGTAAGGAAGTCGTGCAGGTCTGAAGGATACAGACGAAGGCAGCGAGTAAGCAAGCAGACAGCGTGATGGAGCATAGTGCGTATACCCCACGTAAATAAACGCCGGGTACGGTACACCCAATTATTCGTCTCCCTTGTCCGAGTTCATGCGTCTGACAAGATTGCTGGCCTCCTCTTCCTGAGTTTGAGTGTATAGTTGCGCCACGTACAGTAATTAAGCTCCGTCATGGATAGGTAGATAGATCGGCCCCAGGGCAGGCAGAGTCAGTCATTACTCCCTTCATTTCATAATGTAGTGCTTCATCTATCCACGTGCTCCAACTTTGATCGTAAATTTAACTATCAAGACCGATTGCGGCGGAAGCAAAAATTATATCAGTGAATTCGTATTCGAAAGAAGTTTTCAATTATATAATTTTTTTTCTCCCGCTGCAGTTGGTCTCGTTGATTAAATTTATTATCAAAGTTGGACCTCGAAAAGCGTGGGCGCACTATATTTTGAAATGGAGGGAGTATCATTTTGCCCGGAAGAACCATACAAACACGTGACACTCCAGTATAAAATCAGAGGGAAGGCGGGCTAGGGTAAAGCGAAAAGATAATTGTCGAAAATATAGGGTAGAAATGTTATCTGAAATGCACTATTTGTTCGGATCATGGATCTGTACAAAAGTGCGTCACCGCAACTGTTGCCTACATCTCATTTCCGGTTGTCATCAACCTGATACAGAAAAAAATTCAGACCGCGTCGTAGAGACAAACTGCAACGAATATAAGAGCATGTAGTACAGCCGGACGCTCCAAATGCATCTCAAATGTCCGGGCGAGGGGACCGGTCACGGATCAGGCACACAAAATCAATCCATTCGAACGCCTTAAGTCGGTCTCAAATGCTCGGATTATCTGACGTTCCTCATATCTGATACAAATCTAAGGCGGATCGGGCATGACCAGGCACGTCCGCTGATAGACCCGACCCATCTCCGATCTCACGGCTGTCTCACAAAATCCCTAATCTGACGCCTAGCTTCGAACCTTAGCTCACTCCACTTGTCTCTTTTGCTTCGTCATGTCCTCTACCCTCCTGCATTCTGAGCCAATCCGGCGCAATGTCAAGCTCTGGCAGTCACTCCCTCTCCAACCTCAACTACGATGACGAGTTGGCCCTCTGCATTGCCTTGGAACGGTCCAAGGTGGACACTGGGACAGCTCCCGTGCCTGTGTAGCGCGGATGCCGGAGCTGGACCCTCCAAGCCCGCACTCAGCTCTGGAAGGACATCGCAGTCCGTATCGCCCCTGCGCCGTCCCCTTCCCCTGCTGGCCGCTCCTCTGCGCGGACAGCGGTGGGTGCTATTGCCCGCGCCGCCGGCCTACACGCGCACTCTGAAATCAAAGGTGTGCGCTGCCCGCCGCGAGAGGCAGCGGGCAATGAAGAGGGAGGCGGCAGAGCGGTTCGTGCGCCGCCGTCACGGATGGCGGCGGAGCCCGACGAGGACGAGCTGCTCCTCGCATGGCTGTACCGCCGGTCGCTCACGACAGCGGAGACGGGACGCTCGCCGCCTCCGGCGGAAGAACGACAAAGCGCTCCAACTAGCCATAGAGCAGTCAGAGCGGGAGGCGAAGGCGGCTCGGCTCGCCAAGTTGAAGCGGCAGAAGGACATGGTTGTCCGTCGGATGAAGGGGCTGATCGTCTTGTCAGACTCCGACTTTGATGACGGCAACTACGACAGCTCCACCTCCTCCGATAACAACCAAGATCCTCCATCCTCCATCAGCCGCAAACGCCTACCGCCATGCCGGTGACCGGAAAAGGCAAAGACTCGGCGCGGAAGCGATATAAGGTGTCTGATATGAGATACGCGGATGCAAAAAGAGAAATATTAAGCGTGCCAAGTCAGTCCCTGTGACCGCGTTCGCGAGTGTTTGATGGGCCGAATTAGCCCACGGTGGCTATAGATGCTCTAAGGCCTGTCAAGTGCCGGCCATGAGCGTAGCATCCAGTGCAACACGAGCCAAACAGGAGGGCGGTCTGCAGCTTGATCGTTCTCGTGCTGATCCGAAAGCCCGCCGTGGATGATTCGTGATCCCAACCCGGATTGAGCACGCCGTTCACCTTTGGCAAGGGCAGCACTGCAGCAGTGAATGGGACGAGGGCATGCTGGGAGCCTGGTACCCGAGTACCTGACGAATCATTACGAGCCCCTATCCTTTGTCGCGCCTTCACTGCTAGTGATCTTGTAGGCACTGGCTCCGTGTCCTGTGGCCGAGTTTCTTGTCGTTGCATGTATGCATGTCCAGCCGCTTATTATTGGCAGTGTAGGCCTATGACTACTAGTTTCGACATACGTTTCCAGTGACCCGGGTGATTGGCAAGGCAGAGGTATATCAATGATTAACAGCTGCTGGTCAGGGACTCGAGATTAGTTGAGCACACAGTAAACGTACCACGAACAAATAGAACAGAGAGCAACAAACACATGAAGAAAAATTCGAAAAAAAAACATTAAGAACGGAACAAGATGAGGCATATATTACACACCAAGTGAGCGTGAGCGTGACAAGGAGACGGCCATGCACCAGGCTACCAGAGCTATCTGAAAGTGTGACATAGATCGAGGGCAAAACTTGCACAGCTAAGAGCATCTTCAGCCGCGTCCCCAACAGGCATCTCAAACGACTTTTTCGATGTCGGTGTCGAAAAAACACCCCTGTCGCGTCCCCAGGACATCGAAATTCGCCGGTTCGGCCCTTTTTAAGCCCGGCGATCGCATGCCGAACCCGGCGCACTGGGGGCGCTCGGGGGCTCCGACGCAAAGGAAAAGTACGGATGTCCCACGCCGTCAGGCGAAAAGACAAGTCTTTCTTTTCCCGACTCGCCTCCCACCCCCCGCGCGCTCGGCCGCCAACAATTGTATCCCGGCGCCGCCCACCGCCCGCCATCGCTAGATAGCCTATTCCCGCCGGAAAGAAAACGGAGGTTTCGCCGAGGCAGCCCCTCCGCCAACAGCTGGGCGTTTTTTCCGTCGTTTCCGGCCAAGCGGCGGGGTACGCGCCCACCGTGCCCACAAGATGTTCGGCGATGTGTCTGCCTAGGCAATGGACTCGGACGACGAGAAAGCGCTCGCCGCGCTGCTGGAGGAGGAAGCCGAGGCCGACGTCCAGGAAGAGGAACACCTCATGGTGCTTGCCGCCCTGCTAGCGAGCAATGAAAAGCCACGGCGAGGTGGCTCGGCGCCAGGGCGGATGAAAGCAAAGAACCGACATCGTCTCGAAGGCTACTGCATGCTCTACTCCGACTACTTCGCCGACGCTCCACTGCACGACGACAAAACATTTCAGCGCCGTTATCGGATAAGCCGAAAACTTTTCCTCAGAATTGTGAATTCCATCCGGGAGTTCGACAACTACTTCAAGTGCAAGAAGGATTGCACTGGCAAACTTGGATTCACCTTGATCCAGAAGTACACGACAGCGATGAGGATGCATGCATACGGAGCTCCCGGTGATTCACTCGACGATTATGGGTGCATGGCCGAGTCCACCACCATTGAGTGTTTCTACAAGTTCTGTCGGGCAGTGGTGGCAGTGTTTGGACGGCAATACTTGCGACACCCAATGCGGAAGACACTGCTCGGATCCTAGCACAGAATGCAGCAAGAGCATTTCCTGGGATGCTTGGAAGCATCGACTGCATGCATTGGAAATGGAAGAACTGCTCATTTGCTTGGCAGGGGATGTACAAAGGCGCCAAAGGTGGTTGCGGTGTGGTACTTGAGGCGGTGGCCACACAGGACCTCTGAATTTGGCACTCCTTCTTTGCTATGCCAGGAACTCACAATGACATCAACGTGCTGCAGTGCTCCCCTGTCTTTGCCAAGCTTGTTGAAAGTCATTCTTCTCCGATGAACTTCAAGGTCAATGGGCGGCACTACAGCAAGGGGTACTACCTAGCTGATGGCATCTATCCGAGATGATCTACATTTGTGAAGACTATCTCAAACACTGTGCCAGGAGGCAAGACGTCCCACTTTGCCAAGGTGCAGGAGTCTTGCAGGAAGGGTGTCGAGCGGGCATTTGGTGTGCTCCAATCTCGATTTGCTGTTGTCCGGTATCCTGCTCAGACCTGATCGAAAGATCAAATGTGGAAGATCATGACTTGTTGTGTCATCTTGCACAACATGATCATCGAGAGCGAGCGGGACGAGCCAGTGTTTGACACCGAACCATACTACAGGCAGGGTCCTCTAGCCGAAGTTGATCACCAGCTACCGGCAACCTAGACTGTCTACCTCGGTATGCGTCAGGAGATCCGAGACCCACAGGTGCATCATCAACTGCAGCAGTATCTGGTGGAGCACCTATGAAGACTTAATGGCGACGCCGAGCGTGACGTGATGAAATATGAGTTTTTTTGATTAAACTATATAATTTATATTGAACTATTTGTTCTTGCATTATTTTGTTAAACTATTTGATTTTCTGTGATGAGTATGTGATAAAAAATATTTATGTTAAGAATTCAACGCCGAACCACGACGAATCATGTCGAATATAGGCCTATTCTCACTCATATGAGGTCTTTATTCGTCGAAAGTGAGCCGAAAACTGGGCCAATATCGGCGCCTAAGGGCAACCTGGGGGCGACGGCTGGACGTCCAACCGCCCCCAGCGCCGATTGTAACGCCGGCTCGTCCCCAGGCGGCGATTTTTATGCCTTCTGAAAGATCAACTGCTGGAGATGCTCTAATGCCTATGTTTTTCTTTTGAACAAGAGCTAATTGCATATGTGAAGTACGGCTGGAGACGACCTGGTCCCTGAATTTTAACAGCAAATCGCTATGCAACGGCACTGGGGCATGAAAGGTAGTACGCCGGAGTCCCTATCCCTTGGGACTGTGCTGGTCCTCCAAATCATTGGCAAGTTTGGACCCGTGGGTTCGCTGCTCAGTTGCCCATTCTCTACTCGTGTCACCTGGTGTACTACCAAGCATGCCGCGAGACTCTCATTGCGCGTTTGGTTTGGATGGATGTAACTTGCCGTCCGGTCCAACTCATCAAGAGCATCCATGGGATCGTCTGTTAAAGAACGAAGAAAATGTGCAACCAAGCCGCAATGATCCCCATAGGCCATAGAGCACAATTTTATTTCATTTTTGAAAGTTAAAAACATGTCCCAATATCCTTGCAAGACCAACGTTCAACATAATGGACCACGAGTTGACAACAATTCAGTTGTTCCATTTACATAGGCAAAAAACTAATTGCACAGTATCGCGATGGTTAGGGCATCTCGAATGCGGACCCTCAAACAACCCGTAACCGCATTTTGCCATTCAACACGGTATTTCATGGGTTCACGGAGTAGTCCAAACATCCATTTCTACGAACTGGACGTAAAAAGAGGGTTGGGCGGGTTTCCGTGCGCTCAGACCCCTGCCACTTACGCGTCCGCCACCACGGCCCGACCAAAAACTCTCTCCGCCCGAAAAAACCCTCTTTGCGCGAAGTGGTTGCCGCACATTCATGCGAGGCAGAGCCGCTCCAGGACCATGGTCCGGTGCCGCCCTTGCTGCCGACAGCAGGTGTGAATGAGGAGCCGCCGCGCTACCGCGTGAAGGCGGAGCCAACGCCCCCCCCCCCCCTTCTCTGTGCAACTGCGACACCCAAACCGGGTGCCACGTGAAGAAGGAGCTAACATCGCCACCGCACAGCGGATACAGCCGGATCGACCAGCCGGCGTTGTCGCTGCGCCATGACTAGGTGCCACCAGCAACCGCGAATCTGCGTGGGAGCCTCCTCAACTAACTCGGTGGCCACAACGGTGGCATCTCCTCCTCGTCACGGAGCATCGTCATGCGGGAGGGGGGGGGGCAGATGGCTCAGCGGCAGCGGCGTAACGCGTCGTGCCGCTTCGCGTCCGCCAACTACGATGGGGCGCCATACTGGGTATGCGCGGACCACGATCTCGCGAAGGCCTGAGCCCACGATTGGTCGGTCGTCACCACAAAGACCGTGGCGCAACAGCTGCACTGCCTCAACGGGGAGCTTGCCAAGATCGGCGAAAAGTAGACTCTCAGTGAGACCGATGTTGCTGTCGTCGCGCCACCACCAACGCTATCAGCAAAGGCAAGGGCAAGGCCGCCCAACCGTCGTCGGTGTTGGTCGCGGCTTCCTTCCACACGACGTAGAAGGGAAGCAGAGCGGCTCCTTCACGAGCGCCAACCAGCGGCCGGACAGGGCTTCCGTGGCGTCGCCGCCTTCCACCACTGAAAGAATTACTCCGACAACGACGACGACGGACAAACGACGATGGTGGTCCCGTTGACCAGGCCGGCCACGCGTACAAGGTCACCGTCCGCTACAAGATAGCGTACATTTTTTTTAGGTTTTAGTTGAACGGATAAAATATCGTCCGTTTTATGTAAATTATTTCTAAACTTTAATAAATTCTGTCGTGTTTGCATGAAATTCTTTCGGCACATTTAAATTTACTTTGAAATATATGCGGACATGATTGAATGGCCAGGTGCCATATCACTGTCCGCAGCTGCGTTAAGATGCGTCCACGGCCAAATACCGTGCCTGTTTTACCGCTCCCATTGAAGATGTCCTTAGTTTTTTTTTTGGTTTTTTTTAAATCTAAGATGTGTTCTCCCTCAAGATGATTTAGTTTCTTTTTTTTCTTTTACAAGAGGCAAAGTAAGGCCCAGTTCTAGAAATTAGTTTCGTGTGAGTGCATGTAGTACCTCTTGCAAGTTGCGTACGCAAGATCTTGGATCGATCGCTTTGTAACAGCAATCATGGTGTTTTCTCTCTTGATGGTTTGCCCAAAACAACATGTGTTGCACGAAGCAGAGGACCAGCGATCTCTGGACCTCTTGGGTCCTGGAGGCTGGCCAACAATTATGCCATGCCATGCAAGTGTGCCAGCGTTGGAAACAATAATAAGGGGCCTCCTTAGACGCATCCATCTTATTCGAGAACATTCTGCTATACGGTATCGGTGGTAAAATGTAGACATGTAGTCGTAACAAGGATGCTCCATCGACAGACGAATTGGTTTTCCTATGGTTCGCGCCATCTTCAGATCGATTTGGTAAGGTTTGAAATACTACAGGATACGACGAAGGCAGGGAGCAAGCAGACAGCGTGATGGAGCATAGTGCATATAATACCCCACCCAAATAAACGCCGGGTACACCCAACCCAATTATACGTCGAGTCTCCCTTGCCCAGAGTGCATGGATCAGACAAGATTGCAGGTCTCCTCTTATTCAGTCTATCATTGCGCCACGTACAACAATTAAGCTCCGTCATGGGTAGATCGGCGCAGAGGCATACAAGCACGCGACACTCCAGTTGAAAAGTAAGAAAAATACAGTGCAGTAGCTCTGGAAAAGGAAGCAGAAGAATGAAATGCATCATGGAAATTGTTTGCCTACGGTACAGAAGAAGATTCAGACAGCCTCATGTCAGCACGAGCTTGTTAGTGACACATAGTTCTGGACGATATTTTTTTCTTCGAAAAGGAGGCTGATACACCCGGCCTTTGCATGGACATGATGCATACAAACATATTAATTAATTATCAACAAGAGTACAAAACAAAGTGATCCATGACCAAACTGGTACAATATATGACCTGAAAGAAACACCTAAGACTAAATCATTTCTTTCACAGCAACGCCTTCAAAAAAAGATAAACGTCCTCACGTCATCGTTGCCACGTCCGGCCGAAGACGGTCTGGACAAGGATTTTCATCCTTATTGATGACCGGCCAATGAAGACCAGCAACACAACAAGTAGGCAACGGCTTCAACACGATAATGACACAAGATCTTCATCGGCGAGCCCGGCCAATAAAGATCAGTGCAAGAGTTTTCACCCAGATGAAGTGGTGTTTCACCCGAGCATCTTGGTCACCGATGGAAAAGATAAGGCGTTCTCGTCACAGAAGCGAACACTAGTGGCCTGTCAAATGCCATCGGCGTAGCGTCCTGTGCAACACGAGCCCAACAGGGCGTTGATCGGTCTCGTGCTGATCCGAACGCCGAATTGAACACGCCTTCCACCTTTTTGCCAGCGTAGCACTGCCTACTGAGGGTATGAGGACATGCAGCTATAGCTGGGATCGAGTCTGGGACCCGAGCACCTGACGGGTTATTACGAGCCCCTATCCTTTCCTCTGTCGCGCTAGTGGTGTTCTAGGCAGTGCCCGTGCCCTGTGACTTCTTTGTCACGTTGCATGCATCTACAGCAGCGTAGTCCTATCACTATCAGTGTCCAAATGTATTTCCATCCACCCGAGTGACTGATTGACGAGGCAAAGGTATATCAGTGAACAACAGCTGCTGGCTTGGCTTGTCAAGCCTCAAGGTAAGTTGAGCACACAGTAAACGCACCGCGAGCGAACAATCAACCCAAGCCGTTGCAAAGAAGTGGAACAGAGAGCAACAAACACATGAAGAACAAGACGTGGCATATATATTACACATGAAGTGAGCGTGAGCGTGACAAAGAACGAACACAAGGATCTACCACCGGCTACATTTCACATTATCCCCCACACCAGTCCTTATTTATCATACAATACAGACGCCCCCATCTTCCCTTTCTCCGGCGATCGACGTATACACGGACGGTCCAATGCTGGCTTGCTGGGTGGACATGGGGATTACATAGAGCACTCGGCGGGGACGCCCTTGGCGACGCGCTTGGGGTCGGTGCAGTAGTTGTAGATCATGTAGTTTCTCTGCACCCACCGCATCCGCTGCTGCCGCGTCAGGTCCAGCTCCTGGTTGTACCACTCGCCCGTCGCGCCGGTGCCGGGGGCGACCTCCGTGCCGACGCTGGCGCCGCAGCGCGGCCGGCCGCCCGCGGTCACCACACACGCGTCGGCCTTGAAGCCGCGGTACGAGGCGGAGAACGGGGCGTGGGACCAGTCCGTCTTGACGCGGCCGCCCTGCGTGGCCCAGTCGTCGGCGTTCCAGAGGCTGGAGTAGAGCCGCATGGGCTGGTTCTTGGGGAAGGCGATCCCCTTTCCCTCCAGGTTCCTGAAGTCCCTGATCGGCATGTCGTCCACCATGAAGCTGCATTATTATTTACACCACCAAATCAATCAGTCCATGTGTAGTCCATGTGTTGCAAAAGCCACATATGGCCAGCGTTCAACGAAGGTTGAGCAATGGAGATCAACAAACATACATGATGTGCTTTGGGTTCCAGAGGATGGAGTAGGTGTGGAAGTCGTTGGTGGGATCGAACCAGAGGCGGAACTGCTGCTCCCGCTGGCCCTGCCCCTGCGTGAACACGTTTGTGTGCAGAGTGTACGGCTCGCCGGTGACGTTGCCAAGGAACTCGAAGTCGATCTCGTCGTGCGTCGGCCCCTGCGACGACAGCTGCACATTCATACACACCAAACCGATCGAGTTAGGCAACCGTGTCATCCGACGTAGACCAAGAAGCAGAGCAATGAATGGAAGTTTGGTCGCGTACGTAGTATGCGGTGACGGTGCCGGCGGAGTTGCCGGGGACGAGCTTGAGCTGCATGTCGATCTTGCCGAAGAGGTACTCGTGCTTGGACTGGAACCCGGAGCCGGAGACCTTGTCCAACCCCAGCGTGAGGAGCTGGCCGTTGTTGAGGATCTTGCCGCGCCCGTCCCCCCAGGTGATATCGAACTCCTTGTCGAAGCTCGCCGCCGCCAGGGCGAAAGAGGCGAGTAGGATCGCCAGCACCGAAACCGCCATGCGAGCCAAAAGTACGCTCACTCAACTAGGGACTAGCTAGCTAGAAGAAGGTTGAGGAGGAGGAGAAAGCTGGATGGAAGCTTTGTGTTTGTGTGAGTGGAACGAGCAGGGCATGAGGGGTTTATATAGGGGTTTGGAGATGAGGGTGGCGTGCCTGAAGCCCGATGGATGGTTCTGCGAACTTTGCCAGCCAGCCCGGTGAGTGTAATGCGTGTGAGTTGGCGCCAGACGAGAGGAGACAGGCTCTGTACGTAGCTTATGATGGACAATGAGAGGGCAGACAGGCTCGCGTACATACAGTAGCACATTAAAACCGATCGAGACGTGCAGCAGATTTCTGGATGCAACGGCTCCTAATCTGTAGCCATGGCCCTGTGTTTTGCAGGCAAGTGTCACTAGACAGAGAGAAAGCATGGAGGATCGAAAGATGATCAGCTTTTTCTTCTTGCTCCGGTATGTCAAGAACTGTGGACGTGTTGGTTCTGTTTCCGGACTGTCCCAAGATGAGATTCTACGGTTATTGAACAAAAATAGATGCGATTCTACGGGATCATCGCACTGGTATGCTACCAGCACTCATTCGTGTTGACACCGGGGGTTTCATTCCTCATGCACTTCCACCACTTTTGCATAAGAAGTCTTTTGTTCTTTTTATTTGACTTGTTGATTATGAGTAGTTGACTGGTCCTCCTCCTGCCGGCGCCGCCGCCGATCCACCCCACCTTTGATGGCCTTTGGGCCATGGAGGTGCGGAGGATCTCCTCAGCACGCCCGCCGGTGGGGATGGACCCCGTTCTCGTTTTTATTAGGTTATAATTGTCTCGGTTGGGGTTGTGTGGCGGTGGTGATGTCCCTCGGTAAAAATAATGTCTCCCATGTCCTATCCCCGTTTCGATGGTGTGAATAGTATCGGAGGAGGATGTGTGGAGGTGCGTCTCCGTCTGGATCTCATGGGATTTGGTCAGTGTTGGTCTTCTGTGGATCTATTTGTATCCAATTCGTCTTCGTTCGTGTGGTTACAGGTTTAATCTTTCTGATGTACAACTCTTTTCATCGGTGATGATTGTTGCTCTGGTGTGCTGGTCGTTTGGGGCCTTAACACAATGACTTCTCGCCTGTCTACTACAACAAGATTTGTTCAGCTCCAGTGAGGGAGGAGCGATGATGGCGACGCGTCTTCTACTTGCTTCAGTGCTGATAATCGTCGCTAGGTGGTCCACAGATCTGGTTATAATTTTTATTACCTATTGTATTTTTTATACTACCATGATTGATGAATAAACTGGAAATTTCCTTTGCAAAAAAAAAACTTGATTTTCACAATTTATTATGTACTCCACGTTATGTTTGTGAGCAGTTTTAACATGGTCCTTTTTACCCTCTCTTTTCACATGAGAGGTAAGAGTATAAAATAGATCTTAGCCGTTGATCTCATCAATGAATGGCTTGATTGACTCTTACCTTCTTACCTCACATGTAAAAAAAAGAGGTAAGAGAGACCATGTTTAAATTTGCCTATGTTTGGTACTAGGTGGAGCAGGATTGTGGACAGAATTATCTACTGCGTCCACCTGAAAGTGTTTGTCTGTACTCGAGCTTATTTATTTTTATTTTTTTAGATGCGTATTTTTATTAATTTTTGTAAACATAATACAAAGGTATCAAAAGTAGAAAATAGCTACACAAAAGAAGGAGGAAACCTAACAAGCCGAAAGAAAAGAATAAAAGAACGATACAACAGCAACAACAAGGAAATTAAATACAGGGGTTAGGCAAAGGCCTGAACCCAGCCCTCCATGTTGTGGTATGCTTTCCTCTTTGCTCTGTGAACCAACCACTTGAGCTCTTCCTTGAATCTCTTTCCGCAACTATAAAGGCTTGGAACAATTCGTTTAAAGATCCAGTCATTGTGTGTATTCCAAATGGCCCAAGAAGCTAGAATGATTATCTCTAGCGCGAAGGGCAATCCCAGCTTAGCCTTGAGTGAATTGATATCTGCCTGTAAGCTTTGATGAAGTGGAGACTAATTGGGGAAGAGATAAAACCAGTATGCTCTTGCAAAAGGACAATGGAAGAATAGATGGTCCCTTCTCTCCAGCGCATCCCTGTTACACAAAAATACAAGTATAGTCTTCTTTTTTTTTCAAAAAGGGGGTTACTCCGGCCTCTGCATCAGAACGATGCATACGGCCATCTTATTAAAACAAATAAATAATGTTGTAACAAGGTCTTAAAGTCTCGAACTGAAACAAAAGCTCACTCAGAGCCAAATATGCTAGAAACACAAACTAGCCAAAACAGGGACGCCACAACCGGCTGGCTAAAGCAAGATAGGTAAACTAATTGCCTATCCTATTACATGACCGCCATCCAAACCGGTTGAAGATATCCCGAGCTACCATCTCCCAGCGGATAGATCCAGTAACCAAATCACTAGTAGAAAATAGGGCTTTGGTCACGGGGCAATATTCACATTAGTCCCGGTTCAGTCACGAACCGGGACTAATGTGAGCATTGGTCCCGGTTCGTGTGGCTAAGGCTTTAGTCCCGGTTCACCTGAGCCCTTTAGTCCCGATTTGAGACACGAACCAAGACTAAAGGGTACGATGCCTTTAGTCCCAATTCGTGTCTCAAACCGGGACTAAAGATTAGACCTTCAGTCCCGGTTTGAGACACGAACCGGGACTAAAGGTCCCATTTTCAAACTCTACCCCTCCCCCTCCCATCGGTGGATCGCCTTTTTTGTTTTGAAAAAAATCAAAAGAAAATGATAAAATTTTCAAAAAATAAAATCCTTCGAGAGGTAGTTATATTACTACATCTACTAGTTAGGAAAATTTAAAAACTTAAATTTGGACATGTTTTGCAAAAAATGTAGGGAAAATGTAAAACGGCTATAACTTTTGCATACGATGTCGGAAAAAACGTATAATATATCAAAATGTTCGGAACGAAAATCCGCATCCGATGGAGACCACCTATGGCCTGTTTGCAAATTTTTAAAATCCTCAAATTCTAAAAGGAAAAAAAGTTATGCTCAAATTTCAGTTTTTTTGAATTTTTGTTAAATCTGGTCAAACTATGGTCAAACTACTTATTCAAGAAGTATTAGTGTTACTAAATAATTATTCAAGAATATTAGTGTTACTAAATAATTATTTTAATTTTTTTGAATTTTGGTCAACTATGGTCAAAGTGTGGTCAAACTATGGTCAAACTACTTATTCAAGAAATATTAGTGTTACTAAATAATTATTGATTTTTAGAACAATAGTTTCAAACTCAAACAGTGAAATGTGTGACTTCATGCTCAAGCTAAATTCCTGAGGGTTAATAGGATTGACATCTTACTATTGTTAGGAAAACAACAAGTGCAGACTTGGAAACGAGGGAGAATAGAACCCGGAAGTTAAGCGTGCTCAGGCTGGAGTAGTGAGAGGATGGGTGACCGTTCGGGAAGTCAGATGATTTGGAATGATGAGGGGTGATTAGAGATTAAAGGTTAAATTGAGTAGTGATGAGGGGTGATTAGAGATTAGAGGTTAAAATAATTCAGAAATTTGAAATTCAAAAAAATATTTCAAAAAATATTTCAAAAAAAATCATAAAATTTCCTTTAGTACCGGTTGGTAGGTGGACCTCCAGGCAGCGGCCACGTGGAGGGACTTTAGTCTCGATTCCAGTTAGAACCGGGACTAAAGGGGGAGGCTTTAGTACCGACCCTTTAGTCCCGGTTCCAGAACCGGGACTAAAGGCCCCTTATGAACCGGGACTAAAGACCCTTTTTCTATTAGTGAATGCTCCCTGGCCTCCATCGGAGTGAGTAGCGACCACGAACGGATCAATGCCGTGACTCTGAAGATAACCTGCATAAAATGAAATCGTGATGTTCTGTTAAAAACCAAATCATTTCTGCAATTCCAGATAGTCCATAATAAAGCGCATACTCCCACACGAATATGTCTCGCTAAGTCAGGCTCAATCCCATTAAGCCATGTCCCAAATAACGTGTTAACAGAATTCGGTGGAGTAATATTGAAAGCAATGTGGACGGTGCGCCAAAGAACTCTGGCCAACGGGCAATCAAGAAACAGGTGCTTAATTGTCTCATCCCGATCATAGAAACTACACCTAGTAGATCCTGTCCAATTACGCTTTGTTAGGTTGTCCTTAGTTAAAATGACTTGTTTATGGACAAACCACATAAACACTTTTATTTTCAAAGGAATTTTGACAGCCCAAACATGCTTGGAGGTAGGGATGAAGCTCGAATTGATTATATCAATATACATTGATTTAACTGTGAATACTCCAGACCTAGTTAGCTTCCAGCATAATTCATCTGGTTGTTGGGACAGCTGAACCTCCATCAGCCTCCTAACTAGACGGAGCCATTCTTCCCAACGATTGCCCGCTAGCGACCGTCTAAACTGAATATTAAGGGGGATAGATTGAAATATCGTTGCAACGAACACCTCGCGACGTTGAACAATACGATATAAAGACGGGTATTGAATGGCCAAGGGTGTCTCTCCGAGCCAAGTATCCTCCTAGAACCGTGTACTAGCGCCGTTGCCAATAATAAACTTTGCCTTATTAAACAAGGATTGTTTGACTTTCATCAGTCCTTTCCAGAAAGGCGAGTCGGTCGGCCTAACTGTCACTTGTGACAAGGTTTTGGTCTGAAGGTATTTGCTACGAAGTATTTGCACCCATGTGGCATCCGTCTCATGGGATAGCTTCCACAGCCACTTACTAAGAAGGCATCTGTTCTTAACTTCGAGATTCTCAATACCAAGCCCCCCTTATTCTTTCGGTCTACAGATGATATCCCATTTAGCTAGCCGGTACTTTCTTTTTAGTTCATCACCCTACCAGGAGAAACGTGATCGATAAAAGTCCAGTCTTTTCCTGACTCCAACTGGGACTTGAAAGAACGATAAGAGAAACATAGGCATACTCGTGAGCACCGAATTAATCAAAATTAGTCGGCCTCCGTATGACATGAGCCCGCCCTTCCAGCAACTCAGTTTCTTTTCAAATCGGTCTTCGATGCACTTCCATTCTCTGTTTGTCAGCTTATGGTGGTGGATTGGTATTCCTAGGTAAGAAAAAGGTAACTCCCCCAAATCACACCCAAACAATTGCCTATAAGCCTCTTGTTCTTCCTTGGCATTACCAAAGCAGAACAATTCACTTTGGGAAAGTTAATCTTAAGCCCGGTCAATTGTTCGAAAAGGCATAACAGTAGCTTCATATTTCTCGCCTTGGCCAAGTCATGCTCCATAAAGATGATTGTATCATCAGCGTACTGAAGAATGGATACCCCTCCATCAACAAGATGAGGTACCAAGCCACCAACTTGACCATTCTCCTTAGCCCTTCCTATCATAAGTGCTAACATATCAACCACAATGTTAAACAGGATAGGGGACATCGGATCTCCTTGTCTTAGGCCTTTATGTGTCTGGAAGTAATGACCAATATCGTCATTCACCTTAATTCCAACACTTCCTTTTTGCGTAAACGATGTAACCTGGCGACGCCATGCTTCATCGAAACCTTTCATACGCAATGCCTGTTGGAGGAATGTCCATTTGACTTTATCGTACGCTTTCTCGAAATCCACCTTAAAAACTACTTCATTTAGTTTTTTAGAATGGATTTCATGGAGCGTTTCATGAAGGACAACCACCCCTTCGAGGATGTTTCTATCCGGCATGAAAGCAGTTTGGGACTGTTGTACCACAGAATGCGTGCGTAATCTGTGTAAGCCTATTAGTCCCGACCTTGGTGAAGATTTTGAAACTAACATTAAGAAGGCAGATCGGCCTGAACTGCTCTATTCTCACAGCATCCGTTTTCTTAGGAAGCAATGTGATAGTTCCAAAATTCAAGTGAAATAAATGAAGCTGTCCAGAGAACAGATCATGGAACATAGGTAACAAATCCCCCTTAATAATGTGCTAGCACTTTTTGTAAAACTCAGCTGGGAAACCATCCGGTCCGGGAGCCTTATTGTTTTTCATCTGTGCAATAGCATCAAACACCTCTTTCTCTGAGAACGGAGCAACCAAAATATCATTGTCGGCAGCCGATAGTTGAGGCACATCCTCAATCCTGGACTCCTCGAGGGACACATAGCTACCCTCGGGAGGTCCAAATAACTGCTTGTAATATTCGGTTATATAAGTTTTTAGGTTGTCCTGTCCTAGAATAGTACCTTCGTCTTGCTCAAGCTGAAAGATTATCTTCTTTCTATGTTTGCCATTAGCAATTAAGTGGAAGAATTGGGTATTTGCGTCCCCCTGGACAACTTTGCGGACCTTAGCCCGTAGTGCCCACTTTAATTCTTCTTCGCGAAGAAGTTCTTTCAGCCTCTTCTCCGCCTCGATTTTAACCTGAAGTTCTGCTGGCTGCAAGATCGTGGATTCAGCCTGTATGTCAAGGGTCTGAATAAGGGAAAGGAGCCTATCCTTTTCAATCTTATACTCCCCACTAAGGTGTTTAGCCCATCCTCTTAAGAAACATCTCAAATGCCTAATCTTATTCTGCCAACGTTCGATCGAAGTCCTACCTCCTGCCCCCTTAGCCCATTCCTCGGCAATCAGGTCCAAGAAAACCTTCGCGTTCAAACCAGGCCATCTCGAAAGAAAAGGTATTTTTATTTCCCACGTGGTTCGGCTCCCCCGAGTCCAGGAACAGAGGAGTGTGATTTGATATTCCACGCGAGAGGGCTTGTACCGTTATGAGAGGGTACTTCTGTTCCCACTCAAGCTCGCGAGAACTCGATCAAGCTTTTGATACGTCGGGGTTGGCATAGCATTAGTCCAGGTAAACTTTCTACCAGAAAGCTCTATCTCTCTCAGATCCATAGTCTTCTATGAAAAAAAAAACTTACGCTGGAGCATACCTCTTGTGTTTAGTCTGTTATTAGCCAGAAGCCAGAAGAAGATCTTATGCTTTAGCTGACAGCAAGTTTGCCAAATCCATTTGATAGCTGGTAAAACTGTATGCTCGCCCATTAACACTTGAACTTATCTGTTGTTTCCATGAAGAGTAAAATCCAAGCAAAACGAAGAAGTTTTTTTCTTAGCAAGTATTGCTTATTTTTTTTACCTATGTGCATATTTATGTGACCGAAAAAATTATCTACAAAATCCAGTGCTCCAAAAATGCTTTCAAAACAATCTTTTTGAGCATCAATTCTTTCCCCATAGCATTACGGATGAAATTTCCTCACAAAATGTTTCACATGGGTGAATCACTCAACAATGGGTGTTGACAAGGAAAGAAAAGAAGTTCCATTTTTTTAACATTATACTGTACTGTTTAGTGGAGTGCATCTACAAGAACAGAATATCCATGTCTATCATCAACAATCACCTCAATAAGGAGAGGATTCGTGACACGCGGGTCTCACGGCATGCAGTCTCTCAGACGTGCTTTTATTTTGAACCCTGATAAGTGACACACGTGTGACACGAAGCAATTCCGTCCTGACTTTTTTGATTGCAACTTTAGTTACTTCTGTTTGGATGTCAAGTTTTAGTTTTTTGTAGTTTTTATGGCTATTTTAGTTGTAAAAATATCATGACGGTGTTACTTCGTGCCACACGTGACGCACTTATCATTTGAGTTTATGTTTGGCTTTCGATTTCCAAACTTTTATATCTTTTGAATGAAAAGTCTAAATTAAGTTTCATTTCATATTTGTGTTTCTCGTGACGAGGACTTGAAATAAGATCCACTTTGAATACGTTTGATGAATTCTGATAATAAATGTTAAGTTTCAACTCTTGAAAAGAACAAAGTCATGATTTTTTCTACGATAGACAAAAAAATATCTTAAAATTTTATCTATGAAAGTTGGTATAAGCGAGTCAGAAAATCACAAGTTTTAAATAACGAATCCTAAGTTTCAACGACGTAAACTGAAAACTTATTGTGCCTTGTGCGAAATCCAACTATATGTAAATTGCAAGGCAATCGAGCGGCCAGACTGGGCCTGGGTGGTGCGTGCCAGCGTCCCTTTGAATTTGCGCCCCAATACACACAAACTACATGTACTCAAAGTAGCTTTAGGCGTTTTGGCTCATAGGAGCACATGCTCCCGGATGAACAGTAACATAAAAAATAAAATTAAATGTTTCCGAAAAATTCTGAAATTTTGTGTAGATGTTTCTCTTAGTATCACAAGCCCTCATGTCAAGTTTCATGCAAAACGGAGCGGCTGTGTTTCGTCGAAAAAAAAAGACAATGATGACATTTTTGGGTAACTTGTGGCGTACAATTAGTTTTTTTTGCACAAGCCAAAATGTTTAACATCTTTGCCTCAAAATTTACAGGTGGCATTTGGATGTGAGTATGTGACTAAGTACACATAAAAATTTTGTCTTGATTTTTTTCATTTCAATTTTTTTGGGCTCGGGAGCATGTGCTCCCGGGAGCCAATTTGACTTTCCGCTTTAGGCTTGCTAATCTAAACGGCCACGCTCTCGAGATAGATGAGATGATGCTCGTACATTTGTACGAACAATCTGCAGTACCCTGTGCCCTGCCTGCAAAGAGAACATTTACACAAAGTCGAGACTCGTCGGATATTGAGAACCCCCGCTCCGTTCCTCAACGCCACATTACAGCCTAGCAAACCTAACGTGTCTGACGTATGAGGCCGAGATATTTCGCGATCTGCGGCCTACGCACGCAGGTAGTAGCTTTTTTTTAGGGTAAAAAACCTGCCGCTTTATATTGACTACTTAAACGAAACTAGGAATCTGGTTCGACACAATCCACATGATACAATCTCGAGGAACAACAAGCCAAATCTTACCCAGTTCGTCACTTAAACCTACTTTAGCTAATTTATCCGCCGCGGTAGCTGGTGGCACACTACACCCGTACCCCATGCAGAAGGGCGGGGATGGAACTTGTAAATCATTCGATAGGTCGTAGGCGCGCCAGCTAGCATAGCTTGATCGGCACAGCTAGGGAGATCTAGACACTGGTTGTAATGGGGAGTATCATATACTAGTATCATGCATATGATATTAGTCTATGATACTACATCTCTAATGCATAGTATCATATGTTGGTATCATAAATGACTATATTTATTGCCATGCATGACACAAAGTAGCACATCATTTAATATGATACGGTATCATGATATGATACTCAAATCTCTCTTTCTTTATTTAATTCTATGTTACTTCATCAAAATTGCTTAGTTGGCATGTATGATATTACCTATAATACTTTCATTACGGGCAGCCGAAAGGAAGTCGGTGTAGCGAATTCAAGTGGAACTAAAAGGTGATGCGTACGACTGCTCTTTAGATCGCCATTAAACATGCCCGGCGTTGGGGACATAGACCCCTGCCGGCGCATGGGATGCGCTTCGCCGCACGCCTGCAATGGTACGCGTTCGGCTCTGCCGGGGCCATGTAATGCATTATGGTGCATTATGCATGTACGTGGGTGGGTGCGTGCCTGCGTGCACCGGCGACGTTCATTCATTCGTGGGCCGTGTTAATCATCAGCAGCCGTAATCGCTGTTAATCATCACCGGCCGTATGATGTACTGGCTGCCAAATTATATGGACACAACAACCTTGGTCCTTTGAGGTGAACGCCAGTAAAAGTAATGTGGCAGATCTGCACAAGGAAAGAAGCGGCAACGTACACAATGAAATATTCCCTCTGTTCGGAAATACTTGTCTTAGAAATGATTGTATCTAGAACTAAAACAAATCTAGATACAATTATTTCTAGGACAAGTATTTCTAAACGGAGGGAGTAGTATATAATCTAAGGAAGGTGGACATTTTATGATTAGATAATCATGGCTTTGTGAGGAGGAAAAAAGCGCAGAATACGTCTGACGAGGAGGAAAGAAGCGCAGAGTGGGAATCGATATTTGTAGCTATACAACATGTCGCCAAGTTCAACACTCATTTTTTCTTAAAAAATAATGAATTTTAGTAATGCATCTGCATTTTTTTTATTCTATGGCAACGCATAGGCATTCGACTAGTAAATATAATTTGAAAATATATTTCACGACGAATCTAAAGATATTGATTTTGTATTATGAATGCTAATATCTAAAAAACACTCGGTCAAACTTTAGAGTTTGACTTTAGAGAAGTCTAATATGCAGAGTAAAAAAGAAATGAAGGAAGTTATGTTTAGTACTACTACTAGGTGAGGTGGGATTGTGATTGTGTTTTTTTTTCTTTTTTGGAGAACTGGGCAGGATTGTGTATAGAATTACCGTTCAGTCCAGCAAGGCCTGCAGGCCACACAAGCAAACTGATCACCGACTGTGTTCATCTGAAAAAGCGATACTCCAAAAAAAATTACGAATGAAATTTCATTGCAAAATGTGGCACACGGGTGAATCACTCAACAATGGTTCTTGACAAAAATGTAAGAACTTTTATATGATTTTTTTAAGATTTTACTGTTCAGTGGAGTGCATGCATGTAGACCCGAGAACAGAAAATCCATGTCTATCATCATCAACAATCACCCCAATGCACACAAACCACATGTACTCAAAGTAGCTTTAGCCTTCCTAATCTAAACAGCCACGCTCTGGGGCTAGATGAGATGATGCTCGTACATTTGTACACCCGTCATCTATTCATTTCCACTCCATCTACTCCGTCCAAACTCAAGACGTGGAACAAACTGCATTGCCCGGCCAGTCCCACCCCACGGACCCCATGCAAAAGGGTGGGGTTGGAACTTGGAAACCATTTGATCGGTCGTACGCGCGCCAGCTAGCTCGAGCACAGCCAGGGAGATCTAGAGAGATGGAAGCCAGAGGCCAATTGCGAGTTGGAGCACGGAATGGATGGATGGATCGAGCCGGTGTATCGCATTCAAGTGGAGCTAAAAGGTGACGCGTACGGTTGCTCTTTAGATCGCCATTAAACATGCCCGGCGTTGGGGATATAATAGACCCCTGCCGGCGCATGGGATGCGCTCCGCCGCGCACCTTCAATTGTACGCGTCCGGCTCCAGCCGGGGCCATGCAATGCATTATGCATGTACGTGCGTGCTCCGGCTAGGTTCATTCATTCGTGGGCCGTGTTAATCATCAGCAGCCGTAATCGCTGTTAATCATCAGCGGCCGTATGACTGTACCGGCTCCCAAATTATATGGACAAAACGACCTTCGTCTCGTCCTCTGAGGTGAACGCCGGTAAAAAGTAATCTCACAGATCTGCACAAGAATAGATCGAACCGGCTGGCCATTCAGCGGTGGAAACCGTGATAACCCAAACAAGTCGACCGTGTTGGTGTCACATTGTAGCAGTTTCCACAAGAGACCGGCAAACCGACATGCATTGCCTTGCGCCGGCTATGCGCACGTAGGTGGCACCGGAGTAATGTTCCTGACTTCCTGTAAAGATCCCCGCGGGCGAGTTTGCCTTCTAGGCGGCGCTGACCGGTCGATGATCGATCTTGTGACGGTGGGCGGGGCCACCAACCCGCCACGAACATCTACATCCGGATTTGGCAAATCTGACCTCTCAAACGCCCACGGTTGTGTCGGGACGTGTCCGTAGATATTGATCGGTCATGCCTCAAATAATGCATTTTATATCTGGATACCTCAAATCCATATTATTACATGCAATGTAAAGGGATTTTTAAGTGGAGCTCGTTCAGCTCCGCTGTGTCCAGTGGCGGAGCTTGGGCAAGAATCATGGGGGGGCCACTGGCTGGGGGGGGGGGGGCAAACAAATTCACTATAGGTTGATTTTTGATGCAAAAATAGGCCTAAAACTAAGATATATACATGTATTTTCCTGTGAGCTGGGAGGGCCACCGCCCAGGTTGGCCCCCATGAAGCTCCGCCACTGGCTGTGTCCATGTCCGGGTGGCCGGCTGTGCTCCCTAGAGTGTTGGTTCGGTTGCCGGCAAGGTAGAGTAGGGCATGAGACATGAGCCGTCTCACGGGACTTAAGGCACCGCCGTCTCCTATGCCCTACTTTTTCTCGTCGGAGCCTGAAACCCGAGCGATGCCGATGGACGTCAGATCAGTGAGGGATCCGTCTTGGAACGAGCCGGCGACATCCACCATGAGGCGGTTGCGACGTCCGGATTACTGCACCATATGGGACGCCAGAAAGTGCGAGGTGCCGGTTAGCCCGGGCGTTTGATACCCGTTTGAGGCGCCCGTCTGGGTAATTTTGTGATCGGGCCGTCCGTCCAAACGTTTGAGATGGGTTTGAGGCCCCTGACCGTAGACGGGTTTGAGCGGGTGCTTGTGAATTGGTAGGCGGCAAACTTTCTTCACCGATGAAAGTTCTTGTGAACTCTTGTTCAAAAGATGGCTCCTTTTTGCTTAGCACCTTTTATTGGATCTTGGCCGATTTCCTTCCAACTCTCGCAAATCAACGTGTCCTCAACTTGGCTACATGATCCTGTGCGGATGCGTTTCCGCCTCTTTTGTGCTTCGGCCTTCTGGATGAGCTCATCGATAAACAACAATGGCCCCGCGGAAATGTCGACCTCTTCTTCTTCATCTTCACAATAGAAGTCATCATCTGCATGCAACGAGTTGCCATGGTCGTCCTGAAGGAAATATGCCCTAGAGACAATAATAAAGTTGTTATTTTATATTTCCTAATTCATGCTAGAATTGTATTGATCGGAAACCTAAATACATGTGTGAATACATAAACAAATCCCGTGTCCCTTGTAAGCCTCTACTAGACTAGCTCGTTGATCAAAGATGGTTAAGGTTTCCTAACTATAGACATGTGTTATCATTTGATAACAGGATCACATCATTAGGAGAATGATGTGATGGACAAGACCCATCCGTTAGCTTAGCATATTGATCATTCAGTTTATTGCTATTGCTTTCTTAATGTCAAATACATATTCCTTCGACTATGAGATTATGCAACTCCTGATACCGAAGGAATACCTTGTGTGTTGTCAAACGTCACAACGTAACTGGGTAATCATAAAGATGCTCTATAGGTATCTCCGAAGGTGTTTGTTGGGTTGGCATAGATCGAGATTAGGATTTGCCACTTCAAGTATCGGAGAGGTATCTCCGGCCCTCTCGGTAATACACATCATAAGTTTGCAAGCAAACGACTAAGGAGTTAGTCATGAGGTGATGTATTACGTAACGAGTAAAGAGACTTGACGGTAACGAGATTGAACTAGGTATGAAGATACCGACGGTCGAATCTCGGGCAAGTAACATACCGATGGACAAAGGGAATTACATATGTTGTCGTAACGGTTCAACCGATAAAGATCTTCGTAGAATATGTAGGAGACAATATGGGCATCCAGGTTCCACTATTGGTTATTGACTGGAGAGGTGTCTTGGTCATGTCTACATAGTTCTCGAACCCATAGGGTCCGCACGCTTAACGTTCGATGACGATATAGTATTATATGAGTTGTGTGATTTTGTGACTGAATGTTGTTCGGAGTCCCGGATGAGATCACGGTCATGACGATGAGTCTCCAAATGGTCGAGAGGTAAAGATTGATATATAGGACGATGGTATTCAGACACTGGAAGTGTTTCGGGGTTACGAGGTACTTATCGGGTCAACAGAAGGGGTTCCGGGCACCCCCGGCAAAAGTTATGGGCCTCGTGGGCCAAGAGGGGAAACACACCATCCACAAGAGGCTGGTGCGCCCCCCATATGGGCCGGACTAAGGAGGGGAAGGAAAGGGGAGAAGGGAAATAAAAGTGTGGATTAGGATTCCCACTTCCTTCCCTCTCCCCCCTCTTTCATTCTCCCTCGATTAAATATGGCAAGGGGGCGCCACTTGGGAGGACCCCAAGTAGGATTCAGCCTACTTGGGGCGTCTCCTGGTAGCCTCCCCTCTCCCTCGCACCTATATAAATGTGGGGGGTGGGGGTGCCCTAGCACACACCAGATCAATTGTTAGCCGTGTGCGGCGCCCCCCTCCACCATTTACACCCCCGGTCATATTTTCGTAGTGCTTAGGCGAAGCCCTGCAGAGATCACTTTACCATCACCGTCACCACACCCTCGTGCTGGCAGAACTCATCTACTACCTCGATGTCTTGCTAGATCAAGAAGGCGAGGGACGTCACCGATCTGAACGTGGAGGTGTCGTACGTTTGGTACTAGATCGGTTGGATCGCGTAGAAAGTTCGACTACATCAACCACGTTGTGAAATGCTTCCGCTTACGGTCTATGAGGGTACGTGGACATACTCTTTCCCTCGTTGCTGTGCATCTCCATGGATAGATCATTGCGTGTGCGTAGAATTTTTTTTGTTTTCCATGCATCGATTCCCATCAGTCATATCAGAGCCAGGTCTATGCGTAGATGATATGCACAAGTAGAACACAAAGAGTTGTGGGCGGTGATAGTCATACTGCTTACCACCAACGTCTTATTTTGATTCAGCAGTATTGTGGGATGAAGCGGCCCGGACCAACCTTACATGTCCACGCAAATGAGACCGGTTCCATCGACTGACATGCAACTAATTTTGGATAAAGGTGGATGGCGGGTGTCTGTTTCTCCTAGTTTAGTTGAATCAAATTTGACTACGGCCGGTCCTTGAAGAATGTTAAAACAACAAACTTGATGAATCACCGTTGTTGTTTTTTGCGTAGGTAAGAACGGTTCTTGCTAGGATCCCGTAGGAGCCACGTTAAACTTGCAACAACAAAGTAGAGGATGTCTAACTTGTTTTTACAGGGCATGCTGTGATGTGATATGGACAAGATATGATGTGATATATGTTGATGTATGAGATGATCATGTTTTGTAATATCGACAACCAGCAGGAGCCTTAGGGTTGTCTCTTTATTGTATGAAGTGCAAGTGACATGTGATTGCTTTACTTTATCACTATGCGTTAGCGATAGTTGTAGACGCAATAGTTGGCGTGACGTCCTCGACGCAACGATGCTACGATGGAGATCAAGGCGTCATGCCGGTGACGATGGTGATCATGACAATGCTTTGAGATGGAGATCAAAAGCACAAGATGATGGCCATATCATGTCACATATTTTGATTGCATGTGATGTTTATCTTTTATGCATCTTATTTTGCTTAGAACGGCGGTAGCATTATAAGATGATCCCTTCACTTAATTTCAAGATAAAAGTGTTCTTCCTGAGTATGCACCCGTGCTATAGTTCATCGTTTCGAGACACCACGTGATGATCGGGTGTGATAGACTCTACGTTCACATACAACAGGTGTAGCACAGTTTTACACATGCAGAATACTTGGGTTAAACTTGACGAGCCTAGCATGTATAGACATGGTCTCGAAACACTATAGACCGAAATGTCGAACATGAGTCATATAGTAGATATGATCAACATAGAGATGTTCACCATTGATGACTACCCCATCTCACGTGATGATCGGACATGGGTTAGTTGATTTGGATCATGTATCACTTAAATAACTTGAGGGATGTTAAATTAAGTGGAAGTTCATTAGTAGTTTGATTAATTGAACATAAATTGATCATGAACTTAGTCTTAATAAGTTTTTGCATATATGTGTTGTAGATCAATAGCTCGCAATATAGCTTCCCTATTTTTGATATGTTTAATAGAGAAAAATAAGTTCAAAGATGATAGTAGCAATGTTGTGGACTGAGTCCGTGCACTACAAGAAATATGTCAACTTGTAACCCTCACTATTGGTCTCTGAAAGGTCATAGTTTTGCATTTGTGACCTTTTTGTGACCAAAATCAGAAGGTCAAAAGCTGGCGGTCGTAAACTGAAATTATTGACCTTCTGTAAAAGGTCGTTGGTTCCACGACCAAATTTTTGGTCACTAGCAACCTCCCCAGGCCACGTAGGCATCCAGCGTGGCAAGCTGATGTGGCACAAGATTCAGTCCGGTCCAATTCGGTTTTCTACATGGGCCTAGCCCAACAATTCGGCCTTTTTAATGTATTTTTTCTATCAATTTTTGATCGACTTCATGGGCCAATCCCAACATTGCAGCCTTTTTATTTTCTAGGCCTTCGGCCTTTTTGCTTCCATTTCTTATTTGGGCCTTTTTACAATCCATTTTGGACCAGGTGTGTTTTCTTTTGCTCATCCAATTAGGTCCCACTTGTCAGTTTTCTTTTGTTTCTTTCAACTAGTGAAATGGGACCAGGTGTGTTGTTTAGGTGCCACATGTCAGTTCTCTATTTGTGCAACAACCAATAACTTGATTCAAACAGAGCCAATAACACATAAATTTTCAAACAACAACCAAATCATGGCAGGTAGTTTACAATCATGGCAGTACAATCAGGTATTGAAATATAGAATACAGCTAAATATTAACATGTCCAGCTCCAGAGAGCTAAAACACATTGTTGGGTGCGAGTTTTCTTTAGGATTCTACTCCTGTAGTTCCTTGTACATCAACTTTTGACGAATTAAGGCCAAAATCTGCGAGTTATAAATCAGAAAAGTTAGGAATATAATCAAGTGAAGCCATGCATATAACATTCTCCTAACAATGAAAAATAGTTGCAGAATTTGAGATCTAATAAGAAACCATGCATATAGCATTCTCGTAACAGCAAGACTGAGATATATTTGGGAAGGGAAAATGACAAGTATCAACCCAGTGCAAGATAACACAGCAACTATGTCAAAGTTATTCAGATTTCCTGATGTGTGTGTCACATTATACATGCATCAAGCATCAGGTGACCAAGCAAACTATTCTGGAATAGATACAAAACAAGCATGTATTGACCATCCTACTGGTAGCAAGTACATAAAGGTAATCACTTAACAAGCAGCGCAAACATTAACGAGTCACATAACTAAGTACAATCCAATATCCCAGCTGAGAGCGAACATGTATTTGACATTTCAGGATTTCAATACATGCACGACAGAGAGTGGCGCTCTGTTCTTACCATGGCACAAGCGAGAGATGTCCCCGACGATGCCCTGCTTCTCCAGTTCGCACTAAGGCTCAACCAGCTCCGCGGTGTGGATGATGCCCCCTCCTTCCTCCATCCAGAAGGCAGGCCACGGACTAGGAAGCCCTGCATATTACAATTTGCACAAGTTGGGAGAAATACAAGGAACTGGTATCAAGCAGAGCACAAGTTGAGAGAAAGTTACGGTCCAGGAGCCGACCTTCCAAGGGAGTAGCATGATGCGTCGTCACGGTGCCTTCATCTGGAGTTGCAGGCTGGAGCTGTGAGCTACTGCTTTGCTTCCCCACATAGCACGCCTAGGTTCTCCTAACATACCAACCCGAAAGACAAAAACATGATTAGGGAGCTGGTACATCAGAAAAGAAATCGATGCACGAATGACATACACAACTAAAAAAATAAAATCAGTATTTCACATATTATTAGAATTGCATATTAGATGTCTGCAAGATAAGTGTTGCTTCATATAAGATGTTTAGTGATTTAACAATCAGTATGCTGCAGGAAATTTTGTTTGCCATGTCACCCAATGTATACTATCAAAAATAGAAATTATTCACTGTTAATGCATTTGAGCTATAAGATAACCGACTAATGTTCTGTCCCATTGAGATGATTTTAGCCCTTCACATGATGGTTCATTGTTATCCATGTTAGCACATCAGGCTTGGAGCTTACGTATATAACAAGAAAAGTAGATTAAGCAATGCATCCAGATAACACAAGGAGGCAAGCACTAGTAAATCTTGACTCTCGTGCCACTACATGTACATAACAAGTATTTGACACATTCCTGGAAGCATGAAAATACAGGCCATATTATTTGTCTAATGAAATACATGACATATTCTCCTCGCGTATTCTCCAATTAAACACTTGACGGTGGCCAGAGCGAAACAAACAAAGGGAGAGACAAGTCTTCACCTTGCAACAAGGGGACTCATACCTAGCCAAATCGGAACAAATTGAACCCGCATCAGCAACTTCTATATAAAACATTTGCTCAAAACGATGCTCAAGAGGAACACACACTTTCTCAACATCGCATTCCAATCATATAGACCAAATTGCAAAAATAAGATCAGTGGATAAAATCATAGTCTAGATCACGCCGCAAAAACATCAAAATCATAGAACATATAGGTTCCATCATGATTTTAAGAAACATTGCGCTAGAGAAGTAGGCTTGCAATGCAAACTTTCTGCAAATGGTTGCAAAACAAACCACCAACAATCAGAAGAATGAGCATGTTAGTTAGACTGTATGTGCCTACACACAAAATTCAAAACTATAACTAAGGCGAGAGGGGAAAGATATGGGGGCAGTAAGTGTCGACGAAGGACTCGGCCATCTCCCTCCGCTCCTCCTTAGTCTTCCTCACCCGTGGCTTATTCTCCTGCGCGTGCACGCAACACTGCCCCATTCCTTCAGACAACCAGACAAGATGTGCACAATTGCCGTATTGCTATTCAACGTACGAAAGATGCCTGCCAGGAAGACGAAATCAAATGAATAAGAACCCCACATAAACAAAGAGGCTGAACAATGATTCTACAAAGTATTACCTCCGGTCATAAATAAGTGAACTAAAACCAAATCACTTATTTATTAATAGAGGGAGTGATATTAAGCTTCTGCAGTCAAAGGAGACCCGTAAACTCATTGCACACAGTTGCAAAAGCACATTATGCAATAGCAATACAGCGTCAGTGTGGGTGTGTGTGCTGCGGTTACCTACAGATCCTACTAAGTGAAGTCGGCAGTCAGGTTGTTGGTTTGGTACTTGTCGAACTAACAATCTATGGATTTTGCAGTATAAATGAGATGTTATTGTTGCTGAAGTGCATGAAACAAGCAGAAAGCCCGACGAGGTAATACATCAGCTTCAATGGTTCATACTAGCTGCTTCAGAACAAGTGATGCCTCTTTACTTGTTTCTGCGTAGTTAGATGACTTGCAATAGCTTTGCCAGATTGTTGTTTCTACCTAGAGATCCGTACACAGGTTTGGATCCCATATAGTAAAACATGCATGTACTAACTTGACATCTAATAGAAAACCTGCATTTTTTAATTTCTTCTGATAGTTTTCGTTTCAAAAGCGTTGCTTCAAGTATGTTTTGTTGTACAGATGTACGCCATGCTAGAGCGGATAAACCCAAGGACAAGGAAGCTCGAACTGTTTGCTAGAATGCATAACACGCATACAGTCAGACCAAGAAGGAAAACAAGCATATGAGATGGGAGGGGGTGGTTACCATCCTAGCGCACTCGCCCTTCTCCTAGATGGCGTCATCCTTGAGCACCCTCTCCATCTGCCCAACCACAGAGACGGCGAGAACATATCAGGAAGATGTCACACTGATCCAGCCACGGAGAAGAGAACTGACTGGGGGCGGTCGGGCGGGGTACCTCGGGGACGGACGACGGGGCTGACGCAGGGGAGAGGGAGAGGGCGGGTGGATCTCGTCGGGGTCCACCGCGCACTCTGCGAGGATCCGGCAATGCAGCAACACGTCGTCGGCCTTGTTCACGTCGAGGTCGGGGAGGTACACGTCGACGAGGACCACCGCCCTGGCCTCCTCCGCCCCCCTCGCGACGCCATCGCTCGCCCGCCACTTGGCCAAGCCCCGCGGGTCGAGGCCCGCGCGCCCGCCCACATCGTTGGGGAGCAGCGCAAGGGGTGCGGCCCCGTAGGCGGAGAGGGAGTAGGGGCACGAGTGGGCAGAGGGATCCGGAGGCGGGTGGCGCACGACCGTGACGTCGTGGCTGCGGCGGGGGAGGGAACTCTGGCAACGGAGAACGGGGCGGCGGCGGAGGACGGGACACTTGGGTTAGATCTGGATCGGGGAGAAGTGCGGAGCGGATTTTGAGAGCGCCGATGGGTGGGTGAGAGCGCCGGTGGAGCCCAAGAGCGAGGTTTGCCGGTGGGTGGGTAGGGGCAAGGTTTGCCGGTGGGTGAGAGAGACGTCGTCGTCGATCTGGATCGGGAGAAGGGGAAAGAGAGGCGGCGGCGGGTGTGTTCTCAGGGAGAGGGGGAGAGAGAGGCGGCCGCGGGCTGCTAGGGTTTGGATTGGGCTGTTGAGAGGTGGACAGTTTAGATCGGCTACAATGGACGGTTCAGATCAGCTACAGTAGGGGTGATCCGTGGGAAGAGTCCTGATGGGCTGAGAAAATCTATGATTTAAAATAGTTTCCTAGTAATAAAAATAGAGGGGTTTTGGAACGCAGCTATCAAAATATTTTGCAAAAGGGAACTCGCAAATTTTCACTCAAGTTAGACCAGATTTTATGGGTGATCACCAATTTGTATGCATTTCTGACATTTCTAGCTATTTTTAATCATTTTTCCAGTGCCCGAAATGAGGTTTTTTTGTGAAGAACCTACGAAAGAATTGTTGCAAAATTGAACCAAATCATTTTTCTAATATACTAGGCCATATTTAATGCAGAATTGATCAAATGGTTGGGTGTCAAAAGTTTTGAGCCACCTCTGGTGAAAAAGACAAATTTTCACCGATTTAGTAGAAAACGGGTCAAATTTGAACTGCAGCTACCTCATAGTTTGCTCTTTATTTTTTCCAAAAATCATTTATAGGTAAAAAAGTATCTATTTAATCAGATAAACACCAAAAAAACTCCAATATTCAACCACTAGCTAGGAACGGTCATGCCCGCCGTTTTGACAGCATTTTGAAACGAGCATAAAAATTCAAAAAAATCAAAAAATTGGGAAACCTTCGCATTGTGTCACTATATATGACCAAGTTTCTAGGAAAAATAATAAATTTGTAATACGGCAATTATTTTAAAAAAGTGTTCTCAGAAATGAGCTATCACGCGTGAAGATTCAGGGCTTTCAAGCCAAATGATCAATCTTATGGCCACATTCATGGCATAGTTTGTTCAAATGATCTCATATTGTGCACAGGGGTGCATGTTGGAATGGCAAACAATGTTGCCTAAGGAAGTTTTCATTTTCTTTGGACGAAAAAACCATTTTCCATTTTTCGAGTGCCCAAAAGGAGGTTTTTTGTGAAGGACCTCCCAAATAATTGTTGCAAAATTGTACCAAATCATTTTTATAAAATACTAGGCCATATTTAGTGCACAATTGACCAAATGGTTGGGTGTAAAATTTTTTGATCCACCTCTCGTGAAAAAGACAAATTTTCGCCGATTCAGTTGGAAGTGGGTCAAATTTGAACTGTAGCTGCCTTGTAGTTTGCTCTTTATTTAAAAAAAATCATTTATAGGTACATAAGTATCTATTTAATCAGAGAAACACCAAAAAATTTCCAAGATTCAATCACTAGCTAGGAACGGTCATTCCCGCCGTTTTGACCGCATTTTGAAACGGGCATAAAAAATTCAAAAAAATTCAAAAAATTGGAAAACCTTCGCATTGTGTCATTATATATGACCAAGTTACCAGGAAAAATAATAAACTTGTAATGCGGTAATTCTTTTAAAAAAGTGTTTTCAGATATGAGCTATCATGCGTGAAGATTCATGGCTTTCAAGCCAAATGATCAATCCTATGGCCACATTAATGGCATAGTTTGTTCAAATGATCTCATATTGTGCACAAAGGTGCATTTTGGAATGGCAAACAATATTTCCTAAGGAAGTTTTCATTTTCTTTGGATGAAAAAACATTTTCCATTTTTCGAGTGCCCAAAAGGAGGTTTTTTTGTGAAGGACCTCCCAAATAATTGTTGCAAAATTGGACCAAATCAATTTTCTAAAATACTAGGACATATTTAATGCACAATTGACAAAATGTTTGGGTGTAAAAAGTTTTGATCCACCTCTCGTGAAAAAGACAAATTTCCGCCTATTCAGTTGGAAGCGGGTCAAATTTGAACTGCAGCTGCCTCATAGTTTGCTATTTTTTTCCAAAAATCATTTCTAGTTACATAAGTACCTATTTAATCATAAATACATGGTTTGGTGGCGATACGTCGAGGTTTGGGCGGTGGCCGAGGGCCCCAACTCTAGAGCGCGTAAACTTGCATGCCCGCCGCGTGGTCACCGCGTGACCGTGGCGTTGCCATGTGTTTTGGGCGTCCTAGGCATGTCTAGTGAGTTGGGCACTCCCCAGGTAGGTGCTAGGAAGAAAATTACAACATAAGATTCTCACGAGGAGACCGATTGATGCTCAAACATGAATTAGCAGCCAAGTGTTTGATTAGCGGTACGGGAAATGTACATGGCTAATGGGCGTGAGTTTTGGGTGAGGATGATCAGTTACTAAGAAGACCGTCTTCACAAATTTTCAGCTCAAAAGGAGGAGCCTAGGTGGTACTTGCTTTGCAAAGTACCACACTGGACATAAATACGAATGTTGAAGCTGGGCTCAAAATAATGAATGGATTGAGCTGGCATTTGGTGTAGGATGGTTATTTGGGCATAGGAAAGCACTGTAGAAAATGGATACTATTTAGACATGCCAAAGTGGTACTTCCTTCACAAAGTGCTGCTCTGAACAGAATAGGAAAATGAATATTGTTGAATTATTTTTGAACTAGGCAAGGAAGGTTTTTGACATATTTGATGAAGATATGATCCAAACAATTTATGAGAATTTTTTGGGAATTTTTGAAATAACAGAAATATAGGTTGCTTCACAACCTAGGGCAAAAATTGACACATGGACATGACACATAGGTAAAACTGATGAGATGGCGCCTAGTCATCGCAACCCACCACAATTTACAAGGCTATGGCCATCTATATTGGTCGTTAACAACTAGAAATAAGGCAGCGGACTAGTGCTGTTTGCTTTATGACCATTTCGTGTAAGGAACTTATGACCTTTCTGACCAAAATGGTCGCAATGGTTTAGGGTTTGGAGCCCCCCCAAACAGCTTTTGACCAATTGGTCTCAAATGGTCATAGATGTATGACCAATTCTTCTAGGGTCACTGACAGAAGGTCACTAGTTGACATATTTCTTGTAGTAGTGATCTGAGTATTATCCTCGTTGCTGCACAGAAGAATTATGTCCTTGGTGCACCGCTAGGTGACAAACCTATTGCAAGAGTAGATGCAGACATTATGAATGATTGGCAAGCTCGATATGATGACTACTTAATAGTTTAGTGTGCCATGCTTTATGGATTAGAACCAGGACTTAAAAAATGTTTTGAATGCCACAGAGCATATGAGATGTTCCAAGAGCTGAAATTGGTATTTCAGACTCATGCACGTGTCGAGAGGTATGAGACCTCTGACAAGTACTTTGCCTACAAGATGGAGGAGAATATCTCAACCAGTGAGCATGTGCTCAGAATGTCTGGTTACTACAATCGCTTGAATCAAGTGGATGTTAATCTTCCAGATAAGATAGTGATTGACAAACTTCTCTAGTCACTATCACCAAGCTACTAGAACTTCGCGATGAACTATAATATGAAAGGGATGACGAAAATGATTCCCGAGTTCTTCGTGATGTTGAAATCGGCGATGGTAGAAATCAAGAAAGAGATCAAGTGTTGATGATTAACAAGACCACTAGTTTCAAGAAAAAGGGCAAGGGAAAGAGAGGGAACTTCAAGAGGAATGGCAAGCAAGTTGCCACTCCCATGAAGAAGCCCAAAGCTGGACCCAAGCCTGAAACTGAGTGCCTCTACTGCAAAGGAAATGGTCACTGGAAACGGAACTGCCACAAATACTTGGCGGATAAGAAGGATGACAAAGTGAACAAAGGTATATTTGATATACATGTTATTGACGTGTACCTTACTAGTATTAATAGTAGCCCCAGGGTATTTGATACCGGTTCAGTTGCTAAGATTAGTAACTCGAAACAGGAGTTGCAGAATAAATGTAGACTAGCTAAGGGCGAGGTGACGATGTTTATTGGAAGTGATTCCAAGGTTGATACGATCACCATCGCACACTCCCTCTACCTTCAGGATTAGTGTTGAACCTAAATAAATGTTATTTGCTGTTTGCGTTGAGCATGAATGTTATTTGATCATGTTTATTGCAATAAGGTTACTTATTTAAGTCAAAGAATAATTATTATTCCATGTACATGAATAAAACTGATGTGGCTTGAACTACGTCGGTATTTCCCCAAAGTGGAAGGGATGATGCAGCACAACTACGGCAGGTATTTCCCTCAGTGATGAGACCAAACTTATCGAACCAGTAGGAGAACCACGCAACACTACGCGAATGGTACCTGCACACAAAGAACAAATACTTGCAACCCGACGTAAAAGAGGGGTTGTC